>NC_060140.1:95371869-95692584 GCF_021461385.2 Schistocerca piceifrons
AGAGGGTGGGGGGAAGGACCAGGATTGGCACAGGGAAGGAGGGGAGGGGGCTGGGCGGGAGCTGGGGTGAATGGGGCTGGATGGGGGTAGGGGGAGTGGGGGGGGAGGTCAGGAGGGGGAATGGGGGTGGCGAGGAGGGGGGTGGGGAGGGATGGGAAGTGTGCGGGAGACGGCCGGGTGCGGGAGGGCGGGAGGGAAGATGGGCCAGGTGGACATGACCATGCAGTGGGACCTGCAGAGCCAACTCCGCGGCGCTCCACGAGGGAAGGAGGGGCCGCAGAGCGTCGCTGCTGGGCGCGAAACGACTTAATTTTGGGACAGCCCTGGTAGTTACCTGTGTGGGCGCCACCACAGCGAGCACAGGTGGGGGGACTTCCCGAGGTTTAGAGCAGGAGGTGGATTCGTGTCCACCGGCGCACTTGACACACCGCACTGCACGAGTGCAATCACTCGCATAGTGCGCCAGGCCCTGGCACCGGTAGCAAATGAGAATGAGGCGCCGAGAACGCGGCTTCTCGATGGTGACCGAACAGCGGTCGATGGCAGGGAGAGTCAGGAGGACTCTATTTTCTGGTGTGTCGTCGGCAGAGACAAAGTAAAGGGGGGTGGGGAGTTTGGTGCGGGGAGAGACGACACAGGAGATGACAGCAGGGGTGATGTTGAGGGCAAGCAGCGCCTCCCGGAGGTCGTCGGCCTCATATTTAAAAGGGAGGCCGCGGACAACAACCCGGAGCCGTCTCGACCTCTGTGGGGAGATGGAGCAGCCGATGTTCTCTTCTCCAAGAGTATGAATTACCTTCTTGAGGTCGATGGGGGAATGGAGGTAGAGGCGGTAAAGGTCTTCGCCTGTCTGCTTCACACGGTAGTCAGAGGTAGTGACGTGGTCCAGGAGTTGGCGGAGAGTTATGTAAGGTTTTGGATATTCCACCAGAATGGGAGGGGGCGGCGGAGGTTTGGGGTGGCAGGGCTGGGAGGGAGGGGGGGAAGTGTCTGCCGTGCCGTCAGAAATCGGCGCGAACTGGTTGTGCACCGGGAGTGTCGGCGGCACGGTAAGGTGGCGGCGAGGCGCCGTCTTGCGGGGGATGGTGAATCCCTCCGCGTCATATGCTGCCTTCTGCTTCTTTCCCCGGGCAGCGGCGGTGGGGGTGGCTTCAGAGTCGGAGGAGGCCTCAGCAGGCTTCCTCTTGCGAGACTCCTGCTCGACCTGCATGACGTCGTCGGCATTGTCGGCGGCAGCGGCGTGGGGGTAGAGAAACCGCCGAGCTCCCAAAGCGGGGTCAAACGGGAAATCCCCCTCCTCGGCAGCGTCACGGAGAGCGATGAGGTGTTCCTCCAGGCCCTCTGCGATGTCGCTGTCGTCCATGTCGCCGCAGTGCGAGTCGCAGTCCGAGTGCTCGGACACATTGACAGCGTCGGAAATGTCTGGCATGTCGAGAGCGGACGAGGGACGAAGGGAAGTGGAAGCCTGCCTTTGCCTCGGCGCGCGCGGGCTGGTCCCACGTGAAGGGGGCCCTGACGCGCCATGTGCCCTATCTAACCGCCTAAGGGCGGCGGCATCGATTCCTGAATCGATGCCACATCGCCCAGAAGAATCAGCAGAAGAGGTCGGCGTTGGCGGCAAGCCGCCAGCGGATGAGGCAGCACTCTCAGGTGAAGGTGCAGAGTCCAAAGAACGAGCCATCGCAGAGTCCGGGTGAATGGGCCGGGTTGTCGTTGGTGGGGGGCCGGATGGGGCCGCTGACGAAGCTAGCTCCGCCAGGCGGCGATCCGCCACACCCTCAGCTTCAGAACACACAACAGTCGCAAGAGACATCGCAGCTCGGAATGCTCCTCGAGTGGACCTGGTCCAGTATTTATGCCTATGGCCTTCCCCCTCCACCAACGGCTGCAGGCGCTTCCTCTGTGGTCCGCGCCCATTCCCTGCGACCTGCTGGAGCGTTGCTGCTCCGTTTTCCGTCCGCTGCGGTTCTAGGTGTTCCCTCTGCGGTCCGCGCCCACCAAACCCGCTCCTGGGCGTTTCATCTACGGTCTGGGGTACCAGGCGTTCTCCCTGCGGTCCGCGCCCGCTCTCCACGACCTGTTGGATTTACAATATACCTTGTCAATGTGGCATGTCCTACATTGTCCAGACGACAAGAACTGTGGAGATCAGGTGCAAAGAACATCAGAGGCACACTAGATTAAGACAGGTGACTAAGTCAGCCATTGCTGAACACTGTCTAGAACTAGATCATACCATGAAGTATGAGGATACCAAGATTCTAGCACAAACACCCAGATTTTGGGACAGCGTTATAAGAGAATCGATTGAGATTAAAATGGCTGACGATCTTATGAATCGTGACACAGGGTACCAGCTAAGCAGAGCCTGGGATCCGGCTCTGGAATTGTTAAAGGAGCAATGGGGCCAGCTGCAACACTACACAAACAGAAGAACCAGAGACATGGAGATGGTAAACGAGCCCCTGACGGACTGCCAGGAGCACCAGACCGAAGATGGAACACCCAGAACTGGGACTGGTGGGCGCGGACCGCAGAGGGAACATCCAGAGCCGCAGCGGACGAAAAACGGAACGGCAACGCTCCAACGGGTCGTGGAGAGCGGGCGCGGACCGCAGGGGGAACGCCTGGTACCCCAGACCGTAGACGAAACGCCCAGGAGCGGGTTTGGTGGGCGCGGACCGCAGAGGGAACACCTAGAACCGCAGCGGACGGAAAACGGAGCAGCAACGCTCCAGCAGGTCGCAGGGAATGGGCGCGGACCACAGAGGAAGCGCCTGCAGCCATTGGTGGAGGGGGAAGGCCATAGGCATAAATACTGGACCAGGTCCACTCGAGGAGCAGTCTCAGGTCGCACCTGATGAAGGTCTCGAGCTACGTGACCGAAATATCGTGCAAGTACGACGCTGATATCCGGCAGAACACCCGACAACCCAAGATGTCGTTAGATCGCCGGGAAAGCCTGAAGAGTTACACTGTACATATTAATAGTAGCTACACCCTGAATTTCAAGATTGTATGTTTATATGTCTATGTTAATGTAGGAAATTTTATTAGAGGTAATGGTTTACAAGCACACCAGAACGTGCTTAAGCACAAAACACTGTACATATTAGGGTTATGCTGCATATAAATGATTATTTCGTGCATTTTCAGATTTTATACGCAAAAAACCGTAGCATACACGTAGTCGTTGCCACTACCCTAAGTAGAAGGTAGAAAATTCCCTTCCCAAGCTTCAGTGGAGCGGCTACAGGTGTATTCTCTGCATGCTGATGCATGTCGTTGCGTATGAAGAATACGTAACGGAGGTAAACCTTAATTTATACTCGAGTTCAAGAAGGAAAACAAAGGACTTGTTCCTTCTAACAGATTAATGGGAAAAGGCGAGTATGTGTGTCAGTAAAATCCAAGACGAAGAAGCCACTATGAGTGGTCAAAAATTTTTTCAGTTTTAGTCGATAGTTTTTTCCTGTAGTTAATGTAAACAATGTATAGTATGTATTATATGTTATTCCATTGTATGTGATGTATTTTGTATTTCATGCCAAGTCCCGTGACTTACAAATTATGTACATTGACCAGAAGTATTGAGGGGAATGAAAATGTTTCAAATGGCTCTGAGCACTATGGGACTCAACTGCTGAGGTCATTAGTCCCCTAGAACTTAGAACTAGTTAAACCTAACTAACCTAAGGACATCACAAACATCCATGCCCGAGGCAGGATTCGAACCTGCGACCGTAGCGGTCTTGCGGTTCCAGACTGCAGCGCCTTTAACCGCACGGCCACTTCGGCCGGCGAGGGGAATGAATCTCAGTACAATAGGTAAAAGGGGTTAATGCGAAGAAAAAAAAAAGTGTAGTGAAAAGGAAGTTTCGATCGCAATACTCGCGGTTAAAGTGGTGTGTGTAGAAATTAAAATTGTGCAAAGTAGTGCTACGTTGCAAGTGTCAGCGAGCCTAAACAAGTGACATCGAAAATTGAAGCTTGTATCGTCAAACGACCCATGGCGTAACAATAGGAAAAGACCGTGCCAGACAAGTTTGACATGGTACGCTTCTTACCAGGAGCTGCATCGACGGGATCGTCCTCCGCCTCGCACATAGTGTGGTGTGTTCTTCAGGGCACATATTCCAATGCACCTCGTCGTATCCAGTCTAAGTACTGGAAGGAACTACAAAAGGCACACGCATACTGAGGTTCGGAAGTCTCGACGGTACCCGCACGTCGGTGTATATTCAGTGCACTGGCGCGCGCATTCAACCAACGTCGCCCGCTAACGGACGACCAAACAATCAGGCGCGCGTATCACCCGCCCACATTCAACACGGGCTAGCGAACAAAGCTCGTCGCCCCAGAATAAATACAGAAAGCAATACAAGGACTTAATTTTCACCTCTGATGAGGAAGGAAACATTTGTATGTAACGTTGTATTCAGTGTATATTTTATTGTACAAACTTTACTACATGATGTCATTTTCTCAGTATTAACCAGAACTTTGTATATTAGGATTAAGGTTTGTAAATATTAGCATAAGTATACCAAAAAACTGACACACACTCAGAAATACCAAAGAATTCACAGTGCCATGAAAATAAGACAATAAAAATGAAGTTTGTAAATAAAAGACCCCCAAACCTATCAATTGCAAGTTCGACTACTGTATCCTGTCAATCAAATAAAATTTTCTAGTGACAGTATACAGTAGGGGGGCAGTTGTAATGACACATTCCTATGCAGAGACATACAATATCTTAAAAGCTGCGCCAAAGATAAATTGAGAGGCATGTATATTATAATCTTTGTAAAGTTCACATTGGATTCTCTTTTGTTTGGTACTCCAAGGAGCTAAGGGACATTTTCGATTGTTGCCTTGTGGAGGATGGACGTGATTTTTGGACTGTGCGGAAAGGCAGCCATATGGTTGGTAATTATGGTTTGTGCGACGAGCACAGCAAGTCTTATTGTGTTGTGAATAAAAAATAGTGAAAAGTATCGAAGTGTTACGAAAATTATTTATAGCGACGTAGCATAGTATTCCTTGGTTTCCACCGTCTTCGTGAAGTGAACTGATGCCGACTCATGATGGTACACACGGTCAACAAAGAGAAGAACATCGATGGCGACTAATGAATTAATATTGTGGCAGAAGGACTAATTCTACGTCTAAGGTGAGAACTCTGATTAAATCAACAATGACGTGGAATTTAAAATATAAAATGTTTTTTATTTATTTCGCCACAACACCAACACGTGACATAATTTCAGTAGAAGCAGTTACATCAGTGGTACCCAGTAATGTTGACAGGTGCAGACACCAACAAGTGACATCATTTCAGTAGAAGCAGTTCCTTAAGTGGCACCCAGCAATGTTCAACAGGTGCAGACAGCAACAAGTGACATCATTTCAGTAGAAGCAGTTCCATCAGTGGCACCCAGTAATGTTGATAGGTGCAGACACCAACAAGTGACATTATTTCAGTAGAAGCAGTTCCATCAATGGCATCCAGCAATATTGAACAGGTGCAGACACCAACAAGTGACATTATGTCAGTAGAAGCACTTCTATCAGTGGCACCCAGCAATGTTGAACAGGTGCAGACAGCAACAAGTGACATCATTTCAGTAGAATCAGTTCCATCAGTGGCACCCAGCAATGTTGAGCAGGTGCAGACAGCAACAAGTGACATTATTTCAATAGAAGCAGTTCCAACAGTGCCACCCAGCAATGTTGAACAGGTACAGGTAACAGTCCATAATATTCACTATCACTAATTAGACAGTTCATCAGACTTTATCAGCAGATATTAAACATCTAGTGGCACCCATCATGTTGAAGAAGTGCAGGTAACAGTCCATAATATTCACTATCGCTAATCAGACTGTTCATCAGAGTTCATTAGCAGTAATTAAACATTTCCAAGTGGCACCCATCAATGTTGAACAAGTGCAGGTAACAGTCCATAATATTCACTATCACTAATTAAACAGTTCATCAGAGTTCATCAGCAGTAATTAAACATTTCAAAGTGGCACCCATCAATGTTGAACAAGTGCAGGTAACAGTCCATAATATTCACTATCACTAATTAGACAGTTCATCAGAGTTCATCAGCAGAAATTAAACATTTCCAAGTGGCACCCATCAATGTTGAACAAGTGCAGGTAACAGTCCATAATATTCACCATCACTAATTAAATAGTTCATCAGAGTTCATCAGCAGAAATTAAACATTTCCAAGTGGCACCCATCAATGTTGAACAAGTGCAGGCAACAGTCCATAATATTCACAATCACTAAACAGTTAATCAGAGTTCATCAGCAGTAATTAAATATTTCCAAGTGGCACCCACCAATGTTAATACGTGTAAACATGAACAACAGTTTGAATGCACACACAATTGCTTTTACAAAATTATTATCAATGCTCTTACACTAAACATACAAATTATAATAAACACACAAATGATATCAGATAATTATCATATTAACTATTACAAATACACAAATATCAGTAAACCTATAATATTTATGGGTGTCAGTGCAAGTCACAACAAAAATGTAAAATAATATTTAGGAGATAGGTCGGTACCCATTATTTGGGATTAGGAAAGGAAAACACACAAAACACACTCACTCATCTTTCATCCACATATTAAGTACTACTGTGTAATTGAATAGTGTGAACTGTGTAAATGCAATTTTGTCAAAATTTGATGTTCAACATGTGTATCAAGTAGTAATGGCACAGTGTATAACAGTCAATAATAGTTAGTCAACGTCATACTCATCATGTCAAGAACAATGTTTGCCAAGCCAAATCAAATGTACGGTTGTTGAACAACTGTCAGTGTGCCAAGATATGCAAATACTTCCTCTCTCCAAAAAAAAGTATGTACTCCTTATTGATTTAACAAAGTGTGTGTAGACAATCTTCCTTCCACTTGAGTGTTCTAGTCTGCCATCTTCATCCTCCTTGTTCCAACAAAAAAATATGCTCCTCACTTACTTTACCTCTTATCCACCAAAACTCCACTAATCATCAGCATCACATAATCTTAATACTTCAATAATACCTCTTATGTCGATACATATAAAACTTATCATCAAAATCATACCTTACCTCTTGTCCACCAAAACTCCAATAATCAACAACTTCACACAATCTCAATACCTCAATAATACCTCTTCAATACGTCGACACATATAAACCTTATCGCCAATATCATTTCACTTCCATAACAACTCTT
This sequence comes from Schistocerca piceifrons, assembly GCF_021461385.2. NCBI lineage: Eukaryota > Metazoa > Arthropoda > Insecta > Orthoptera > Acrididae > Schistocerca > Schistocerca piceifrons. The sequence continues at coordinate 95,379,126 of NC_060140.1, forward strand.
TCCTCTAGTCAGTCTCCTCGAACAAGTACAGATAAAATTCTAGGGCAAACTTCAATTCATGATCCCATGCAATCCGAAGACACAATGTCCACACACAACCTGTGTGTAATCCATCTGACCCAAATCTTCTACTCATTATGAATTATAAAATACATTTTGGTTACCTTGTCCATCATTAAATAAAAGAAATCCATACATGCCCTCTAACAGCCTTTAGTTTGAATAACTTTCAGTAAGTAAGTACGAGTACGGAGTGCGAATGATCGTAATATTTCACAGTGTGTACACCACTTCAAGAATTATGGCAAAACAGAAGCAAACATGTGGAGTATTTTTTGTGTCAAGTGTCACTTGCTATTTCAATTGCTCACGGGGAATGCAGTGTAATAACTGTCAATGGTCTAGTGTTGGTATGTCATGTCATTAGCTTCCTTCCTATTAGCATAAATTTATACAGCTTCCATAAAACCTCCAGCTCATGTGACTTCAATGTTGTTTCTTGTACTAATGTCGTTCGTAGCATTATAGTAGTTCATTTTCTTATCTTAAAATATAAGGCACTGAGCGTAAGCAAAACATGCAATAGCGAGTAAATATACCAGTAGAGAACAGAATGTTAACAAGTGGATGCAGCACAATCCCTACAACAAGGCTCTGCCAAGCAAACAATCTATAATTAATACTATAGTGTGACCTAAACTCTATGTTCGTACACAGTATATCAGCATTTCTATATACCAAACTAAAGAGTAGTTATGACAACAAAACAGAAATGTGTAAATATGCAATCCATACGCAAAGCAGCAAATATATGTCTCACATAATAAACAGGTCATTAGCATCATATCAGCATAAGTAAATAAATGTTCATATGTAATCTTAATAAGTAAACATGAAGGCGCAAGCAGATACATCACAAAGTATAACCTACATACATAACCATATCAGCACAACTAATCAGGTTACAATTATAATTTAAATAAATAAGCACAGCAGGCACATAATAAAAAAAAATGTGACATCGGTGAAAAAGCAGTGCAGCCAAGCGATGCATAATATACATAAGTAACAACACTGTTCATTAATCAATCATTGTCAAAATCAGATAACACAAAGTATAAATCACGTAATCGCGAGCAGCAAATTACGTCTAAAGTACGTACCTAAGTGGAAATATGTTTCCTGAAAAATAAACTCAATTAATGGTTACCTTTTTAGTTTATTAGTTTCTTCTTCGAAATTACATTCTTCCTGAAATTTTCTCGATAGCAAGTCCTCTTAACGTCGGACACACACAGAATTTACCTGAAGTTCTTACATATTTCATACAACCGTATCCTGAAAAATACTGAACGTTAATAACATAATTTATCGAGTCACTATAGCTTTATAGTGAATTTAATCAGAGAAATTAGACCGTGTATTTGTTTACGGCTGTCAGTGCATTCGCACTGAGCGCTCGATCAGCTGTAGGTACGCGTGACGTAGGAAGTAACTGTTAGCGGTCAACGACTGCCTTGTGCGCCGCGCAGACTTGACTGTTGCTTTGAGTATGTGCCGCCGCCGGAACACGGCGCGGTATCCTTGTACTCTCCGTGTGTTTACGTATAACTGTTAGTTTCTCAAAAGTATGTCATCCCACAAAAATTTTAACGTTCGATATATGATGTATTCCCTTAGAGCGCCGAGATTTAAGAGTTTCTACTTCGACAGTGTGATCATGAATAATTTTGCGAGCTCTATATGGACCGTTATAAAGCAGAAAAAATTTGCGACACAAGCCTTTTCCTTTGTGAGACAAACTATGAGACTTAATTAACACCTTTTGACCAACTGACAAGGTTTTTAAACGACCAGGACGTTTAGCTGATTTCTCTCTTCTAGCAGCCGCAGATGCAATATTTTGTAGAGCCAGGTTGACAACTTCAGAATGCCGCAGTTTCCGTGTAGGCGGAAAAGGAACGATTTCAGATATGCGATTTGTCGGTGCTTTATTTTTTAATATCAATATAGGCGGTAAAGAAGTTGAATCATTAGGGAGTTCATTCAGAATGTTTTGAAAAATATGAAGATACTGATCCCACGTTCTGTGATTCTGATGACAATAAAGTCGACACAATTTACTGATTTTCTTCATCCATCTCTCTGAAGCGTTAGATTGAGGGTGAAAAAGTGAAATGAAAATTGGTTTAATCTTACGACGCCGTAGAGTACGAAGCCAAATTTTAGAGCGAAGCTGTGATCCATTATCTGATATAACCTTATCAACATGACCCACTTCTTTAAGAAAATGTTTGATGTAAGCGTTAGATACTGAACGAGCTGTTGCTTTGCGTAAAGGTGTAAAACACACATATTTTGATGTCAATTCCACTGCTACCAAAATGTACGCAAAACCATTAGTAGAACGAACCACTGGACCGAACAAATCGACTGCAGCCGTCTCCTTTAATTTCGCTGGAATGATAGGAAACAACGGTGCTCTGTGAGAAATAGTTGGCGGCTTAGCCTTTTGACATAATTTGCATTTGGCGAGAACAGATCGAATACGTTTTTCCATATTACTGAAGTAGAAATTTTCTCGTAATATATGAAAGCATTTTCTGGGACCAAAGTGTGCATAACTGAAATGTGTATACCAAATCAATTTATTAACCAACTCATCAGGAATGCAAACTAACCAAACAGAGTTGTCGACCGATTTTCGTTTAAAAAGAATATCATTGCGAACTAAATAATACTGTCTAATCGCTACGCTTTCCTTTCTCCTCCACTTCTCCTTAATGTCCTTCCAGATTGGATCCTTATTTTGCTTCTTAGCGATGTCCTGGAGCGAAGACGAAATAAAATTTTCAAACGCAACACCTTGAATATACATCAAACAATAATTGTTTTCTTTGCAGTCCTCTTCAGCACTTTGTTTCAAACCCATAGGTGCACGTGATAAAGCATCAGCAATAATATTTGAAGAACCCTGTATGTAAACAATACTAAAATCAAATTCCTGTAGATACAGCGCCCATCGTGACAATCTTCCATGTCTTAATTTTGTTGACATAAGAAATTCCAGAGCTCGGTGATCGGTGTAAACCTTAGTATGTGTGCCATACAAAAATATGCGAAATTTTGTGAAAGCCCATACAACAGCCAAGGCTTCAAGTTCCGTAATCGAATAATTCTTTTCTGATTTAGAGAGAACACGACTTCCAAATGCAATAGTTTTCTGTACTACAACGCCATTTTCTTCTGTCTCTTGAAATAAATGTGCACCTAGGCCTTTGTATGATGAGTCCGTCGCCAAACAAAAATCTTTAGATAAATCCGGATGTGAAAGAAGTGGAGCAGCAACTAAAGCATCGCGAAGTTGTTCAAATTCTGATTGAGCTTCCTCATCCCAACACCAATTAGAATTCTTTCCAGATAGTTCACATAAACGAGGTGTGGCCAAATCGTCCAATCTAACAAAGCGTCTAAGAAAATTACAGACACCAAGGAAACTGCGAACACCACGTTTTGTAGTAGGAACAGCATAATTACGAATAGCGTCTAGCTTCTCTAGATCAGGGAGAATACCTTCTGTAGAAATAATATGACCAAAAAATTTCACCTGAGAACGACCAAATTCAGATTTTTCCAAATTTACTGTAATGCCAACTCTTGAAAAAATACGTAATAATGAATCCAAAATTTTGTTATGCTCACTCCAAGAACGTTTAGCAATAAGAATATCGTCAACATATGAAGTAATATTGTCACGAAGATAAACAGGTAAAATTTCGTTTAAACTACGAATGAATGCTGCAGAAGATATAGTAAGTCCAAACGGTAATTTCCGAAACTGATAACAGTTACCAAAGGCTAAAAAGGCAGTGTATTTTCTACAATCAGGGTGAAGTTCTATTTGCCAAAAACTTGCCCGCATATCAATCGTGGATAAAACTTTAATTCCATGGAAATGTTGAAGAAGTTCATCTAAATTTTGTGGACGGTCAGTTTCAGGAATGATGATATTATTTACCTGTCTGGAATCCAGAATCAAACGAATTGACCCATCCTTTTTAAGAACGACGTGTAATGGGCTGGTATAAGGACTGACTGCTAGCTCAATAATGCCTTGATCTAACATGTATTGAAGTTCACTCTTAACCTTGTCTCTGTAAGCCAAAGGAATAGCGTACGTTTTTCCTCGAAATGGTGTGTGTACTTTTACTTTAAACAAATATTGTAAGCCTTGTATAGTTCCTGTGTGATGACTAAATACTGTAGCATGTGAAGTCAAAATTTGGTGCAGTTCTTCTCTTGCAACGTCATCTGGCACTTCAGCTTTGTTAACCTTTTCATTAATTAATTCTTCGCTATTAATTATATCATCCATCCCGTCTCTGCATCTATTGTCGTTGTCATGAATGAACACATTGTCGTCATAATACTCAGCGAAAACATCAGAAGTAAGAAACCTTAAACATTTTGTGTCTGATTAAGATTTCGTTAAACACTCGAAAAGCTTCAAACATATTGGCATTCCGGCAACAGTCAAGTTCACACTTCCTTCCTTAAAGTTTAAAATTGCCTTATGTGTGTTAAGAATCTCCATACTTAATATAATTTGTGTACTGAGTAATGGAACAATAATAAAATTAGCAGAAAATTCATATCCTTGACAAATGAAATTTAAGTTGGTCTGTTGTTTGACTTCCACACTTTTTCCAGAAATAGCTCCTCGAATTGTAGTTTTAGAAACAGGTAACACAGGACAAGCAGTAGTTCTTACACATATACGAAAAACTGATTCACTAATAACATTCAATGGGCTCCCAGAATCTAAAACCGCAGTGAACTTATTCTTACCCACACATACTTCAATAACAGGATGTAAAAACGCGTCTACATAATTTTCCTTTTCGTCTAGCAAAATGTCTCTCATGTCTTCCAGGCGTACGTAGTGTAAAGTCGTAGCGTCATTACTTTCTGAACCGTCTATATTGCTGCCAGAAGCCGGAGCTACAAGTCATTGTCGATTGTTTGCGTCACGTCTTTGATTATTCGCGTCATTTCGCGAATCAATTTCTACGATTTGCACTTGTCTCTCGGACTTTCTGTCACGCGGAGGATGCCAATTAGGTCCCTCCTGTCTGTTAGATGTAAATTCTTGGTTGTGTCTGTTGTTAGAATTTCTATTTTCCTGTCTATCTGCATGACTGCTTCTTGTGTAATTTCGATTGTCACTTCTGAAATTATTGTTATATCTACTACCCTGGTTATTTCCGTAGTAAGAATTTCTATTATTGTATGAATAATTTCTGTCTTGATGATACCGATTACTGTTTCCGTTTGATTGATCATTCCGGTAGGAATTTCCGTTATTATAATTGTCTGTGTAATTTCTGTTAGAACGACTGTTATTGTCATAAGGCTGCTATCTATTGTCCTGTCTGTTCGGTCTGTCATTCTCAAAATTACCCATATAACGTCCGTTCCGATCATTATCCCTTCTCTCTGAAAATCTATTGTGATTACCGTTATTGAAAAAGTTACAAGAAGTCCCGTCGTCGTTGTCATACTCAAGTTCCTGTAGCAAAGTCTTAATAGTCTCATTGTCATCTTTACATCTTCCGGCTAAAGCAATTTGTCTTATCGATTGTGGCAGCTTAGTTAAACAAATGCGAATTAATTCAGTCGGGCTATAAGGGTTGGAAAGGAACTGATTCTTTCGAATCATGTCTTCAAAGTATTCTGCTGGCGTGCGGAACTCAGACTGTTTAAAATTACGCTGCATAATAAGATTATGTTGGACTCTGTCTTGCGTGTTTACGGGCCAATATGCCGATAGAAATGCATGATAAAAATCATTTAAATTATTACAATCTCTAATAAGTGCGCGCATGCGCGTCGCCGGTTCGTTTTCTAAATATCCACACATAAATTCCAGTTTGTGACTTAGTGGCCAATTTGGTGGAAGTGCGTACATAAATTGATCTAACCATGAACATGGATGTATGTCATTCTTAGAATTGCGAAAGATCTTAAATTTCCGAACAGTTAAAAAGTGTTTATAGTCAAAGTTTTCGGCTCGTGGCGACAAAGACCTACCGCGTCTGTCCCAGTCCGAATGTCGATTATTGTCAACTTCGCGCGCCTGGCGCTCTCTTGTTGCATCTCGTAAATGAAATAAATTATTTTCTTCAAAGCCCTCTCCTATCTGTGATTCTAAATTTCTTCTACTGTCCTTTCCTACGATTTCGCTTTCAATTTGTTTGACTTGCTCTCGTAACGCCTCAAATTCCCTTTTAACGCGTTCATTAAATTTTCCCTGATTTTCAACATGTTTATTTATGTTCTGGTACTCTTCGGTTTCTGCAAATGGCAATGAAGCTGTATCATCTGAATCTCTGTCCCCATTTAAACAAAGACTTGTCAGTTTATCTGAAATCTCTTCAACTCTTTCCGATAAGTCACCTATCTGTTCTTTCTGTTTATTTATGTCATCCGTAAGTGTCGCGACTCGGGTTTCAGTATTGACACATTTAGTAGTTAACTGTTCGTATTGTTGTGTTAGGTTATTTGTTCTGTCATTTGGTACGGATTCCTCGATTCTTTCAAATATTTCTTCCTTATCGTGTGCACGTTGTAAATTTAACTCTGAAAATTTTTGTACTATCACGCTATCTCTTTCTTCCTGTTCTCTATCCTGTTCCTTTTGTCTAATTTCTATTGCAATTAATCTATTATTGTGAGAATTCAAAATCGGTTGTACTACTTCTCTAATTTCTTTCTTTAATTCATCTTTCATGTTTTTGAAACATGTCCCTATTCGTGAGTCTAACCGTGTTGCCACTGCTCCCATCTCTGTTTTTGATTCACATCGTAACTGTTTTTCCATTGTTCCCATATCAGTTTCAAACCGTGTTGCCACTGTTTTTAATTCAGATCCTAACTGTGATCCCACTGTTTTTAATTCAGATCCCAAATTAAGTATTGCACTCATCAACTGCTCCATATTAACTGGTTCGAAATTCTTTTCACCCCTAACATTTCCCGCAAAACCAACTTCTTCCGTCAAAGCTGTAAAGCTATCTGTTCGATACTATTCCAGAATCTTCTGTCGTTAATCTCGTATTCAGAAAATTTTTTGATTGTGGAAAATTTTGAACTGGTTTCGGCCTATTTTCCCGACTTATTAAATTGTTTTCAACTTCATTATTCATCATACTGTTCTCCTGTGTTGGCGAGTTCGCCATGTCAACAATTTCGTCATTCTGACTATCCATCATTTTTGCCTTTTTCATCGATCGCGTAATCATTTACAAAACTCGTCACAATACGAAAATTACACACAATGACACTTTATCTCCAACAATACCATCCACACGAAATGCTTTCCGACAAACACGATTAACGAACAATTGAAATCTTCATAATTGCATAAAATTGTCAAACCCGTATACAAGACATCAAAAATTAAATTCTGCAAAAATACCGTTAGAAGAATGACAAGACAACTACAAATGTCAATTACCAAATCTACACATGCAATGTAGACTACAATTACTAAACTACGAATTACTACAACAGTACTACTGTCTGCTATTTTTACTATCAAACGAATTCCAAGGACGATCCGTAGCAGCGGTCGCCATTTGCATGGGGGCTTAATTAAATATAATGCAAATAATTTTAATTTTAGTCGCTGTCTGTCCGGTTACGCAGTCTCGTAACCAGTTGGCCCTGACTAGTATTACTCCGCAATCTGACTGCATAGAATAACAACAAAGAATGAAACGAAATTTTCGTTAACACAATTAATTAATTAAGTCCCCAGTAACTATAGAAGCTACGAAACAACAAAGCACAAGTGTAACTGTTCTGTGTGTGGAAGTGTGATTCAACGTACACATCTGGCACGGTTCTTCCTCAATACGACAAGATGCTTTAAATGCCATTTACAATGAAGTAATTAAAAAAACCAGAAATACTATGATTGCACATAGAAACCAGAATTACACTCTAATACATGAACACAAGCGAGATGCTTTGTTGACTGAACCTGCGACCAAGAGGCATTGTTAGTTAGGAAACTTGAAATAATAAAAAAAAAAATTTACGTTCATATATATTGACGAGAAATACACTCTGATCATTACAACATCCCCAATCGAACAGCATCGGCTGTCTAGCCCATCAGAACAACTGCACACGACATGCTCACAACTAGTACTGCTATCGACATCGTCTCAACAAGCACTGACTACGGCAACCTCAGAACTACTACTGCCCACAGCAACTTCTGAACAAGCACTGCCAGTGGAGGCGGCGGAATAAAACTCTTTGGCGCAATCTCTGGCGCTGTGACTCAGTGTAGCCACCTTTCACTGTCCACTCTGAAGTTCATCAAGTAGAGATGAACTCCAGCAGAGCACATTGGTGAGAGTGTGCGAGATTTGAAAGTGATGCTGTCTTCAAACTTATTGAACATGCAAACGCCACATTTTTGGGCATGGGTTCCTTCATCTACTAAGTCCCTTATACAGTCTTTACAATCTTAACAGGAATTTTTCAACGACCTCTAAAATTATAACGAAGTTATAAATATGTCAATAAAAGAATACTTCATCCGTTGCAGGCTGTATTGTGTTTTATTAAAATCTTGCTATTAGCTAATTTCGGTCTCGAGCCGTTATGAAGCACAATTGCTATGTCGTGTGTTACACGTCACCCTCATCACATTCCTTTATGTTACATACATAAAATCAGTGACGTACTCCAGAACTGCAGCCTGTTAGAGTTGTTTCGATGGAGTACGACTTTTGATTTTATGTCTGTGACATAAAATGTGATGAGCTTGATATGTAACGAACACGATATGTAACATAGCAGATGTGCTTGATAATGGCTCACAGCCGAAATTAGCTAATAGCATGATTTTAATAAAGCGCAGTACAGCCTACAACGGACAGTCTATAACAGTTGTGGGTCCCTATGGCTACAAAAATGTTTATAAATGGATGCTGAATGGCATGCTAGAAGAACTAGAAATCGTGATGAGAACGGTTTGAAATTGAACAAGAACGGAAAAACACGATGAACGAATGGAACTTCAAATCGGTGCTGAACGAAGAACAATGAAACACGAGCGAAAACCGAGTGACCAGCCGTTACAAATCGAAATCAACCAAACATGACAGACTGGAACGAGACCGACGGTGAATGACGGTCCCCTAGGCCGGGAACACACTTAGCGTTTTTGTCCGATCGAAATTTTTACCGTCGCCGCTCTAACATCAATGTAGCGTTTACACACTGAGTGGTAAAAATAACGACGCCACATCAGTCGATCACTGACCACCGTGCAACAAGTGTCTATTTAATTGTCGTTTCATCATATTATAAATAGTGTTGTGTATAACATGAATAGCGAACAACTTCTTGTGTTATTGTTATATCGTCGATTGAACAGGAAGCGAAAAAATACTTATTTGGATTCATCCGATTAATGAAAGGAGAGAGGAAGTTGGAGTCTTCTACACTTTGTTTCTTGATTTAAGAAACGATGAAGAAAAGTTCTTCAGTTATTGTAGGATGTCAATCTCATCATTCGACTAACGGCACAACCTGCAGAAAAATCATATACAACGGAAAAATACTACACTGAGGAATTGTATTCAACCGGTGGAAATGCTGGCAATAACTTTAAGGTAAGTAAATTTGAGAGTTGGGAATTAATGCATCACACAATTTTCAGATTGTTGTTGTGGTCTTCAGTCCTGAGACTGGTTTGATGCAGCTGCCGATGCTACTCTATCCTGTGCAAGCTTCTTCATCTCCCAGTACTTACTGCAACCTACATCCTTCTGAATCTGCTTAGTGTATTCATGTCTTGGTCTCCCTCTACGATTTTTACCCTCCACGCTACCCTCCAGTGCTAAATTTGTGATCACTTGATGCCTCAGAACACGTCCTACCAAACGGTCCCTTCTTCTTGTCAAGTTGTGCCACAAACTCGTCTTCTCCCCAATTCTATTCAATACCTCCTCATTAGTTATGTGATCTACCCATCTAATCTTCAAAATTCTTCTGTAGCACCACATTTCGAAAGCTTCTATTCTCTTCTTGTCCAAACTATTTATCGTCCATATTTCACTTCCATACATGGCTACACTCCATACAAATGCTTTCAGAAACGACTTCCTGACACCTAATTCTATACTTGATGTTAACAAATTTCTCTTCTTCACAAACGCTTTCCTTGCCATTGCCAGTCTACGTTTTACATCTTCTCTACTTCGATCATCATCAGTTATTTTGCTCCCCAATTCTAATTCCCTCAGCATCACCCGACTTAATTCGACTACATTCCATTATCCTCGTTTTGCTTTTGTTGATGTTCATCTTATATCCTCCTTTCAAGACACTGTCCATTCCGTTCAACTGCTCTTCCAAGTCCTATGCTGTCTCTGACAGAATTACAATGTCATCGACGAACCTCAAAGTTTTTGTTTCTTCTCCACGGACTTTAATACCTACTCCGAATTTTTCTTCTGTTTCCTTTACTGCTTGCTCAATATACAGATTGAATAACATCGGGGAGAGGCTACAACCCTGTCTCACTCCCTTCCCAACCGCTGCTTCCCTTTCATGCCCCTCGACTCTTTTAACTGCCATCTGCTTTCTGTACAAATTGTAAATAGCCTTTCGCTCCCTGTATTTTACCCCTGCCACCTTTGGAATTTGAAAGAGAGTATTCCAGTCAACATTGTCAAAAGCTTTCTCTAAGTCTACAAGTGCTGGATATGTAGGTTTGCCTTTCCTTAATCTATTTTCTAAGAAGAGTCGTAGGGTCAGTATTGCCTCACGTGTTCCAATATTTCTGCGGAATCCAAACTGGTCTTCGACGAGGTCAGCTTCTACCAGTTTTTCCATTCGTCTGTAAAGAATTCACGTTATTATTTTGGAGCTGTGACTTATTAAACTGATAGTTCGGTGATTTTCACATCTGACAACACCTGCTTTCTTTGGGATTGGAATTATTATATTCTTCTTGAAGTCTGAGGGGATTTCGCCTGTCTCATACATATTTTTGTCAGGACTTGCTCTCCCAAGGCCGTAAGTAGATCCAATGGAATGTTGTCTACTCCCAGGGCCTTGTTTCGACTCAGGTCTTTCAGTGCTCTGTCAAACTCTTCACGCAGTATCGTATCTCCCATTTCATCTTCATCTACATCCTCTTCCATTTCCATAATATTGTCCTCAAGTACATCCCCTTGCATAGACCCTCTATATACTCCTTCCACCTTTCTGCCTTCCCTTCTTTGCTTAGAACTGGGTTTCCATCAACGCTCTTGATATTCATACAAGTGGCTCTCTTTTCTCCAAAGGTCTCTTTAATTTTCCTGTAGGCAGTTTCTATCTTACCCCTAGTGAGATAAGCCTCTACATCCTTACATTTGTCCTCTAGCCATCCCTGCTTAGCCATTTTGCACTTCCTGTCGATCTCATTTTTGAGACGTTTGCATTCCTTTTTGCCTGCTTCATTTACTGCGTTTTTATATTTTCTCCTTTCATCAATTAAACTCAATATTTCTTCTGTTACCCAAGGATTTCTACTAGCCCTCGTCTTTTTACCTACTTGATCCTCTGCTGCCTTCACTACTTCATCCCTCAGAGCTACCCATTCCTCTTATACTGTACTTCTTTCCCCCATTCCTGTCAATTGTTCCTTTATGCTCTTCCTGAAACTCTGTACAACCTCTGGTTTAGTCAGTTTATCCAGGTCTCATCTCCTTAAATTCCCACCTTTTTGCAGTTTCTTCACTTTTAATCTACAGTTCATAACCAATAGATTGTGGTCAGAGTCCACATCTGCCCCTGGAAATGCCTTACAATTTAAAACCTGGTTCCTAAATCTCTGTCTTACCATTATATAATCTATCTGATACCTTCTAGTATCTCCAGGATTCTTCCATGTACACAAACTTCTTTTATGATTCTTGAACCAAGTGTTAGCTATGATTATATTATGCTCTGTGCAAAATTCTACCAGACGGCTTCTTCTTTCATTTCTCTCCCCCAATCCATATTCACCCACTATGTTTCCTTCTCTCCCTTTTCCTACTCTCGAATTCCAGTCACCCGTGACTAGTAAATTTGTAAGTAGGCTGTTTAGGTTTTTTTATTGGTAACGCCACAGTCTGTGGCTGCTTTGCATTGTTGTAATACTCGCCATTGTAGTGTTGGGCAGCGGCAGCTAGATGTGAACAGCGCGTAGCGTTGCGCAGTTGGAGGTGAGCCACCAGCAGTGGTGGATGTGGGGAGAGAGATGGCGGAGTTTTGAAATTTGTCATGAACTGCTATATTTATATATGATGATATCAAGGTAAATACATTGTTTGTTCTCTATTAATATCTTTCATTTGCTAACTATCCCTATCAGTAGTTAGTGCCTTCAGTAGTTTGAATCTTTTATTTAGCTGGCAGTAGTGGCGCTCGCTGTATTGCAGTAGCTTGCGCAGCGAAGATTTTTGTGAGGTAAGTGATTTGTGAAAGGCATAGTTTAATGTTAGTCAGGGCCATTCTTTTGTAGGGAATTTTGAAAGTCAGATTGCGTTGCGCTAACAAAATATTGTGTGTCAGTTTAAGCACAGTCGTGTATAAATTGTTCTAAGGGGACGTTTCAAATTTTCGTCTCCCTTCACTATCTGAATAATTTATTTTATCTCATCATACATTTCATCAATTTCTTCATCATCTGCAGAGCTAGTTGGCATATGAACATATACTACTGTAGTAGGCATGGGCTTCGTGTCTATCTTGGCCACAATAATGGGTTCACTATGCTGTTGGTAGTAGCTTACCCGCACTCCTATTTTTTTTATTCATTATTAAACCTACTCCTGCATTACCCCTATTTGATTTTGTATTTATAACCCTGTATTCACCTGACCAAAAGTCTTGTTCCTCCTGCCACCGAACTTCACTAATTCCCACCATATCTAACTTCAACCTATCCACTTCCCTTTTTAAATTTTCTAACCTACCTGCCCGATCAAGGGATCTGACATTCCACGCTCCGATCCGTAGAACGCCAGTTTTCTTTCTCCTGATAACGACATGCTATTGAGTAGTCCCCGCCCGGAGATCCGAATGGGGGACTATTTTACCTCTGGAATATTTCACCCAAGAGGATGCCATCGTCATTTAACCATACGGTAAAGCTGCAGGCCCTCGGGAAAAATTACGGCTGTAGTTTCCCCTTGCTTTCAGCCGTTCGCAGTACCAGCACAGCAAGGCCGTTTTGGTTAGTGTTGCAAGGCCAGATTAGTCAATCATCCAGACTGTTGCCCCTGCAGCTACTGAAAAGGCTGCTGCCCCTCTTCAGGAACCACACGTTTGTCTGGCCTCTCAACAGATACCCCTCCGTTGTGGTTGCACCTACAGTACGGCCATCTGTATTGCTGAGGCACGCAAGCCTCCCCACCATCGGCATGGTCCATGGTTCATGGGGGCAGGATTTTAGATTACAAAACCTTATATTTCTGTACAGAATAAGCTACAGCATTTTATTACATGTTTGGCAACATTTGATCTTTACGAATTACAGTTCATCAAAATCAGTAGTGTTCGTTGAAGATAGTGAAGTTACTGAAGTGCTGCGCAATTGAATATTATCATCCCTGATCATTTGAGAATAATTTTCGTAATGCTGAGCAGCAGAATTTTTCTGCTGAGGTACGTTTGGAATTGGCTGAAAAGTTGTGATTGGAGAGCATGTCATTTGTTGTAATGGAACTGGAGTATTTGTAAACTGCGATGAATGTATGTTAGTCGTAAATGCTTGTCGAGGCATCTGGGGAACACTGAAAGGTTGTGTAAACTTAATATTTGATGGCTGATTAAACTGCTGGATCTGGGAAGTAGATTGATTGTATACATTATGGGTTTGAGGTATGGAGGGGTATGTATTTTTAACTTTCGGAATGGCTTGAATAAAATTCCATTTGGAACTGAAGCCAGTGAGTGTCTTCAAACTTGTCCACATGAGGCAACAAACTTTCGAAGAATGACAGTTTGTCGTTTTTTTCCGCAGGTTCTCTTTTCTGTAATATCTGTAAAATTTTTAAGTCGACTTAATCCATTGTTTTATGTTGCCTTGTAGGTAGTTTTGCTTTTGAAGCAAATGTTTCGGGTGTTCCTTCAACTGTGGTCAGTGCCGGAGGTACTGGTGGAGCGCTTAGCTCTTCACTATCGTAGTCTTCATCTCCTTTGTTATAGCTTTCTTCTGTTTCTCTTTCCTCGTATATTTTTCGCAGAAACTGTAGCTCATTGTTGAATACGAACTTTTTTTCCTTGGAGGCATGTGAACCACTTGCTTTTGATTATTTGTATTTTTTTGTGATTTGATAAAAGCATCACGTAAGTGTTTCCACCTTTTCATGACTTTTACCTGAAAATAAAATATTTGTAAGGCAAAATAAGGAGGTATATCGAAAAAGTACTACTTGTTAACTATAATGTACGTGTTGCATTGACACTAAAATAATGTTTTTACTTTTAGGTATTTGGCCAGTGGATGCACATTTACCGACCTCCATTATTCGTACAGAATTAGAATATCTACAGCAAGATTGATTGTTAAAGAGGTTTGTCTAGCTCTGTGGGTAGTTTTGCAAAGTGAGTGCATACCAGCAGCCACTAAAGAAATCTGGGAGGAATCAGCAAAGGGAATTGAATCAATAGGAAATTTCCCACGTTGTATAGGTGCCATAAATGGAAAGGACATCCGTCTCGTGTGTCCAGCGGGAAGTGGCTCTATGTTCTTCAGTTATAAAGATTATTATTCAATTGTGTTAATGCCTATCGCAGACAGTTCGTACCGATTTACATTCGTGAACATTGGAAGTTATGGAAAAGACTATGACTTCTATTTTCAAAGACACTAAGCTGTGGAAATCCATTAAAAGTGGTTCACATAATCTACCAGAAGAGATGTGCCAACCAGGAACAGAAAGCCTGAAAAGTACCTTATTTCTTTGTTGCTGACGCTGCATTTGCCTTACATAAACATTTGTTGAGACCTTACGCTGGTACTCACCTGACTGTTGAAAAGAGGATACTTAACTACAGGCTGTATCGAGTAAGAAGGTACATAGAGTGCGCTTTCGGAATACTCAGTAACAAATGGTGAATTTTTCATCGTCCCTTGAATGTACAACCTGATTTTGCGCTACTGATATTGTCGAGACCTGTATTGTGCTTCACAATCATGTTAGAGACAGAGATGGGTACGTAGCAGAGGATGCTGCCTCAATTACAGGACTTGAAAACATCCGAATAGCGTGCTGTTCAAGAGGAGGTTTGAAAGCCAACAACGTGAGAAACATTCTGTGCAAGTACTTCATGTCAAGTGTTGGTAGCATTCCCCAGCAGATGTCAAAGATCTGAGGACCAGATACGTGAAACCGGGAAACATAAGCATAACCACATACATTGTGGACAGATTTGACACCGTTTGTCATAAAGAATAACTCCAATTTCACTGATAAGTACAATTCGACGTATAACAGGTACTATGTACATTGAAACTATAAAAATGTAAAATAAATGTAACGATATTGAAAAATAATGTAAAGACTATTAATTATTAGTTGAACTTTCTATTTAAGTGAGATTAATAGTCTTACATCTATTTAATATAATAGAAATGATTTTGTAATCTTTTATAACTTTTGCTACGGGGACATTTCGAAATTGAGAATTTCTTTATCAAGCCTTGTTTTAAAGGATGATGATAATGTAATTTATTCATTACTACTATGACTGTCCCTCATCTGCTGGCGTTATTGTAAGATCTTTGTTGTTTTGTAATTATGCTTTAGTGTCTTGTTTTCCCTTTCCTGTAATGTACGCTGTTTTTTATTTGTTTTTAAAATTTTGATTCTTTGCATTTGTTAGTAAGTTTAAAATTGCAAATAAAAAATAAATAAATTTAAGGCTGTTAAGGACTATCGAATACCATTACAAATACACAGATAAAATTATTTTTACTTACAAAGGAATTCTTTTCGCTGTCTTCCAGCTCATCAAAATCATTCCTAAGTTGAAGACAAACTTCACGCCTCGCGCTCCTTGTGGCGTTCCTACCTTTAAAAATGTTCAAGATTTTGTACCAGAGCAAAGCCTTTCTTATAAAAAATGAATTACTAACTCATTGTCAATTACAACCACTTCGGCCATGATTAAATCATACCACTACGCCGCTGTCAACGCGTACACAACAGCGGTCGGCGGCAGACTGGACGATGAGTGTGTAACCGCGCATTTAGTCACGCAGGCCATCTTTCCGGCGGAAACGGTAAAAAAACCGTCGATTGTAGTGGCAGTGGGCAGCTGCGTTTAATAATCCCATCGTCCAGTTTTCCACACAATGTGTACGTCGCAATACTGTACTAGCGCCACCACTGGTACGGCGGTGACGGTAAAAATTCCGATCGTACAAAAACGCCAAATATGTTCACGGCCTTAGAAATGGTCGATCCTTCTCTTCATTTTATGGAAACATTCATTTTGACTTGTTCCTTCGCGAACGATACACCTATAATCGGTACACTTGTGTCATCAACAAATATAATTTTTCGAAGAGTCCCTCTACATCTACATCTACATTTACACTCCATAAGCCACCCAACGGTGTGTGGCGGAGGGCACTTTACGTGCCATTGTCATTACCTCCCTTTCCTGTTCCAGTCGCGTATGGTTCACGGGAAGAACGACTGCCGGAAAGCCTCCGTGCGCGCTCGAATCTCTCTAATTTTACATTTGTGATCTCCTCGGGAGGTATAAGTAGGGGGAAGCAATATATTCGATACTTCATCCAGAAACGCACCCTCTCGAAACCTGGACAGCAAGCTACACCGCGATGCAGAGCGTCTCTCTTGCAGAGTCTGCCACTTCAGTTTGCTAAACATCTCCGTAACGCTATCACCAAAGAACCCTGTGACGAAACGCGCCGTTCTTCTTTGGATCTTCTCTATCTCCTCTGTCAACCCGACCTGGTACGGATCCCACACTGATGAGCAATACTCAAGGATAGGTCGAACGAATGTTTAGTAAGCCACCTCCTTTGTTGATGGACTACATTTTGTAAGGACTCTCCTAATGAATCTCAACCTGGCAGCCGCCTTACCAACAATTAATTTTATATGATCATGCCACTTCAAATCGTTCCGCACGCATACTCCCAGATATTTTACAGAAGTAACTGCTACCAGTGTTTGTTCCGCTATCATATAATTATACAATAAAGGATCCTTCTTTCTATGTATTCGCAATACATTACATTTGTCTATGTTAAGGGTCAGTTGCAGTGGCAACCAAGTTCCTATCCGCTGCAGATCTTCCTGCATTTCGCTGCAATTTTCTAATGCTGCAACTTCTCTGTATACTACAGCATCTTCCGCGGAAAGCCGCATGGAACTTCCGACACTATCTACTAGGTCATTTATATATATTGTGAAAAGCAGTGGTCCCATAACACTCCCCTGTGGCACGCCGGAGGTAACTCTAACGTCTGTAGACGCCTCTCCATTGAGAACAACATGCTGTGTTCTGTTTACTAAAAACTCTTCAATCCAGCCACACAGCTGTTCTGATATTCGGTAGGCTCTTACTTTGTTTATCAGGCGACAGTGCGGAAATGTATCGAACGCCTTCCGGAAGTCAAGGAAAATGGCATCTAATATTTTCTGGGTCTCATGAACAAATAAAGCGAGTTGGGTCTCACACGATCGCTGCTTCCGGAATCCATGTTGATTCCTACAGAGTAGATTCTGGGTTTTCAGAAATGAAATGATACGCGAGCAAAAAACATGTTCTAAAATTCTACGACAGATCGCTGTCAGAGATATAGGTCTATAGTTTTGCCCATCTGCTCGACGACCCTTCTTGAAGACTGTGACTACCTGTGCTCTTTTCCAATCATTTGGAACCTTCCGTTCCTCTAGAGACTTGCGTTACACGGCTGTTAGAAGAGGGGCAAGTTCTTTCTCGTATTCTGTGTAGAATCGAATTCTGTGTCTTTGGTAAGTCATTTATGTAGGTCAAGAAGTGGAATAAGGCAAGTACCGCCTCTTGTGGTAGATCATATTTAATGTTTCCCCAACCCTAATTCAGTTTTATTCCTGTGAATTCGTGAAAATAAATCTCGACAGTAGTTTAGAGCGGAGGAGTCACAAACAAGAGAATCGAAGCTACGGCGATTGTTTGCTGTGATAAACAACATGAGTCATTGAGCACTTCCAGCGCTTTCTAAACGCGAGAACTGGTTGGGCGAATGTATTGGCTCAAACGGATTTGAACAGCTGCCGAGGACTCTCGGTCACGTGTCCATAAATTGGTGGCTCGAAGCGGTTCGCCCGTGGCCGTGTTAGCGGCACGCGATGTCAACAGGCGCAGGAGGCTATTCTGGGCTGCCCCGGCGGGGGTTCACGGCTCCAATATAGTACTCGCCACACGCGGGCCGCTTCGTCCTCTCCCGGAGCTGGAAGCTGCAGCGAGGAGCGGCCACGCCGCGGCGCTCTGGCTTTCCCACAACTATACACAAATACGTTCTAAATCTAACCATTCGACGGGGAGTAATAATAATTAAAGCTAGGGTTTAAAACCGGAGGCGTGAACAATTCAAAGTCGGAAGCAGAGTTTAACAACTCATCGGCACCGAGAACTGAATTTGCATCTATACTCGCTAAGTGTGTGGCGGATAGCACTGTTTATTGCAACATATACAGCAAACTCCCTCCATCCTTACCCGACGCATCCACCAGTATCTCCGCCAGCACCGCCTCCTTCCCGTTACGCAGCGTGGCTTTCGACCGTCCATCTCTACCGATGACCTTCTCCTTCACCCCACTCATCTCCTGTCCGGACAACTCAACTCCCGTCGCTCCGCCATCTTCCTCTCCCTCGACCTTGAACGCGCTTACGACCGTGTATGGCATTCTGGTCTCCTCTTCAAGCTCCAAACCTTCGCCCTTCCTATCAACTACGTCCGTCTCATCGGGTCCTTTCTTTCCCAACGTCCTCCCTATGGCATCATCCATAACACGGATTCCTACAACTTCTTCCCCGCCGGTGTGCCTCAAGGTTCCGTCCTGCCCCCTCTTCTGTATGCGGCAGACAAGCCGCCGCCTTCACCCCCCGTTCACCTTCTCCAGTAGGCCGACGACACCGCCTTCCTTGCCCTCGTCCCCACCCTGCAACGCTCCCAACACCTTCTCCAATCCCATCTTGACCGGTTCACCGCTTGGTGCAACCACTGGATGCTCAAGCTCAATACCTCCAAGACCCAGGCAATCATTGTAGGCAAAACCACCCCTTTCTTCCTTCTTCTCGACTTCCATACCACCATTTATGGCAGTCCTATCACCCTCACTCCCACCCTCAAGTACCTTGGCGTCACCCTTGACCGTCGCCTCTCCTGGACCCCCATCTCCAGACTATCCAAGCCAAGGCAAGCTCCCAACTCCATCTCCTCAAGCTCCTTTCTGGCCGCACATGGGGTCTGGACCCCTCCACCATCCTCCACACCTATAAGTCCCTTATCCGCCCTATCCTCTGCTATGCTCATCCCACCTGGACCTCTGCTCCTCCTACCTTTTACAAATCCTTTCAAATCCTAGAACGCCATGCGCTCCACCTCACCTATCGCATCTGCCTCCCATCTGCCACACGGATCCTATATGACCTCATCCTATTCCTGCACCTCATCCTTTTCCTCGAGTGGACATGGATCCTCTACACCTCCTGCAAACTTGATCCCCCTTACCCACTTGTCTCTCCCATCCTCTCCCACCCCTGTCCACTGCCGTGCCTGCATTGCCACATCCCACCTGCTATCCATCTCTACACTCTCCATACCCTCGCCTAAGGTGGCGTCCACCAACTCCCCCTCCCTAATAATGTCCTCATCCCCTCCATCTTCCCCTCCTACCAACTTTGATCCTCCTCTACCACACCCTGTGTTTTTCCCCAAGGGCACCCTCTCTCCCTTCTCTCCCTCCTCCCTTCCTCCATCCTTCCTCCCCCCAGGGTTCCTCTACCACCCTACCTTCTTTCCTCCCCCTCCCATCTCCTCTGCATCTACACCCTCCTCTCTCCCTCCTCCCCCATCTTTTCCCCTTTTTGGCAGGTCCCCAGACTCGTACACGTATAGCGAACTTTCGCGCGCCGGAGATCATCGCCTGGTGTTTGTGTGTGCCATTGTGTTCGTGTTCCAGTGGTTAATCGTTTGTGCTCCATAGTTCGCGTGTGTCATCTCTGTCTTCTCTGTGCGTGTCCATGTTTCTGAACGTTTTTATTTTGGACACTGCGCCCGTGAACGGCTCCGTGTGCTTTAATTTTGTATGTCTACGTTTGTATATCCACCATGTCTGTTCTTCGATTGTCTCCTTTTGTATCATTAGTCATATCTGTGGCCGAAGAGCGGCGTAGTATGCCGCTGCTGGCCTACCTGTATCAGGTGTGAAAATAACAATAAAGAAAAAAAAAAGCAAACTTCCGTTTATCGCGATGTGTATTGTCCGGTTTGCAGACTGTCCGTGCATAGTTCGGCGATGTTATTTGATGTGCTCGAGGGGCGTTCAACAAGTAATGCAATACAGTTTTTTTCTCGGGCAGTTTCGTTTTAAAAAATGCGTAATTTGCTGTCGGAAATAGTGAAATAGTCCCGCTTCAGCCCCTATAGTTTCCTGAAGTTCCTATAGATAGCAGCACTGTACGTAGCCTTCAAAATGGCGTCTGTAACGGAGGTGCGTTCCAAGCTGAGAGTTGCCATTGAGTTTCTTCTGGTGCAAAATCAAAGCATCGCAGATATTCGTAGGTGCTTGCAGAATATCTACGAAGACCTGGCAGTGAACAAAAGCACGCTGAGTCGTTGGGCAAGGCGTCTGTCGTCATCGCAACAAGGCCGCGCAAACTTGTCGGACCTCCCGCGTGCTGGCCGGCCGGGCACAGGTTTGACTCCTGGAGTGCTGGAACGTGCGGACACACTTATTCGATGGGATCGACGGATCACAATCAAACACCTTGCTGCATAACTGGACGCCTCTGTTGGTGGTGCTGACACACTCGTCCCGCAGTTGGTATACTCAAATGTGTGTACCCTCTGGGTTTCTGGCCGCCTAATTTTATACCATAAACAGCAACGAAGCACCATCTGTGCGGAACTGCCTGCGCCTAGCAAGATTTTTCGTGACAATGTTTTGTCGAACGTCGTCTTAGGCTCGATTCACACGGTGGGCAACGTCACGCCAACGTCGGTGACGTCACACACCGTCAAAAATCCACTTGCATTCACACTGGACGGAACGTCAAGCGACGGCGAAACTTCAGCCACGTTTTGGCGCGTTATTGGAAACTCGCAGAACTGTTCACGAGAGAGGATGGCGGACATTATATTTAGTCTTGATGAACTTGCTACGATTGCAATTGCTTTAGTTGAAGAGGAAAGAGAGCGGAAATTGGCAAGGCAATCAAAACGAACGTGGGTGAAGAAAATGATTTTGAAGAGAATGTGTGAAGGCGAATATCACTCATTGTATAGAGAGCTGGAAGAAGAGGAGACGTCATTTTATAAATATTTACGAACATCGAGACAGCAATACTTTAATTTGCTGTCTTCGATAAGCAGCAGCATCAAGAAAGCAGACACAAACACGCGTCATGCAATTTCTCAACGAGAAAAACTAATGGTTTGTTTGAGATGAGTCTGATGCTTCAGCGTTACCAATTCCTTTGAGGGTTCCTGTTCTGTACCTTTACCTATTTTATAGAACAGAATATTTATTGTAAAACTGCACACTATCAACAAATTGATCTATAGGCTAAACATTCACAATTTATGGCCCTTTGTTATGTAGATCTAAATCTGCTACAGTTCGTCCTGCATAATCTTTGGCACTGCAGAGAACCAACTGCGCACTGTATATGAATGTGGAACACCGAACTTTTTACTGCAGTTGTACTTAAATAAGCTGTATCCATACGAAATGTTGAGTGAGACTCAGTACCAGAAAGTATGTAAATAAATACTATACATAAGTAAACTACTAGCCAAAATGACTATGTGGCGTAGAATACTCATATTTGCTTCGGAATGATAAGTATTACATATAAATATGGTCGAAATAAATTTTCACGACTCGCGAATAATTGTGAAATTGGAAAGCAGGAAGGCTCTAACCTCTGCTAAGCGTTTTCACCTCCTAATCGTGACTACATACATACATAAATAGATGCAGGTGCGATGTTATATATCTAAATACATTACATACAAAGTAAATATAATCTGCAGTAGGCCTACAATATTCATACAGTTATTTACCTGGGCGACCGATAACCAATCCAATTTTCTTCCATATTTCTGCTTTAAACAAAGTGTCGCTGTATTTTTTGCAGCTCATTATGTACAACTCCACGTTTTGGCGAACAAGTTCGATTAACTTCTCGTCGTTCATGTTTATATAAAAAAAACATTTTATAACTAAAAAATCAGTAGATATTTTCGATGTGGAGAACACTGCTAGCAGAATCAAACTCGTGCCATGCGAGTAGCCGCAGAACAGAGAGAAAAGTAATAGCCAACCGTAAGCAGCTCGCCAACCACGTGACCCCCACCGTCAACGTCAAACTACTCTTTCGAAATATACCGGCCTGCAGGCAAACTGACGTTGGCGCGACGTTGCCCACCGTGTGAACCTCGCCATTTGAAAGCATTGGACGAATATTTTGACGTCACGTGACCCGCGTTGACGTTGACGTGACGTTGCCAACCGTGTGAATCGAGCCTTACGCGACGGAACATGCGTTCATCACTTCGAACCTGAAACAAAACGGCAGTCTGTCGAGAGGCGTCACACCATCTCTCCTCCGAAGAGGAGCCGCACCCTCAACCGGTAAACTCGTGCCGACGGCCTTCCCAGACTCGGAAGGGGTTATTCTGTTAAATGACCTACCTCATGGTGCAACGATCATCTCGGAAATGTAATGTGATAGGCTCAGGAAATTGAAGAAACGACTTCAGTGTTTTAGTCGCCACAAAAATGCAAACGTATTTCCCCTTCTCCAAGGCCCCTTCCGCAAAGCCTCATGTAAGTCGGCGCACCTGAAAGTAGCACAGAAAACGTCACTGGACTGATCTTGCTCATCCACCCTACAGCCAGGATGTCGTGCCTTCCGACTTCCATCTGTTTGGGCCAATGAAGAATGCACTCCGTGGGAAGCAGTGCGTGGATGACGGGGAGGTTATCGATGTAGGAGGACGCTGGCTCCGACGTCGACCATGCAGGAACATAGACGCTCCCAGTAAGATGGCGTACGCCCGGTTAGCCGAGTGGTCTAACGCACGGCTTTCCGGAATGGGAAGGAGCGTCTGGTCCCCGGCACGAATCCGCCCGGCGGACTTGTGTCGAGGTCCTGTCAGCCGGGCAGTCTGTGGATGGTTTTTAGATGGTTTTCCATCTGCTTCGGTGAATGCGGGCTGGTTCCCCTTATTCCGCCTCAGCTACACTACGTCGGCGAGTGCTGCGCAAACAAGTTCTCCACGTACGCGTATACCGCCATTACTCTACCACCCAAACCAAACAGGGGTTACATCCGTCTGGTGTGAGACGTTCCCTGGGGTGGGGGGCGGGGGGTGTCCACCGGGAGCCGAACCGTACAATAACCCTGGGTTCGGTGTGGGGCGGCGGAGGGGTGAAGTGGACTGCGGCAGTCGTCGTGGGGTTGTGGACAACTGCGGCTGCGGCGGGGACGGAGCCTCTCCGTCGTTTCTATGTCCCCGGTTAACATACAATACATACAAGGTGGCGTAATGCTTTCAGAAAAAAGTATTGCATTAATTATTCAACGCCCCTCCTAAAAGATCTTCGTATACTGTCTGTAAGTTCAAATGTGTGTGAAATCTTATGGGACTTAACTGCTAAGGTCATCAGTCCCTAAGCTTACACACTACTTAACCTAAATTATGCTAAGGACAAACACACACACACCCATGCCCGAGGGAGGACTCGAACCTCCGCCGGGACCAGCCGCACAGTAATGCAGCGCCCAGACCGCTCGGCTAATCCCGAGGGGCCTGGTACCAAAAGATGCTACTACATTACAATTGGAACCTGGCATAAGGAACTTCATATTTATTGATCTCTTACAGTTATTTTTGCTGCAGATTACTGCCTTGATCACTCACATCGTATTAGAGGTGGCAGGAATCAAGTAATAAGCGGAGGCAGACATTGACTTTGATGAAAGAATCCGGCCAGCAATTGACGGGAACTGTTTTAAACTTTCGAACCGTCGTTTACGGAGTCACTTCGTGACTATGCTGAAAAATAGTGTCACACTTTAAAGTGTAGTGCAGCATTCAGTAAAAATTGCTTGTCCTCCTATAATAATGTGCAACTTACTTTTTGAAGCACCTACGTACCAATTGACGATAGGATGCACATTTTACATATAAACTGTGAGGTTAGCCGATGAGATCGTAGATTGTCAGACGCGTCAAGAGACTTGGAACAGCATTTGAACTGAATGGGTACTGTCTTGAAAAGACATTACCAAATGGAAATCAGTCAAAGTGAAACCAGGATAACGGAGTGTAGTCGAATTAAATCAGGTGATTCTATGACTAAAAGCAGGAAACGAGTTTTGCCCTTTGGGCAGAAAATAACTGACCATGGCCGAAGTACGGAGGATAGACCATAGATATTGGAAGAGCAAGAAAAGCATTTCTGAAAAGAGAAATTTGTCAATGTCGAATATAAATTTAAAGAGTCGGGAAGTCTTTACAGAAGGTATTTGTCTGGAGTGCAGCCTTGTACGGCAGTGAAATGTGGACCATAAACAGTTCATACAGGAAGAGAACAGGAGCTTTTGAAATGTGGTGCTACAGAAGAATGTTGAAGATCAGATGGTCAGATTGCGTAATAATGACAAGGTTCTGAATCGAACCGGAGAGAAAAGGAATTTGTAGCTAAAAGAAGGAATCGATTGATAAGACACATCATCATGCATAAAGAAATGAATTATTATGTTATAATTAGAGAGAACATTTTCTTTTAGAATACACTGATATGCGATGAGTCACGTTTTACCGCAAGTTGTTGTTCACAGCAAAAGATCGATGGACGTTATAAATGGTACAAACCATAGGACTATAAGATCACATCACTGAAAATTACTAATTTTTTACTCTTAACAGAAATTGAAACATAAGTCCATAAGCTACAGGAAAAAACATGTTAGAACTCGCAACGCCAAGTAAAAACACAACGACATTCAATGACGTTACAGATAACATACATCAAGACTGTTATCACATGACGTCACCTGATGACGTCACCAATAAGACACTTCAGCACCCTTATCACAGGACATCATCTGATGACGTCACCAATAAGACACTTCAGCACCCTTATCAATAATGTCATCATATCACGTCATTCTGATATCACTGATAAGAGCTCGAGGGCCCCAGCCGTGGCTGTGCTTGAACATACATACGCTATCTACTCATGCAACACACTGGCGGACAGAGATCCTTATCGAACACCACTAATGGGGGAGAGTGTATTATGGCAAGTGGACTCAAAGCCAGGCACAAGTACCAGAAGGACTCGAACAGCAGGACATGTTTCGCCATCCACCATTACATGAGGGATAATTTTACCCATGTCATGTACAAAGTATGCAGCAAGTCTTGGCTGCACCTAACTTTCCAACATGGGTTGCCTTCTTTTAGTGGATTCTTACATAATGTGGAAATGGTTCGCAGTTCCTCGTGCACTTGTTCCCTACAGACGAAACGTGCAGTATTATGAACATTAACAATATACACGTTTGGGCTTATGAGAATGCACATGCTATCCACTGAGACGACACATCAGCGGAGGTTTCCCGTTGACGTTTCGGCAAGTGTCCCTGGTGATCAGTTGTTAGGGCTACATTTCCTACATGGCCGAGTTATTGATGGGTGCATATGTGGTACATGCGTTATGGTGCACCGGCATCCTTTCATGTGGCTGTTTGGGAATATTCAGCACGAATCTTTGACAACAAGGTATCGGTCGTGACTCACCAATACCATGGCCTCATACGTCCACCGACTTCAGCCAGTTGGATTTTTTTATGCGGGAATATTTAAAAGTTTTGGAGGATTCCAGCCCTGTTGATAGTGGCGATGAACTCCGGGAATGCTCTGTGGATGAACACTTGAGATTTCTGAGCGTGTTCGGTAATTAACGAAGAGAGATGCTGCCGCTTGCCTTCACATGAACCGTGGCCACGTGAAGCACATGTTGCAATGTGTTTATCCTGAAGTACACATCTGTAGTCATGGTCCTCGAGGGTTCTGTTACTGGGTGTTCGTGTGCACAGTCGTATGATGTATTGGGGAATCCATTGTTTTCCGGACCTATGATCAGTAGGATTAATTGTTTGTTTAATTGTCCTTTAAGAGAACTGTCAAGTCTCTGGCGGAGTGTACTTCGGAACAATGAACTTTTCCCTCCTTCCTGTTCCATTCAGGAAAGGTGCGCAGGAATAACGGCTTCTCGCTTCCCACGCCCGGGTTCCCGGGTTCGATTCCCGGCGGGGTCAGGGATTTTCTCTGCCTCGTGATGGCTGGGTGTTATGTGCTGTTCTTGGGTTAGTTAGGTTTAAGTAGTTCTAAGTTCTAGGGGACTGCTGACCATAGATGTTAAGTCCCATAGTGCTCAGAGCCATTTGAACCATTTGAACCTCCGTTGATCGCGCCGATGACACTTATCATCCACATGACTTTCCCGCTCAATTTTGTCTGACAGGGCTGGATTGAGTTCGCGCCATTTTCAGTACCTTCCTGTTACCTGTTAGCTCCAATCATTGTTACCGAGCGAGGTGGCGCAGTGGTTAGCACACTGGACTCGCATTCGGGAGGACGACGGTTCAATCCCGTCTCCGGCCATCCTGATTTAGGTTTTCCGTGATTTCCCTAAATCGCTTCAGGCAAATGCCGGGATGGTTCCATTGAAAGGGCACGGCCGATTTCCTTCCCCATCCTTCCCTCACCCGAGCTTGCGCTCCGTCTCTAATGACCTCGTTGTCGACAGGACGTTAAACACTAATCTCCTCCTCCTCCAATCATTGTTGTCTTTCAGTTACGGAAGATACATTGTTTATGAAACATTATTATAGTCTGGAGGACACTGGTCATCTGCGCGAGCTCTGCTGCCACAGTCTGAAACAAAGTAAGTCTGTATTGCTTAATTGCTTTTCTAGACTCAATCGATCTTTCATGTGCGTAAATTTAGACGTATTGAAATTGATTGCAGTTACCTTCCATGTTGTATAGAATTCTTTTTATTTTTAAATTGTGGAAGAAATGTCAAAGAACCTCGGACAGAGGTGGTTGGAATGGTTCAATGAGCTGAGTGATGAAGTTGCTCAGAGTGATAGCGCTGACTCAGAGACTGATGATTCTGCTCATGAAAGCGGTCATGATTCTGGAGCAGAACAAGAAGTGTCAGAAAATGATGAATATAAATCACAGGAAGAAGTAACTCAAGAGGATCCATTTTTTAGGGAAAGATGAAATAACTAAACGGAGGAAAAATAAATATCCTACCAGTGTTAGAAGCAGATCTTGTAGTTTTGTTACGCATTTGCCTGGACCAAAAAAAAGCTCGTATAAAGAAGGCAGAAATAGAAATTCTGAATTTGTTCTTGGTTGAAAACATAATAAGCATTATCGCAACATGCACTAATATATACATCAACTAAGTTCGTGGTAACGTCTCTAGGGAAAGGGACGCTAAAGAAACAGATGCGATAGAGATCAGAGCTTTCATTGGTTTGTTTTATCTATGTGGATCTTTGAGATGTTCTAGGAAAAGTATGTCGAAATTGTGGGAGAACTCAAAGGGAAACGGTCTTGAATCGTGTTATCTATGGATAAGTGAAAACCGGTTCAGGTTTCTGTTGATATGTCTGAGGTTTGATAATATCCATGATAGAGGTGTTCGAGGAGAGATTGACAATTTGGCTGCTATCATAGCTATCAGAGAGCTACTTGATCTAGTCACGAACAAAAATATTTTTCACTTAGTGAATATTTTACTGTTGACGAACAGCTTTCTGTATTTAGAGGAAACTGCCCGTTCAGGCAATATATTCCCAGCAAACCAGCAAAGTATGGGCTAAAAGTGTTTGCTTTGGTTGATGTAAATACAGCATACACATTGAATTTAAAACCGTACGTCTTAAGCAACAAGAGAGACCATGTAATGTCAGTAATTCAGCTGAAGATATTGTTCTTCGAATGGTCAAATTGTTTCAAACGTTAGAATATATTATACTGTGTACAAATATGAAATGTATTATATTTAGATTTAATAAAAAATCATAAACCAGTCATAAGGACCGTTTCAAGTATACAAATAGACCGCTTGCTTTGTGGATGACGCCAGTCATCCACGCAAGTGATGATGTCACGAATTTTCCGCGAGTAACGGAGGGTTAGCTTAAATGTTGCATCTGGCACTGGTGTTTGATAAGCATCTCCTAAAACACTATCGAGTTTGCTAAACGAACCCGTGAGCAGATCAATGCAGTTGGACGAGTAATGTATACACTGCGGACGTGTTTTTGCACTGCGCCGGAAAGTAAGAGAGTTTGAGCTTGAAAAAAAAAATGGCACAAAAGTCTTCCGTTCCAGAGTGCACATCAGCTAGGTTACTTTCAAAGTACGCCCATGAAATAGTCCAATTTTCAGCAGACTCCTACAACCGTTCACTCCCCGAAAGAGCGGTACCTCAGACTGGTAAGTTACACAGGTCACAACAATACCTAACAAAGGAAATAGAAGTAATCCGCTGAATTACAGGCCCATATTTCTGATATCGATTTTGCGACTTATGCTGTGTTCCAACAATGTCATATACCCCCAAGAAAACGACCTACTGACATACGACCAGCACGTATTTAGAAACTATCGTTCTTGTGAAACTCAACTGGCTGTTTATTGACACGAAGCAATGATTGCTATCGACAGGGAATCAAGCTGATTCCATCTTTGTAGGTTTCCAGAAGTTTTTTGACATAGTTCGTCACAAGCTGGTTCTTATCAAACCACAGAAAGATCACAGTTCGTAGTAATTCACGGGAAGTTCATCTAGGGAAAAATAAATGATATTTGGGGTTCCACATAGTAGCGGTACAGGCTCTCTAAGTTTCTAACAGGAGGCACTCTGAGCAGCCCTCTGCCATAGGAGTTGATGCTATCATTTACCGTCTAGTAAAGTCATCAGAAGATCAGTAAGGATTACAAAATGATTTACACAAGATATATGCATAGTGTGAAATGTGGTAACTGACAATGAAAAATGAAAAGCGAGATGTACTTCACTTGAATACTAAAAATATCCGTAAAATTTCTGTTATACGACAAGTTACACAGATTTAAGAATGGAAAAAACTAGTAGAAGCCGACCTCGGGGAAGATCAGTTTGGATTCCGTAGAAATGTTGGAACACGTGAGGCAATACTGACCCTACGACTTGTCTTAGAAGATAGATTAAGCAAAGGCAAAACTACGTTTCTAGCATCTGTAGACTTAAAGAAAGCTTTTGGCAATGTTGACTGGAAGACTCTCTTCTAAATTCTGAAGGTGGCAGGGGTCAAATACAGCGAGCGAAAGGCTATTTACAATTTGTACAAGAAGCACACGGCAGTTATAAGAGTCGAGGGGCGTGAAAGGGAAGCAGTGGTTGGAAAGGGAGTGAGGCAGGATTGAAGCCTATCCCCGACGTTATTCAATCTGTATATTGTGCAAGCAGTAAAGGAACCAAAAGAAACATTCGGAGTAGGAATTAAAATTTATGGAAAAGAAATAAAAACTTTGAGGTTTGCCGATGACATTGTAATTCTGTCAGAGACAGCAAAGGACGTGGAAGCGCAGTTGAACGGAGTGGACAGTGTCTTGAGAGGAGGATATAAAATGAACATCAAAAAAAGCAAAACGAGGATAATGGAATGTAGTCGAATCAAATCAGGTGATGCTGAGGGAATTAGACTAGGAAATGAGACACTTAAAGTAGTAGATGGGCTTTGCTATTTGGGGAGCAAAATAACTGATGATGATC
Organism: Schistocerca piceifrons; assembly: GCF_021461385.2. Classification (NCBI taxonomy): domain Eukaryota; kingdom Metazoa; phylum Arthropoda; class Insecta; order Orthoptera; family Acrididae; genus Schistocerca; species Schistocerca piceifrons. Next base: position 95,409,287 of record NC_060140.1, read on the forward strand.
GAAGTAGAGAGGATATAAAATGTAGACTGCGAATGGCAGGGAGAGCGTTTCTGAAGAAGAGAAATTTGTTAACCTCGAGTACAGATTTAAGTGTCAGGAAATCGTTTCTTAAAGTATTTGTATGTAGTGTTGCCATGTATGGAAGTGAAACATGGACGATAAATGGTTTGAACAAGAAGAGAATAGTAGCTATCGAAATGTGGTGCTACAGAAGAATGCTGAAGATTAGATGGGTAGATCACGTAACTAATGAGGAGGTATTGAATAGAATTGGGGAGAAGAGAAATTTGTGCCACAACTTGACTAGAAGAAGGGATCGGTTCGTACATGTTCTGAGGTATCAAGGGATCACCAATTTTGTATTGGAGAACTGTGTGGAGGGTAAAAATCGCATAGTGAGACCAAGAGATGAATACAATAAGCAGATTCAGAAGGATGTAGGTTGCAGTAGGTACTGGGAGATGAAGAAGCTTGTACAGGATAGAGTAGCATGGAGAGCTGTATCAAACCAGTCTCTGTAGACCACAACAACAACAACAACTATTCAATTAAGTATCTGGGGTGTATAATTAAGAACAACTCAAAGGAGAACCGCCACACAGAAAATGTTGTGGGAAAGGCGAACCAAAGACTGCGCTTTTTTGGCAGAACACTTAGAGGATGCAACAAGTCTGCTAAAGAAACTGCCTACACTACGCTTGTCCGCCCTGTTCTGGAGTACAGCTGCCGGGTATTGGACGCTTACGAGATGGATTGACGGAGTTCAAAGAAGGTCAGCTCGATTTGTATTGCCGCGAAATTGTGAACAGAGTGTTACGGATATCATAAGCTAGTTGGTGAAATTTTAATCACCATCTATCTGCACCGAACGCCAAAATACTTTGTTGTCTCCTGCCTACTTAGGTCTTCATGAGCATCGTAATAAAATAAGACAGATTAGAATTCCCTCAGAAAAATTTAGCTGTTCATTTTTCCCACGTCTATTCAAGAGTGGAACCGTCGAGAAACGGTCTGAGAGTGTTTCTGTGAACCCTCTACCTAACACTTAAGTACTATTTTCAGGCTAATCATATACATGTAGATGTAGGCATGCAGAAATGTTTTGAGCACTGGAAGGAATGAATGTAGGACGTGTGTGGATCCACAGAGCTCCTACTAGGAAAGCGACAACCACTAACTGAACGTATTTGGTAATTACACAAATTTGCAGCACCGTTTTTGTGTTATTGTGTCACACCTTGAACAACACATATAAGGTAGCGCAGGAACATATGTACAGTAAACTATTCGTTACCTTTCACTGAGTTGACTGGTTTTGAAGAAACATGTTACAGTGTAAGGATGTAGCTTGAGATTGAACAACAGTTGTGCATTCATACACCATGCTAAAACGCTCCTAAGTAAAGTGATCGGTCTTGCAACCTTTTATCGGTCATAACTCGTCAGCCAATTTGTGAAGGGTCATTCATGACGCTGAAAATTTTCTTAAATGACTTTCGCGTTATTCTTATTTACGATCCTAAAAGATGATTAAAAGTTCTTATTGTGTTCTTGAATCAAATAACATTGTTGAATATTAAAGGAAGTACAAAGGTATCTCAGTGGACGTGTCGCGGTAATCTAATACGAAAATCCGAGCTCACGCCAGTAACTACCATTGTCTTCGGCGGAAAAAAATTCATTGTCGAAGAAATAACGGAATCACACTCACAGATTCTCGTAGCGAATTAACGCAACCGTACCGACAACAGTTCACACAACAAATTCATTACGAAAGATTTAGTGGTTATATTAAAAAGCAGGTTCCTTGGAATTGTTCTCCAGTGAACCATAACACCACTTCACTATAGTGCTGAGAAAGCAGTTCAAAACTGTGGCACTACCCTTACCTTGAGACGTCTTCACAGTTCATCGTCCATAAGCAAACTCTCTATTTCCAAAATAACTTGTGCCCTTTAGAAACTATTCGTTCATCGATTTAAAGGGATTTGATGGTTACGAGAACCTCTGTACCATTGACTCAAGAAATTCCATCAAATTACAAACGACGCACGTTGGGTGAAGCATTAGCCTTTCTATAACCAGCATATTACATGAAAATAATTAATCAAGTGAGGCAAAAAAAACTGAAACGCGCTATGACTCTCCACATTGCCGTAATTTACGCCCAGGATCAGTAAATTAATAAATAATAGATGGTTTCGTCCACAGGTACACAGTGGCAGGAATATAAGAAGTGTTTTTCAGGCAGTTAATTTGCCCCACTTTAATAGGGTGTCAGGCGAAACTATTTGAAGGGTCATGATGCTAAGACAATGGAACGACGTGTCACTGTAGGCGCACATAAACCTACTTAGGATGTTGTAGGTATTTTACAGCCCCTAGAAACTCCTTAACGCTACAAAGATCCACTTTACTGTTGGTTTCTGCATCCTCCGTAGTAATTAAGTGCATTGTGCTTTAATGATGTAATTCTCTTCACCAGATAAGGATATCTTCGTTTTTAATACTTTGTCCATCTTCAGGAACTGCAGGCATATCTGTTGAAAAAATCTTTGCTTTTGCAATCGTCATCAATGTGCACACTGATGCAACTGTTGGAACGGTGGCTTTTTTGACTTACGTTTTTATAGTTTACCTAGTAGCTCCCGTCATAGTTTAGTACAGGTAACGTTCATTTGTACAAACAACGACCTCGCCAAGATGTTCTACGCTAACCGTCTCCTCTCCTTGTAAAATGTGTTCTCTCATGCCTAAGTATAAGCGTGGGTGCAGCTTTAACTTGTTTTTGCAGCTCAGCTATGCGGATGTTTCAGTTAGGTACATGGCCTGTTTGCTTTGTTTGTATGAAAACACATATTTAAGTGTAAGTGTGTTTGATCGTACCGTGTGATCTTGTACTTAGGCTTATTTTCTGCCTTGGTCGCTACTGCATCCTCCTCTGTCTAGTCGTCCGTCTGTGTCTTTATATACTCGAGAACAGACATGCTGTCTCTTAACGCGCGTCCAGCAAAGGATTCTTGCTCCCAATGCATCGAATCTCCAGAAGTTCATGGCTCCTCCAGAAATAAATTCCGTAATTGATAGAGTGCAATTGTGACATAAGAATCTACAGCTGGCTGACTCAATGTAAAACTTTGTTTGCACTGTACATCCTCTCCTCAAGTTACCAGCCATGTAGGCTTCGATAAGTTTAGATCATGAACATGTCCTGTGTTACACATAAAGCATGGCAATGATTTGCCAGACACTTTGCAGGCTTCATTACCTACGATGCTATGAGTGTGTTTTGTCACTGGACCTGTATACGTACAGGAGTTGCTATAAATACTTCATTTCCAGAGATTGTTTTCTTACTTACCTGTAACAAACATTCTTCTACGAACTTCCAGCATACTGGAGTAGCCGTAGGTGAGCAACTTCAGCTAATCAGTACAACGAGAAACCAAAGTCGCAAATTTTACTTTTTTTATTCACTCAGTGACTGATGTCGGACTGAGACCCATTTAAAATCATCGTAACATAGACAAAAATGATATTCCCAAAGATGTGAAAACCACGTCAAAAATGTGCAAGTAACTGTTACAGCACACAGATAACTGTACCCACTGTAAATGTTGAGCAGGTCGCTGACATGTCTGACTGAGTGGGCACAGTTCAGCTGCATGGCAGACGCTATCTGCCTCCGCAGGCAGATTTTGGGTTGGCAGGTACCCGTCGAGACAAGCAGGCTGAGTTCTGCCAGTTAACCGACTCACCCAGACCATGGACTCTACCACTATAAAATCGCCCACACAAAGGTGAAAGGGTCGGGACAGACTCTCTTGGCAGAGGGGGTGTGGGCAGTGACTGGTCGGGCTGTGTATGGGGGCTGATCAATTCCCCAAATCCCTGCTGAACAAATCCGCCCTGATCCACCCACCTTTGTGTGGGCAATTTTATATCGCTAGAGTCAATGGTCTGGGTGCGTCAGGTTGCCCCGACCGCTACCTGCCATCCCACACTCTGCCAGTGGAGGAAGGTAGGGTCCGCCATGTACGAGGGGCGTTTGAAAACTCCATGCAAAAATAAAAACTACTTCCGTGTTTGGGGTAAACCTTTTTTATTTTTCGACATAGTCTTCTTTCAGACTTATACACTTCGTCCAATGCTGTTCTAATTTATTGATACCCTGTGAATAATAGGAATTGTCCAAGTGTGCAAAGTAGCCATTAGTTGCTGCAATCACCTCCTCATTTGAATAATATCTTTGTCCCGCCAGCCATTGCTTCAAATTGGGGAACAAACAGAAGTCCGAGAGAGCCAAGTCTGGAGAATAGGGGGGATGTGAAACGAGTTGGAATCCTATTTCCAATAATTTTGCGACCACAACTGCTGAGGTGTGTGCTGGTGCATAGTCGGGATGGAAAAGGAATTTTTTGCGGTCCAATCGCCGGCGTTTTTCTTGCAGCTCGGTTTTCAAACGGTCCGATAACGATGAATACTAGGCACCTGTAATAGTTTTACCCCTTTTGCAGATAGTCGATGAGGATTATCCCTTGGGAAACCCCAAAAGACAAAAAAATGTTTCCTTTTGTTAATAAAACGTACAATGTTTCACCAAAAGCGCAGAGCAGAATCTATCAATTATTTAAAATACACAATTATCAGAATGTAAATGGCTGCATAGTATTTAATTCCAAATTTGAAGTGGTGAATGTTGAGGTCCGCCATTCCTCAGCGTGCACAGATACATTCTACAATATCTTTCTGTTTGGCCAAGAGCTGCCTCCGCTCTGGTTAACAAACTTGACAGCTTTTGCTGTTTATGCCTGTCTATGTTTCGTAATTTGTTTATGTTAGAGAGAGGAGGTCATCTCATTTTGTCTCTAAAAAACTGTGTGAGAATTGAATGGGTCAACCAATTTAATTTTATAATTTTGACCACGTTGAGCACCACGGCTGATTGACACTAATATTAACAATTAATGAAAACCACCACAGTTGTAATATTATACTTTTAGTGCGTTACGACCAGTGCCATTCTTAGAACTTCATCAGGTTGCAGACTTATGCCAACATCATCTACATCTACAGCTACATCCTTACTCCGCAAGCCACCTGACAGTGTGTGGTGGAGGGCACCTTGAATACCTCCAGCGCTTCTCCCTTCTATTCCAGTCTCTTATTGTTCGTGGAAGGAAAGATTGTCGGTATGACTCTGTATGGACTCCAATATCTCCGATTTTATCCTCATGGTCTCTTCGCGAGATATACGTAGGAGGGAGCAATATACTGCTTGACTACTCGGTAAATGTATGTTCTCGAAACTTCAACAAAAGCCCGTACCGAGCTACTGAGCGTCGCTCTTACAGAGTCTTCCACTGGAGTTTATCTACCATCTCCGTAACGCTTTCGCGATTACTAAATGATCCTATTACGAAGCGCGCTGCTCTCCGTTGGATCTTCTCTGTCTCTTCTATCAACCCTATCTGGTACGGATCCCACACCGCTGAGCAGTATTCAAGCAGTGGGCGAACAAGCCTACTGTATCCTACTTCCTTTGTTTTCGGATTGCATTTGCTTAGGATTCTTCCAATGAATCTCACTCTGGCATCTGCTTTACCGACGATCTATATGATCATTCCATTTTAAATCACTCCTAATGCGTACTCCCAGATAATTTATAGAATTAACTGCTTCCAGTCGCTGACCTGCTATATTGTAGCTAAATGATAAGGGATCTTTCTTTCTATGTATTCGCAGCGCATTACAGTTGTCTGCATTGAGATTCAGTTGACATTCCCTGCACCATGCGTCAATTCACTGCAGATCCTCCTGTATTTCAGTACAATTTGCCATTGTTAAAACCTCTCGATATACCACAGAATCATCCGCAAAAAGCCTTAGTGAACTTCCGATGTTATCCCCAAGGTCATTTATGTATACTGTGAATAGCAACGGTCCTATGACACTCCCCCGCGGCACACCTTAAATCACTCTTACTTCGGAAGACCTCTCTCCATTGAGAATGACATGCTGCGTTCTGTTATCTAGGAACTCCTCAATCCAATCACACAATTGGTCTGATAGTCCATATGCTCTTACTTTGTTCATTAAACGACTGTGGGGAACTGTATCGAACGTCTTGCGTAAGTCAAGAAACACGGCGTCTATCTGTGAATCCGTGTCTATGGCCCTCTGAGTCTCGTGGACGAATAGCGCGAGCTGGGTTTCACATGACCGTCTTTTTCGAAACCCATGCTGATCCCTACAGAGTAGATTTCTAGTCTCCAGGAAAGTCATTATACTCGAACATAATACGTGTTCCAAAATTATACAACTGATCGACGTTAGAGATATAGGTCTGTAGTTCTGCATATCTGTTCGACGTCCCTTCTTGAAAACGGGGATGACCTGTGCACTTTTCCAATCCTTTGGAACGCTACGCTCTTCTAGAGACCTACGGTACACCGCTGCAAGAAAGGGGGCAAGTTCCTTCGCGTACTCTGTGTGAAATTGAACTGGTATCCCACCAGGTCCAGCGGCCTTTCCTCTTTTGAGCGATTTCAATTGTTTCTCTATCCCTCTGTCGTCTATTTCGATATCTACCATTTGGTTGTCATATGTGCGACAGAAACAAAATCCGGAAACAGCCATCACAGACATTCTGCCGATTGCCTGGCGGAAGTGAGGCGAGCGGACACAGCAGGCTGCTACTAAAGCATAAAGCGGTGTTTGCACAGGCATGAAGTTATTACACGTGCATACTTGCACCGCTATGGTTACATGCACTACAACATTGGCACACGTCAAAGTTGGAAACGCTACTTACACGACTTTCAAAATGGAGACAAGTGAAATTATTCGTACAGGAGCTTAGCAGCTTTCAGCAGAAGAGCTTCTAGTGACATTGGTGAACATAAACGGGACACACAAATGTCGAGTATGGAAATAGGCATATCGTAGGAATAGTTTGGGAACATGCAATATTTTAATAAGGGAGTCATTAGCCTAGGACCGTGTTTCGTTCAAAAATAGTGTTCGAATGGGTAAACCAACTTTTAAAATCTTTTTTTAGCCATATTTCTGACTGTGTAGAAAAGTCTAACACACGTAAGATGCCGTGCGAGGTTGCATTAAATTGCAAGTTACACCGAAATGTACCACAACAGGAGTCACTGCAATATGTACGTTGCATTCCGAAGAGCACTGTCTCTAAATTTTTATGTTATTTACGATACACTAAAATGGATCGGAAAGGAATGTTTTTGTCTCAATAGTTCACCTTTGGGCCGGCCGTGGTGGCCGAGCGGTTCTAGGCGCTTCAGTCCGGAACCGCGCGGGTGCTACGGTCGCAGGTTCGAATCCTGCCTCCGGCATGGATGTGTGTGATGTCCTTAGGTTAGCTAGGTTTAAGTAGTTCTAGGGGACTGATGACCTCAGATGTTAAGTCCCATAGTGCTCAGAGCCATTTTTGAGTTCACCTTCGTTTTTATTTTAAGGGTTAGTCAAGGTTCTGATTGGTCACTTTTGTGGCGGTGTTCGTAGCGACAAACACTTGGCTGTAGAAATGGCTTACGAAGTCACCGCCACACTTTTAATAGCGGGCCGACCGGTCCGCTGGAACAGTGAACAGAAAGATGAAAGCCCAAACACTCAGATTAAATAAAAGTCGGTACTTATCTTTATTCACTAAGATACAGAAACAAGGTCGTGAACTCCGTGTCTACGGAAATCTGTCTAGTTCAAGTCGGAGCGGCTAGGTCAGCGTCGGCTGACGACAGACAACAACTCTGCTGCGATGAACACACAACTGACTAGCAAGTACACAATTCGGTGGCGAGTATACAACTGAGCGGCGAATACAGAACTGTCCTAGCGCTCGCGACTCCAGCGCTTAAGAAGCCAGAAGCCAGCGGTGGCGCGCGCAGACTTGCGGCGATTTCCTGTCTCGCTGGCGCTGCTTATGCGGACGGCGTCCGGACTTTGATACTGCCAACCTTTTGCAGCGGGCTCGGGTGGCATTACTGGTTAGGACATAACAGTCACAAGTGCTGAAAATATACGTTGTTCTATCGGTGCCACACTTAATTTTGTAGCCAGACCTCGCACTATTGCTTAGACAAGTTATTACTCAATGATAGCTCGAATATGAACACTGCTATAATTGCACAGAATTTCAGTCAGGGTCAAGTGTAATTTTAAATCTCTAAAGAAACAAATAAATTTGCATTTGACTCAGTTACAATCGCTGTACTGAAATAATAATTATTTCTGTACTGAAATAATAAACAAAAGATACATACAACAAAAAATTCCTTTCATTGGGGCGTCCAAAATTACACTTGCAAGACAGTGATTAAACCACAAGCACTATACACAGCAGAAACACTAAACACGAATTCGAAGGTCAAATTTAGGAACTGAAGATAAGCGAAAGAAAAATTTTAAGTAAAATCGTAGGACGACAATTCCGAGATGATATGACAGTATATATCAAAAATGAAACTCTCCATAAGAACATAAAAAACTTTCAGATTCAATGGGAAAAAGGAGGATACATTTTTATGGGCATCTTCTTAGAATGAAGTCCAACAGATTAACCAAACAAATCTTTGACTCTTTCCGTAACCGCAAAACAAAACCCAACTGGTTTAAAGAAACTGAGAAAAACCTAGTAGAACTAAAGATTTCAGAAAAATCACTAATCGACCGAACAGCTAAATTAATTACTAAAGATGAAAATATAAGGTTCCAAGACAAATCTACACATAAACCCAAAAACATCATCTTGGAAGAAGAGAGGAAAAGAAGATCAGAAAGAATGAAGAAATACTGGGGACTGAGAAAAGAACAACAAACAAAAAAATGATTGAGCCAACGTGCCCGAAATAGGGTGAAACGAAAGAAGAAGAAGGAATGATAAATACCACGATAGGATTGATTGTTGAACAGCAATACGATTCTCAGTAAATTCACACTCCCTGTTACAATACTTTTTAATCCATTTCGTCACTGCTCTATTGCAAATAAGTGATTATAAAGAGTTGCTGAATGCTAGAAAGATGTTCCTATCCCAATGTTTAAGAACATTTCGACACATAGGAAGTATTTATTTACTTAGTTGATGACTAAGCCCATTATTTTGTCATACCTCTAACTTTCCACATACGTAAACAAACTATTCCAGATCTGTGCTGTCGAACAAACCAGAGCAGAATGAGAGCAGTTCCATCTAACGGCATTTGCTTTAGCTCGTAGCAGCTGGTGGGGTAAACACATTGAGCGAGAGAGCAGAAAGCCTTTTAACTTGCGTAACCCAAGAGTAGGTTGATATGACAGTGTGCAAGTAGGGTGCTTCCACATGTAAGCTGACTTACGCAAGTAACGATGGGTGAGCATGCACGTGTAAGAAATTCATGCCTGTGGAAACCTGGCTTGATTTTCTAAATGCTGAGTTCTCTATTTTCGCAACTAGCGAAGTGTTCTAACTTCGGGAAAGAGTAGGATGGTCAATGCAGTATCAGTTGCTATCGGGTCGGCCGCACTTTCAAATACGCGCGCTGCCAGTTACGCCGCCGTGTTTCCTACAGCCGCCACCACAGCACTAGGGCGCTGCCTGCCATGAACGATTACACCACTGCCAATGAGGTGCAAGCATCCCCTCTCCGGAGCATTCACGCACTGAGCCCATTTTGTGTGTTTGCCAGTTGAACAACTTTTACAGACTTTCATACACTACGTTTACTTGCGACCCATCTTCCAAAAGACGAAAACTAAATTTCAAAAACCGGTTTTTGCTATCGTATTTACATGTTATGGTCTGAAGCGAATTAGCTAGCTCAGCTAAATATGGTGCCCGGAAAACAGGTGATCCAGTTTCTGATTCAGTCAACACAATCGCTATTTCTCTTCACTTTAATGTTACAGGTCGACATCCTTATGCTCACTCTCATATTTATACTTCTCCTTCACTGCACAATGAGTCCATATTAATCGAATATTCTGAAAACAAGAAGTAACTTGGCAAAGCACGCACATTTCAAAACCGGTTGCATTTACACAGAAGCGAAAATCGATTGCGGAAATGGAAAACCGATTTCCAAAATCGATTTTAAAGTGTTTACATGACCTCCCAGAAGCGGTATTGGAAAAACGGTTTATGTAATCCGGTTTTGGGAGCACCATGTAAATGGGATGATAAGGAGCCAGGGCTCGTGGTCTACTGAATAGTTATTGTATTGAAGACTGACTGATTTGTAAACCTGCAGTATCTGTACATGTTTCAACATTCAAGCGTACTGTTAGCAACTGACGCTGCAACTGCAACAACTGTTGTTGTGGTCTTCAGTCCTGAGACTGCTTTGATGCAGCTGTCCATGCTACTCTATCCTGTTCTAGCTTCTTCATCTCTGAGTAAGTACTGCAACCTACATCCTTCTGAATCTGCTTAGTGTATTCATCTCTTGGTCTCCCTCTACGATTTTTACCCTCCACACTGCCCTCCAATACTAAATCTGCTTAGTGTATTCATCTCTTGGTCTCCCTCTACGATTTTTACCCTCCACACTGCCCTCCAATACTAAATTGGTGATCCCTTGATGCCACAGAACATGTCCTACCAACCGATCCCTTCTTCTTGTCAAGTTGCGCCACAAACTCCTCTTCTCCCCAATTCTATTCAATACCTCCTCATTAGTTATGTGATCTACCAATCTAATCTTCAGCATTCTTCTGTAGCATCACATTTCGAAAGTTTCTATTCTCTTCTTGTCCAAACTATTTATCGTCCATGTTTCACTTCCATACATGGCTACACTCCATACAAATACTTTCAGAAACGACTTCCTGACACTTAAATCTATACTCGATGTTAACAAATTTCTCTTCTTCAGAAACGCTTTCCTTGCCATTGCCAGTCTACATTTTGTATCCTCTCTACTTCGACCATCATCATTTATTTTGCTCCCCAAATAGCAAAACTCCTTTACTACTTTAAGTGTCTCATTTCCTAATCTAATTCCCTCAGCATCACCCGAGGCACCTCGACTACATTCCATTATCCTCGTTTTGCTTTTGTTAATATTCATCTTATATTCTCCTTTCAAGACACTGTCCATTCCGTTCAACAGCTCTTCCAAGTCCTTTGCTCTGCAACAACTAAGTTATGTATTACCGTTAATATTTGATATTAGATCTGTGGTGTCACCGCCAGACACCACACTTGCTAGGTGGTAGCCTTTAAATCGGCCGCGGTCCGCTAGTATACGTTGGACCCGCGTGTCGCCACTGTCAGTGATTGCAGACCGAGCGCCGCCACACGGGAGGTCTAGAGAGACGTCCTAGCACTCGCCCCAGTTGTACAGCCGACTTTGTTAGAGATGGAACTGCCAAATTACGCTCTCATTTGCCGAGACGATAGTTAGCATAGCCTTCAGCTACATCATTTGCTATGACCTAGCAAGGCGCCACTATCAATTGCCATTTATCTTGTGATGCATGTACCGTCAAGAGAGATGTTCACCAATTGTCGATTAAAGTTAAGTATTCTACCAGTTACCTCCTTTTTTTACTAGACTCAACTCCTATAACTGTTCCAGACCTCACGCCAGCCTGCGTGAGCTTAAACGCGTGCCTTTCGGCTACCAGTCATAGTGGATTGGCTGTCGGGGCAGTCCAATACAAGATCAGTGTGTGATTTGTGCTTTTACCAGTGTGGGGCGGGGGGGGATGTCTTAGGGGGTTAGCACAATTATATATGTTACTAGCTTTGACCGTGGCATTACCCATGGTTAAAGAGTTATTTATAAATAGATGTTATGCCAAAACTCACTATTCACGCATATGCACTATCAGAAAAGCCATCCCTTGTTATATCTTTAAAAGTACATTATAGGTGAAGCTTATTTACAAAATCACGTACCTACAGGTATATGACGGGAATTCAAAAAGTAAAGACACATTTGTGAAAAGCTGTACTTATTCTGATGATAGAAAACTGAAACATGCGTTATTTTTCTATGCAAACTCCCTGGACTTCAATGCAGTTTTCCCGACGTTTTTCGAGTTTTTTTATTTCATCAGAAAATACGTTCATCGGTTGCATCTGTAACCAATTTTGCACCGCAGCAATGACGTCTTCTTCACTTTCAAATCTTCTTCCCTGTAGTGCTTCCGTTAAAGGTCCAAACATGTGAAAATCGCTTGGAGCCAGGTCTGGACTGTATGGTGGATGTTCCAGCACCTCGAATCTCAACTCCTTTATTGCGTCGGTTGTCTGTTTGGCAGAATGTGGGCGAGCGTTATCTTGCTGCAGGATGACACCTCTTCACAGTTTTCCACGAGGTTTGGATCTGATAGCGGGTTTTAGTTTAGTACCCAACACATCGCATCCACTATACAATACAGACCTGGCTTAGAAAGCCTCGTTTACGCTGGGGCAATGTCTTGCAACATTGTGGCATGCTACGGAAATGTGGCATCGTCTTGTCATGTAGTTCTAAATGTTTTGAAATGCTTACCTACTACATAACACTTTTTCAAAATTAATAAGTGAACATATTAATAGTATTAATAGTAAGACTGTATTAAAAACTTTCAGTGTTTGGCTCCACAAATTTAAATTATATGTAAAGTTTTACTCCAGTGCATGGGAAATAAACATCCCAGTTTGGGATGCATAAACTAAAACCAGAGGAGGTTCAAAAATGGTTCAAATGGCTCTGAGCACTATGGGACTCAACATCTGTGGTCATAAGTCCCCTAGAACTTAGAATTACTTAAACCGAACTAACCTAAGGACATCACACACATCCATGCCCGAGGCAGGATTCGAACCTGCGACCGTAGCAGTCGCAAACCAGAGGAGGGTATGGTCTGATGCAGAGGGGGGGAAATACCCCCCCCCCCCCATCCCTCCCTGCAAATCGCACACTGTATTAGATGTAGAATAAATTAATGAATTCTCTGTTCATGAAAAGCATCTGTTCCTTGCTCCTGTGACCACTAAAGAACCACACAGTGTGCAAGGTAGTTATAAAAGTCAAGATAACAGTCGTACAGTGAACGAAATCCACTTTATTGGTTATGTTACTTTGGAAATTAGCATCATTTATTATACAACAAATTTAAAAACATTAACATGATGATGTGTTCACACAAACACACGCTGTCAGTTCAGGTCGACCAAGCCCTTTTGTTAGACAAGGTCTTCAGGCATGTTTTTCTTGTGCAACAGTGATGGGTAGACAGTTAAGAACAGCGCCGCTATCGAGTGATGACGATCATCTGGGCAGAAGACAGTTTCGCTTCCCTGGTGGCGGAGCCGAGAGGCAGAGACGCCCAGGGGGGTCAGTCTTGAAGAGACCTACAGCCGCACGCCGTGTGGTTGCTGGCGCCGACCAGCTGGTATGACTCCGCGGCGTCGGCGTCGACTACCGGCGTGACGACGAAGACGAGCTGCACCTCTTCCGTGGCGGTGGGGGCGCAGGACAGGCCGGCCAGACAGGTACCGGCCCCGTCGTCACAGCGGTGCAGCACGGCGTACGGCGGCTGCACCAGCTCCACCCCGACATCGAACAGTTCGCGGGCGGGTACGGCGCGAGGCTGTGGCTCCGAGCAGGGAAGCACGTGCTGGCGCGCCGCTGACGTCACGGCCAGCGCGCACAGAGCCAGCGCCACCCCAAAACAAGCGGCCGTCCTCGGAGTCACTGCGGGCTGCATCGCGGTAGCTGGCGGCTGGGCGTACTGAACGCTGCCTTGCTGCACCGCCTTCTTAAGCCTCGCTCTCCGCAGCGGACCGGAAGACCGCGCGGGAAGCGCTTCCGGCCGGGTCTGCGCAGAAGCCGCCGCTTGCGTCACGCCTCTGTGAATCACATAACCGACGGAAAACCGCGAGAGGACGGTGCGCCTTCCTCTCACTTCAAATGGACCCCGACGCAGTGTTCTCGGTATCTAGCGAAATAAGGTAAACATTCCTTCTTCCACAGCACGTAGCTTGAGAGGATGCGGCGTTTGTGAGAACACAAAGAAAGCTGTGTGCTGACTTCCCGGTGGATCGGCGCAGTTGTACAGGGCGTATAACTTATGGATGAGACAGGGGCGGATCCAGGATCTCGGTCAGGGGGAGGGCAATTTTTTTGGCACCTGCCTTCCAAAAAATTAATTCAAAATAAAATCATTAATACATTAATATTCCATAGGCGCGCGTGCACACACACACACACACACACACACACACACACACACATATATATATATATATATATATATATATATATATATTCTGTTTTTAGTTTAATTGTGCATCGCTATGTGTTAAGTGTGTTTAATGAAATAACTTACTGCATTACCTAAAAAATATTCTTCAAATACGACACGTGCACTTGAAAAACACTATGTGTGTCTGCTAATGTAAAATAATCTATAAAAATGCTAATGTTCATTTGTTTCCATTCTTAAATCTTCGAAATTAGTTCACCAACTGCTTTCATTAGACAGAATGTTGTCATCGAATTCGCGCATGTGTTTATACGCAGCAATGACGATACGACTGCGAAAAGTTAGGGCATTTGACTGTGTTCAGGAAATCATCTTATATTGTTAATTACGTCATTTTATGCTCATAATAAGCTGTTTTTCCTCATGAATGTAAATATTAACAATAAGAAATTTCTTTCTTTCTTCTTGTAAAAAAATAAATAAAATGAAATTTAGTATTAAATATTTATATTCACAATACTGCTCTTAAATATTAAAATCTAATCTCCTTCTAGGCCCACTTGTTGAAAATCTTGTAATTACTTTTTCTACGTCGACAGGAATCTGGTAATGAATATCCATAAGTGGAAGACCAAGGAGGCGGTTTTCATTCATCGATGTTCTTAAATAAGTTTTCAGGCGCCGCAACGACGAAAACGATCTTTCAGGAGATGCAGTTGCCACTGGAAGCGTTGCCAGGACCAATATAAGCTTATGTATTATAGGATATGCATACTTATCACATCTAGTCAATATGTCAAGGGCGATGGATGGAAGCTCTTTTTGTCGTTCCTTTTCTTGATTCCATTTTTCAAGCCACAACAACATTTCATCCCGTAACGCAAGAGAAGCAATGCCTTTGTCCACGTCAAGCAACGATCCGAAGCGGTTGGTGAGGGACTCTGCAATTTTTTCAGTTTCACCTGCAGAGATCTTCACAATACTTTCTGGACTGAAAACAGAAAGATTGAACTCATTCCGGATCAAAAGTGAGAAGAAAGCCAGAATGGGGAAGAAGCGCTCATCCAGATCAAAAACGTGCAATTGCAGAATAAAAGGGATCGTCGTAAGTCGCTCACTATTTGCATCTAATGAGAATATTTTCAAGTATTCCTTCGGTGTTCATCGCTTAATTATCAACACCATCTCTTTGCAAATTGACACTAGAAACAAAATCTTACATACGCACTGCAGGGAAAGTGCTAAAAAAGAGACACAGATCGCTCATGCCCCAGCGAATATAATCATTTTATTCGTAAGTATAGTTGTTTCTTCTGTAGTTTATTCGCTAAATGGAAGAGGCTTCAAGATCTGTTTTTTAATTGTTACGTCAAACTGCGTGCCATTGTTTACATCTTCGATTTCAAGTGAAACATACTAGATAGGCCGATGTAATCAGCCCCTAAAGCAGGCGGAAAAAAAAGATCGGTCGCGCATCGGGGGGGGGGGGGGGGGGGGCATTGCGCCCCCCCCCTTGGATCCGTCCCTGGGATGAGAAGACCGCAAGTTGAATCACATATTTGGAATGGAGTCTTGGTGCTCAATACATATTTGAGCTAGGAAGATAAGGCAAAAAGTTTTTGGTTTAGCACAGACCAGTGGCCATTTGTATAGTCATTCAAAGATCTCTCTTAAGGGGGTTGGACGGCAAATGGGCCGACTTGGAGCAGGAGATGACCCACAGGACATTTCAATTTCCAGTGTCTATACTTTTACAAATAAATTCATAAAACTTTGTCAGCATGACCAGGAAGGATTCAGAATTCACACTCATAGCAGTGGAAGTTCTAAAACATAACAAAGTAATTTTTTATGTGTGAAATTTCATCATTTTTTTCACTTACTAATGGCAGCATTTGTTGCTATAGGTACACTTTTCTTCATAAGTAAGAGAGATTCTTCGATGACTTTTCCACAGCATACAAACCATACTGAAAGGTGTATGAAACTCTAGAATTTTCCAAATCTATTAAAAATTGAGGTAATTAACTATAAAATTTGTGTTTCTTTCTAAACATGAAGTTTAAAATATAACCGTTAATTCGTTTTTTCATAAATTAAATAAATTCTAGAGTTTCATGCACCTGTGAGTATGGTATGTATGCTGTGCAAAATTCATCGAAGAATCTCTCTAGCTTATGAAGAAAAGTCTACTTATAGCAACAAATGCAGCCATTAGTAAGTGAAAAAATGGTGAAATTTCGCATGTAAAAAAATTTATTTAGTTATGTTTTCGAACTTCCACTGCAATGGGTGTGAATCCTGAATCCTTCCTGGTGATGCTGACAAAGTTTTTTGAATTTATTTGTAAAAGTATAGACACTGGAAATTAAAATGTCCTGAGATGCCTCTCCTGCTCCAAGTCAGGCCGTTTGACGTCCTACCCCCCTTAAGGTTGATTCATATTTGCCAGAACGCCACCGTCGCGTTTTTGAACGTCGGCGGTCGGAGGAATAATTCCTCAGCATTCACCACAGTCTAACATAACTGTCCGACACTCACTCCTGTTAAATTTCTTATCCTTTGACAGCTGGAACGACACTAGCGCTCCAAGCGGAGAAAAGGGAGAGCGTCAGATGCGTCCTAAGCATAATGTTTGTTTTGAATCCCTTCCCTACGTGATTTACGAAATATTTGAATTATTTTTTTGCCTCCAGGAGTCTCTGTAATAACAGAAGGCATAGACGTTTCTAAAAATAATTCTAAAATAAGCGCAAGTACGGATAAAAATCATGAATCCAGTGGCAAGCTACAACACATTCGTGAAGAAACACTTGTGACGTAGTATAGAACTGCAGCTTACCACGTTGATATCAAAAGAATTGACATGTAAGAAGCACAGACATGTACCTCCACATGCAAAAGGGATCGACACCCCGTTTGTTGTTCCGTAGGCCTACTGTGTTTCAACCATTCTCGCCTGTTGCCATTCTATATTATTCAAAGTGGGAGAAGCATGCTGTGCGTGTAAGCCCCAAGTTCTCAAAGCCAATAACACTGTCAGAATTGTTGTCATATGTTGAATTCGTCATTAGAGACACTTCATCCAATGGCATATTCACTTGTTTATCAGTATCGGGGAAAATTTGTACCTTCTGCTAAAAGGTGGAATATATTGTCACTTATCCCTTGCCTTCCACATACCTCTGTAACGTACGAACTGACGGAAGCATAAAACATTCTGACAAAACCTGTATGCCTGAGTGCTCCAATGTAATACATTTAGAGCAAACAGTTTATTTTCGCCTGTCCATCTTGCAGCACGTTTCTACTTCAATGGAATTCTAATCTGATTTAACTACAAGCCATGGGAAACTTTTTTTACATATCAGGAACCTATAGTCTTTATAATTTGTTTGTCCTTCAGTTGATCCTTCTGATACAGTTTTTCTTGCTGTCTGTACTTAAAATGATAGGGGTTTTTCTTGTCCCGTAATAGCTTTGTACGAAGTCTAGCTATCTGTAGATTCTGACATTCACACACTTTTGCAAGACACTAATAACTGCACTTAATCTAACCGCTTCATCGTCAAAGCAAATCTGTGTTGACAATTAAGATGAATCTCGCACTGATATATGAAGAACTGGCTGCTTCTGTGCCATAGGACTGAAGCTTTAGGATTACCCAACCTTTGTGGAGGATTCCCCTTCATCGTCAGCTGAGGTGACTTATTCGAGATGTGAAACAGTGTGGGTACTGCATTTCACAAGAGTTTATTGTTGTTTGCATTCATGAACTGCTTTGGTTCGAAGCGTGGCGAACAAAAAAATGGTTCAAATGGCTCTGAGCACTATGGGACTTAACATCTGAGGTCATCAGTCCCCTATAACTTTGAACTACTTAAGCCTAACTAACCTAAGGACATCACACACATCCGTGCCCGAGGTAGGATTAGAACCTGCGACCGTAGCAGTTGCGCGGTTCCAGACTGAAGCGCCTAAAACCCCTCGGCCACCGCGGCCGGCCGCAGCAAACAAATTTAACATTATTAAAAGGTAAACAGGGTCTTTTTTCATAAGACCTTCTCGTCTGCTATTCGCTAGCCATTTCCTGCTCCTAAAACGAAACATTAATCATTAATACAGATGCAGTTTGCAAGCGAATCCTGACGATAGAGTTTAGTGTATACCTCTCAGGATTCTTAGGAAACTTAAAAAAAAAAAGAAGACAGATGTGGTGTCTTCTTGTTGCTGCTGCAGTTTAATGCACTACCGACGATTCCGTTTGTAAAAACTACTGTACAAACCGAAATAAACAATTACTGTTCGCTTTAGCTTTCACTATCACGCCGAAATCAACAGTTTTACTTACTGGCCGCCTGGCGCGGTGTTGGCGCAGAGGGCAATAAAATCGAGGCGAAGTCTCGCAACTGTTACGTTGGATTATCGCATTCACACTACAAGGCACGTCAACATCGAAAGAAGGTCGTGCGTTAACAGCTGGTTCATAAAATACTCACCAGAGGCGCTATTTTTGTAGTTCATATTAGATCGTCGTAAAATGCCGAAATTTAGTTGAAAGCAGTTCGCAATGATTGTTGTTGCACTTGATGAGGAACAGAGAGCAAAAAGAGTCTGCGTTAGAAAAATATTAAGACTTTGAAGGAGAGTACCATACTCCTTACAAGGAGCTGGAAGAGGAGGAGTCCTCGTTCTATAAATATTTCAGAAGGTCTAAACAACAGTTTTTGTTTTACTTGTAACGCAAGACACGGAGTGAAATTCAAGATTTAGGCGTCCAATATCACCTCGACAGAAGCTGATGGTTTGCCTACGGTATGTCTATGTGGGCCGTTTTGTGTACTTTAACTACGTTTACATATACTTCTGCTAGCTGCTGTTCGTCGTTAATGTATTACGAATTTTATTTCAAACTTCTGCATGCCACATCAGCTTTGCCAACGGTTTTTCTTTTCGCCATTCCACCGGAAAAAATCGTGAGTAATGCACACTGAACAAGATGTGTATCGTTTATTTTGCGATGTATTCCTTCAGTGTATAAAATAAAATACTTTAACTTAGTGTTTTCTTCCGTTACATACTAAGACCTTTACGCAATATCTGCCTGTGGGGAATACTTTTGTATTAGTTCAGACTGTGTGACTTAATGTACGCTACATTATGGCTCATCGATACATTCTTCGAGAAATCTTGACGTGACATGACCTGTCGATGACATTCCTTTCAAGGCGTGCGTGAATGCCACCATTTGAACTACAGAGGGAATCTTTGGCGTGAAGGATTGACGGTGATGCTCCGCCAAATGTGACTCGACCAGCACGCTAAGCAAGGTTTGAAGCCGAGCTGGCACCCACGAAAATTGTGCGAATCAATTCATTCCTTTTACAAAACATTTTAATTGGCATGATATTCGTGCTCAGCTGATGGCATAATTTTTAGGTGCATTGTTCGGATTTTACATGCAAAAACAGTCAGCCTCTTTCGGATTTTACATGCAAGAACAGTTACCGTGAAATAACCCCGGACTGGAACGAGACTGATGGCTCAAATTTGGAGCACCGGTGTAACGGACCTTGATCTAAGGAAAGTTTCATGTGTGTGAAAAAATCTTGCATCGTTTGGATTTTACGTCCAAAAAACGCATTTTCCTAAGAGGTTTCTGGAACGCGCCATTTCTTTACATCAAACTTGTACAAGATCGGTTCAAACTTCTCACGAAGGTAGATAAATGGATAAAGTCAAAATGACTACCTGAGATACGATGGTTTGAGGTAGAGCCAAATGTAACACATAAAATTCGTTCTTACGTGAACTGAAAGCGCGGAACCGATTTAAAATAAATCAAATAAATAAAAAATTATCTTCTTACGATACAATTATAAACTTGCTTTCAAAAATATATTATTCGGACTTTTCATGCAAAAAAGACACGTTTTCGTGAGCTTTTTAACGCACGACACTTCTTTGTTTCAAACTTGTGCGAATCAGTTCAGATTTTGTGACAAGGAGGCAAATACAAGTAATTAACGGTCGTCCTGCAGTTACGTGAAAACGTTATCCGTTGCCACGTTACAAGCAACAGTGGTCGAAAGATAACAAAAAAGAAACCCATACCGGATCAGTCGTCGACTGAATCAACAAAAATTTACATCGCTTGCCAAGCTATGGCGGTCTAATGTCAAAATGATGGTAGAGAAAAGGTTGGGAACCACGATGAAAATTGCTCCTATCGTAGCATAAAAAAGGCGAATACGTCCTGGGCGGAGCTCGGTATGTCAAAGTAGTTTTTCGACTTATCTGGTCACTTCAAAGACATTTAAGTCAAAACATCTCGACGTATTCGCGCGTTTTTAAGAGTTGGCCCTACTTCTCCTTCGCCCTGATGAGAAACCTTTGCTACGAGGTGTTGGTACACCTGCATCTTCCTGATCCTGAGCCCAAAATCTAGACGATTTCCTGAAGACCATACAGGACACGATGGACTACATTACATGACATGGATACTGATACCACCAAGTAAAGAAGCGCGAATGTGTTTTGATTTAAATGTCTTTGAAGCTGCCAGATAAGTCGAAATGCTACTTCCCTTGTTTTACAGCCGTCTGACCAGGCCAAATCCACCTTTTTTGTGCTATGATAGGAACATTTTCCCCTGATAGAAACATGTCAGAAATATTAGGGATTTTTTTCTGGGCATCGAAACATTAGAAAATGTTCGTTGGCATTCAAAATAGCTTCCGGTCATTTCAGAATGAATAAATACAGGTCCTGTAAAGTTTTCAAAAGAATCTCGTGCCATTTTTCCTGCCAAATAGTGACAAGTTCGGGCAGTGATGATGGAGGTGGATAGCGATCACATACCCTTGTCTCCAAAGTAGACCACAAAGGCGCGATAATAATGACATCTGGTGGCTATAGCGGGCAGGGGAGGATGCGAAAGTTCATCCTCATGCTCACAAAATCAGTCCTGGACGATATGAGCTATGTGATGAGCGGCCCTGTCGTCTTTGCAACACAGCATCGCCACTGGGGAACAAACATTGTACCACGGGACTCAAGTGGTCAGCCAAAACGGTCACATTGATACCACATTGCAGAGTAATCATGGGTCCCTTGGAATACCACGATATGGATGCGCAAATCGTCAACGAAAACCCCGCCGTATTACACAACTGGTAGTAAGCAGTTTGCGGCGTAGACTTGGAGTGGCATACGCCAGACGTAAACTCGGCCAGAAGTTAGAAACATTGGAAACAAAACTCACCTGACGAAATGATTTTCTTTCATTGCGCGATAGTTCAGGTTTTATGGCTTTGGCACCACGTTTTCATAGAACGGGCATTTGGATGACTGATGAGTAACTTTCCTACGGTCGCAGGTTCGAATCCTGCTTTTCGAATCCTGCTTCGGGCATGGATTTGTGCGATGTCCTTAGGTTAGTTAGTTTTAAGTAGTTCTAAGTTCTAGGGGACTGATGACCTCAGAAGTTAAGCTCCATAGTGCTTAGAGTCATTTGAATCATTTTTGAGTAACTTTCCAATTCCACCTCTCCCTCAGATTTCCTGCTTGCGGATTTCTCTACTTGTTTCCGTGTTGGCTGGATTTACGAGTGCGGCATTCAGTTCTGCACTGACTTTTTGCAGCTCTCAGCCTTTATTTTTCATCGCAGTCCTCTTTCAGTGACCGACACACACTTTCGTCCACGTTTTATCTCAGCGGATGACACTTTCCCGCTTTCTCTTCATACGGTGAAGATCCTTGATACGGTGTCTCTTGAAACACCAAACACTTCGGCTACCTTGGTTACGGAAGTCCCACGTTCGAATCCACTTATCGCCGACATAATGCAGTCACACCTGCACAGGTAACTGTACTGACACTTGAAACGTATTGAGGACACTGCGCAGGTGCCGTTCGCCGTCAGATACAACAGTGCAACCTGCAGGCTTGGCTAGCGTGTGCATTTATGTTCAAATCAGGCAGTTACCCCAAAATTTCTTTCAATTAAACCAACTGATGATAAACTAGATAAGTTAAAAGAATAAGGTCCACCAGTTTGGGAGGGACTAACAATCAAGTAGCACAGTCAAACATAACTCCAACACGCGCTTTGCTATGGGCAAACACTGACAGCAGTTATACTATAGATTACAATTCCAACAATTGGCTGGTGAATTGAAATTAATGAATATAACTTCAAAGATGTGTGGTTCCATGAAATTTCACGTCTGGTATGTGTCTAGCTGAAGTCAGTTAAGTACTAATATATTATGCAACGAACACAGGAACAATTCGCATTCGGGAGGACGACGGTTCAATCCCACGTCCGGCCATCCTGATTTAGGTTTTCCGTGATTTCCCTAAATCGCTCCAGGCAAATGCCGAGATGGTTCCTTTGAAAGGACACGGCCGACTTCGTTCCCCGTCCTTCCCTAAACCGATGAGACCGATGACCTCGCAGTTTGGTCTCTCCCCCCAAAACAACAACAACAGGAACAATTCTCAACGCAAATATCCAATATTTGATGAATCAGAGAAGCCCCTTCGGCATAACGAACATATTGTGGAGGAAAAATAATAAAATATCATTTAACAAATTGAGCATTACACCAATATTAATAACTATTACTGTTGTGTCTAGACAAGACAGCCTAGACACAATGAGAGGAAGCCGAAAGGCACGCGCTAAGCCAAAGCAGGGTGCGTGAGGTCTGAAACAGGATACGTTATGAATGCTATAAAGAAAAGTACGTAGCTTCTGGAATACTTAACTTTAATCCATCCTTTTGGTACATCTGGAGATTGTGGCGATACAAGTGAGACTCTTTAGATACATGCAATGTTACTAATGGCGCCTTGCTAGGTCGTAGCCATTGACTTAGCTGAAGGCTATTCTAACTATCTCCTCGGCAAAGGAGCGAGGCTTCGTCAGTATAGTCGCTAGCTACGTCGTCCGTACAACTGGGCGAGTGCTATCCCGTATCTCGAGACCTGCCTTGTGGTGGCGCTCGGTCTGCGATCACACAGTGGCGACACGCGGGTCCGACATGTACTAATGGACCGCGGCCGATTTAAAACTACCACCTAGCAAGTGTGGTGTCTGGCGGTGACACCACAATTACGTTAAAACCAAACTTCAAAAAAATGGTTCAAATGGGTCTGAGCACTATGGGACTCAACATCTGTGGTTATAAGTCCCCTAGAACTTAGAACTACTTAAACCTAACGACATCACGTACATCCATGTCCGAGGCAGGATTCGAACCTGCGACCGTAGCGGTCACGCGGTTCCAGACTGAAGCGCCTTTAACCGCACGGCCACACGGGCCGGCACCAAACTTCAACCAGGGAAAACATGGAAGGGGCAGAAACGGCCAGGTCTGAGTAAGATGGTTTAGAATAACGGCCGCTTCCGGTTAAATTAATGTCCAATTGCTAAGAGATAAAAACTCAACTTATGAGGGACGCCGTAGGAAACCAGGAGTCCGCAGCGTTTCAGAGGCTACGGTGAGACGGGAAGCGCCGCGCCGCCCGCGCGCACACGTACGAAGCCGACGCGGCCAGGTTACGCCCCATGAACTGGCGGGTAACACGTAACACCCCGGGGCAACGCCTCCAGACACTACGAACAGCTCGTAAGGCCGAGAGAAAACTGGCAGACGTGTAATTCATGCGTAATAATTATAGAACATGTGAAAATGCTCAGACCAAGACAGGAAACTCAATGTGGGCGTGGCCCTCTGCCCCAACCAAATCTATTACAACAAGTGTTACGGTGCTCGCTTATTTCCAGGTCCGTATCGATCTTAGTGCTGAGTTTTCACTCAGATGGCGCTTTGGCGTTAGGCAGTTGTTTCCGTGTGTGATCGCTGGGGTTAGCTGGAGGCGTATGAGGAGGTGAGAGGTGGCTGCCTTGGCGTGAAGACAGTTCGGCTCGGCTGGGGTTGTTTGCGTCTGGACGCCGAGTGGGGCCCGATGGGAAGACCGGACCGTGATTTTACGGTTAATAGTATGGAGAGCGGCGTGGTGTGCCGTTTAACTTGAATCACAATGGGAGCAAATTCTCGCCTGTTGTAGTTTGTCGAGCGTGAGTTTGAAATACCTTCTATGTGCGGCAGGATGTCATTTCGTCCTCCTGTCTCTCCGTCGCTGGGATTGCTATCCTCGTTTACCGTCCCATAGATGTATATCGATGGCCTACGCTGCTCTCCGTACTCTACTAGAGGCTGGTGATGGAAGTGCGACGTTCAGCGGCACGTTAGTATGGGTGCTTTATGTTTGGTCTTCAAGTGCATAGTCTTCGAGTGGCACTCCTTAGAGTTTGCCTTACGCAGTTAGATTGGAGTTTATATTGCCTTGTGGTGCTTCCGCTTTCCGTTAACGAAGGTTAAGCTTGATTCAGCACTCCGTACGACGCTTGGCACCTCAGCAGGCTGGTCGGAGCCACCTTCGCGATTAAACGGAAGCCTTTGGCCTGAGAGGTCTTGTGTTTTGCATATTGTTCATAAATTGTTGTTTTGGTATTAAGTTGGCTGAGGTTTCTTATGGATTTCCCGGGATTTGGTGTGTTGTCCGGCCCGGGCTAGGTCTCGTTATTTTAAAGGTCGGTCCTTGTTTTGGCTTAGTACGATTTTGGTTCACTGCCTGGTGGTTCTGGTAGTACGCCGGGTCGCTGTGGTTGTGTTGCATTTTGCATGGGGCTGTGTGCTCGGAGCCGTGGAGTACCATTTGTGTGAACTGCTTCACTGGGGAGTACTGATCGGGCCATACTTGGCTTTCTTTGTATGAAATAATTTTATTCTTATTTTAAAGTAACATTATCACTTAAATGATTTAATTCTTGTTGCGTTAATTGTAACTTGGGTACTGAAAAATTTAGTAGTGTAATTACGCAAGAATTAATAGTGGCACATGCCCCTTTACCTTTCGTAGTCTGTTAATTACCGAAAGACCTTAAGCTCATACTCATATGACGTGATTTCTTAAATTACTGTGTTTTATGTCATGTTACTGTTTTTTAAATTTGCTGATCACTGGTGTACTGTTCCAAGTATTAAAATGTTTCAGGTAGCTATTACTTGGGTGGAACGCGCGGAACCGCGACGGAGAGAGTAGTTGCGTGCCTTACGTGTCCGTTGTTGGCGCGGCCTGGTGTCCGTTGTTTGTTTTGGTGCCCCTGAGTTAAGTTCAAATGGTTCAAATGGCTCTGAGCACTATGGGACTCAACTGCTGAGGTCATTAGTCCCCTAGAACTTAGAACTAGTTAAACCTAACTAACCTAAGGACATCACAAACATCCATGCCCGAGGCAGGATTCGAACCTGCGGCCGTAGCGGTCTTGCGGTTCCAGACTGCAGCGCCTTTAACCGCACGGCCACTTCGGCCGGCTGAGTTAAGTATTGTGTCGCCTCCTCCCTTGCGGCCCCGTCGTGTTCTTCTCATAAACATTTCCTTCAAGGCATTTGAGTTAATTTTGTGCTAGTAATATTTTAATTTTTTACATTGGTAAAATTGTGCGGCCTTCATTACGCACACTGTTTCTCATAATGTCTCATATACCATGATGTGCGTGTGTAATGGTGCAATAAATGGATGACTGTTATTTCTGTTGGCGCCCTTCATGCCTCCTTTCTTGTTCGTATTGGTACGCTATCCTTGTGTTGGTAATCCAAAACAACAAGAATATCAGAATAAAAATTACTGAGAGGATTAACAGGTTAATCCTGCAATAAAATACGTGGTGTATCAAAAAGAATCAGCCGATTTGGCACGTCTATGTTTCTGAAACTAATAAACATGTAATGAATTTTATTTTTTGATGAACGGGAAACTCAAAAAGTTTTTTTCGTATCTTTTCATAGGTGTTCAATGTGCCCCACTTGAGATGCATGGCATATGTCAATGCGGTATTCAAATTGTTGCCACACTGCAGCGAGCATGTCTTGAGTTACAGCTTGGCAGTTGCTGTTACGCGACGCCTCAGTCCAGTCATTGCTGTTGGTAACGGAGGCACATAGGCAGCGTCTTTTATAAACCACCACAAGAAATGATCACATACAGTCACGTCTGGTGACCTCGGAGGCCAGGCCAGGCCATGTAAGGCTGAGTGATTTGGTCCAGTGCGATCGATCCATCGTTCAGTAACACTTTGATTTAAAAATTCCCTCACTTCCAGATGCCTGTGTGGCGGTGCCCCATCCTATTGGCAAATGAAGTCATTCAAATCAGTTTCCAACTGTGGGAAAGGAAAGTTTCAAGCGTATCGAAATATGTGGTTCCTGTAACAGTGTTCTCGGCAAAGAAAAACGGACCATACACATTTTCCCGTGAAACTACACAAAACAATTTTGGAGAGTCCCTCTCATGTTGCACAGCTTCATGTCTTTGTTCTGTACACCATATTCCCTTCATTTAAATGGAATGTTGCCTCGTCACTAAACACTAAGCGTGGAAGAAATCTGTCATCCTCCATCTTGCCAAGGACGAAATTACAGAACTCCACACTTCACGAAGATTTTGCAGTAGCTGCATTGTGTATGGTCTAACGTGTACACGTCGATGCAACACACGCCAGACGGACATCGGGAGCGTGTTGAGCCGTCGAGCTGCACGGTGAACGGATTTCAGGGGACTCCTTGTCAAAATTATCGACGTCTGTGTCAAACACTCGGGGACTGCCGGCGATTTGCCTTTACACAAACAACCAGCTTCTCAGAATTGTTCACGCCGTCGTCTAATGCTCTGTGCTGTAGGAGGCGAGTGGTTCTAGGCGCTTCAGTTCGGAACCGCGCTGCTGCTACGGTCGCAGGTTCGAATTCTGCCTCGGGCATGGATGTGTATGATGTCCTTAGGTTAGTTAGGTTTAAGTAGTTCTAAGTTCTAGGGGACTGATGACCACAGATGTTAAGTCCCATAGTGCTCAGAGCCGTTAAGGGCTCTCAGCAAGAGAAGCGTACAGGCGTCTCGGAGTGAACCAAAGCTATGTTGTTCGGACATGGAGGAGATCCAGAGAGACAGGAACTGTCGATGACATGTCTCGCTCAGGCTGCCCAAGGGCTACTGCTGCAGTGGATGACCGCTACCTACGGATTATGGCTCGGAGGAACCCTGACAGCAGCGCCACCATGTTGAATAATGCTTTTCGTGCAGAAACAGGACATGGTGTTACGACTCAAACTGTGCGCAATAGGCTGCATGATGCGCAACTTCACTCTCGACGTTCATGGCGAGATCCACGAAACCATGCAGCGCGGTACGTATCGGACCAACAACATGCCGAATGGACCGCTCAGGATTGGCATCACGTTCTCTTCACCTATGAGTGTCGCATATACCTTCAACAAGACAATCGTCAGAGACGTGTTTGGAGGCAACCCCGTCAGGCTGAACGCCTTACACACTGTCGAGCGAATGCAGCAGGGTGGAGATTCCCTGATATTTTGGGGTGGCATTATGTGGGGGCCGACGTACGCCGCTGATGGTCACGGATGGCGCCGTAACGGCTGTACGATACGTGAAAGCCATCCTCCAACCGGTAGTGCAGCCAATTCGGCACTATATTATCGAGGCATTCGTGTTCGTGGACGACAATTCGCGCCTCCATCGTGAACATCTTGTGAATGACGTCCATCAGGATAACGACATCGCTCGTCTAGAGTAGCCAGCATGTTCTCCAGACATGAACCCTATCGAACATGCCTGGGATATATTGAAAAGTGCTGTTTATGGACAACGTGAGCCACCAACCATCGCCTTTGAGGAGTGGGACAATCTGGACCAACAGTGCCTTGATCAACTTGTGGATAGCGTACCACGACGAATAAAGCGTATTAGAGGTACCGGTGTGTACAGAAATTTGTACCACCACCTTGAAGGTCTCGCTGTAGGGTGGTACAACACGCAGTGTGTGGTTTCCATGAGCAATAAAAAGGGCGGAAATGATGTTTATGTTGATCTCTATTCCAATTTTGTGTACAGATTACGGAACACTCGCAACCGAGGTGATTCAAAACTTTTTTTGATGTGTGTACAATAGTAATTGTATTTTTTTCTTTTTTTTTTTTTTTTTGAAAGTGCAAAATCTCGCCAGTTATGGAACTTAATAACCGAAAGGAGCCAAGATTCACCGGAGCGCTAACGTTTGCTTACCACGGCCGCAGGCAATTTTTTGGTCGTTACACCAGTCAGGGAAACAACAACTTTCAATACAAATAAGACTGAGTTCCGACCTAAGTGGTCACTAATACCCGGGCGGCCTAGAAGAT
Organism: Schistocerca piceifrons; assembly: GCF_021461385.2. Taxonomy (NCBI): domain Eukaryota; kingdom Metazoa; phylum Arthropoda; class Insecta; order Orthoptera; family Acrididae; genus Schistocerca; species Schistocerca piceifrons. Next base: position 95,437,753 of record NC_060140.1, read on the forward strand.
AAGACACAATTAATTTCAGGTCCGAATGACAAGATAAGCAGACATTGATCAAGTTGCAATGAAAAGAAATTTTAAAACACATCAAATATGGCAGATAATTTAAAACATAGGCTCAAGATAGTAAATTTAATACTTGAGACAGAGTGACGGAGAACCACAGGCAATCCAGGGTAGCGGGAACAAACGTCCTCCAGCATATATGTCAAAAAATGGTGCAAATGGCTCTGAGCACTACGGGACTTAAAATCTGAGGTCATCGGTCCCCTAGGACTTAGAACTACTTAAACCTAGCTAACCTAAGGACATCACACACATCCAGGCCCGAGGCAGAATTCGAACCTGCGACCGTAGCGCTCGTGCGGTTCCAGACTGAAGTGCCTAGAACCGCTCGGCCACCGCGGCGGGCAGCATATATGTCAATCAAGTAACAAATACCACCAAAGGGGAAAACAGACGGCACCAGGAAATGAACAACCCTCCAACACGTACATCAGCAACTATGCCTGGTTAATCCAGGATAAACCGGCTGAGTCGACATTGGGCCCAAGTACTGCCGACCAACAAAACTCTACCGACCACCGGCCGCTTAGACTATCGTGCGCCCATATGCTCCGTGGAAAGCTCAACGCACATCACATCTGCCTCTTGGCTTTCTCTCACTGACAGAAACCGACTGCCTGCACTTGTGGTCGACAACTCGCTACAAGAAGCTACAACCAAAGACATAACTAACAGGCGACCGAAGCGCCACGCGGCGGCTAGATATGGATCGCGCCAGAAGACAAAGATGTAAGAACACAGAACGAGCCAACACGTCTCAATAACTATCATCACAACTCATCCTGTGGCCTGTGCACATTAATTTTGGTCTGATGATGGTTATTATAACCGAAACCGGTGGCCAGTAGTGAGAAAATAGTGTAAATTGCAATTTAAACTGAAGTTTTTATTCTTACATTAAACCCATTAACTGCCTACTTTTTTCTGCAATCTACATTCATTTCTAGGTTGCCAGACTGGCATAGGGACTGGGAAAAGGAATGTAAATTTAAACATTAAAGCATCTTGAATTAAACGCTACACACTGAGATGACAAAAGTCATGGGATGGTTATATGTACTTATACAAATGGCTGTCGTATCGCGTATCGCGTACGCGTGGTATAGAGGGTCATACGTACTTAGATCATTCATGCGAAAAGACTTCCAACGTGGTTATGGCCACATGACGGGAGTTAAGACTTAGAACCCGGAATGGTAGTTGAAACCAGACGCATGGGACACTCAGTCTCGGAAATCGTTAGGAAACTCAGTATTTCGAGATCCTTACTGTTAAGAGTGTGCAGAGGATACTAAATTTCAGGCATTACCTCTCACCACAGGCAACGCAGAAACAGACAGCCTTCACTTAACGACCGAGAGCAGCTGCGTTTGAATAGAGTTGGCAGTGCTGATAAAAAAGCAACACTGCGTGAAATAGCCACAGAAATCGTCGCTAAAGCAGATGCCAGACTGAGATTCATTGGAAGAATCCTAAGGAAATGCAATCCGAAAACAAAGCAAGTAGGTTACGGTATACTTGTTCGCCCACTGCTTGAATATTGTTCACCAGTGGGGGATCCGTACCACATGGGGTTGATAGAAGAGATAGAGAAGATCCAACGCAGAGCAGCGCGCTGCGTTACAGGATCGTTTAGTAATCGCGAAAGCGTTACGGAGATGATAGATAAACTCCAGTGGAAGACTCTGCAGGCGAGACGCTCAGTAGTTCGGTGCAGGCTTTTGTTGAAGTTTCGAGAACATACCTTCACCGAGGAGTCAAATGGTTCAAATGGGTCTGAGCACTATGTGACTTAACATCTGGGGCCATCAGTCCCCTAGAACTTAAAACTACTTAAACCTAACCTATGGACATCACACACATCCATGCCCGAGGCAGGATTCGAACCTGCGACCGTAACGGTCTCGCGGTTCCAGACTGAAGCGCCTAGTGCCGCACGGCCACACCGGGCAGCTCACCGAGGAGTCAAGCAGTATATTGCTCCCTCCTACGTATATCTCGCGAAGAGACCATGAGTATAAAATCAGAGAGATTAGAGCCCACACAGAGGCATACCGCCAATCTTTCTTTCCACAAACAATACGAGACTGGAATAGAAGGGAGAACCGATAGATGTACTCAAAGTACCCTCCGCCACACACCGTCAGGTGGCTTGCGGAGTATGGATGTAGATGTAGATGTAGAATAAATGCGGGAGTTGGATGAACGTATCCGTTCGGACGGTGCGGCGAAATTTGGCATTAATGGGCTTATGGCCTCAGACGACCGACTCGAGTGCCTTTGCTAACAGCACGACATCGCCTGCAGCGCATTTCCTGGGCTGCAGTCATATCGGTTAGACCCTAGGCAACTAGAAAACCGTGGCCTACTCATATGAGTCCCGTTTTCAATTGGTAAGAGCTAATGGTAGGGTTGTAGTGTACTGCAGACCTCACGAAGCTATGGGCCCAAGTTGTCAACATGGCACTGTTCAAGCTGGTGATGGCTCCTTAATGGTGTGGGCTGTGTTTACGTGGAATGGACTGGGTACTCTTGTCCAACTGAACCGATCATTGACTGGAAATGTTTACGTCCGGCCATCTGCAGCCGTTCATGGACTTCATGTTCCCAAACAACGACGGAACTTTTATGGAAGACAATATGCCACAATTGTTCGAGATTGGTTTGAAGAATATTGTGGACTATCCGAGCGAATGATTTGGCCACCCAGGCCACCCAACATGAATCCCATCGAACATTTATGGGATGCAATCGAAAGATCAGTTCATGCACAAAATCCCGCACCGGCAACATTTTCGCAATTGTGGACATCTATACGGGCATCATGTCCCTATTTTTCTACAGGGGACTTCCAACGACTTGTTGGGTCCCTGCCAGGGACAGTTGCTGCACTACGCCGGCCAAAAGGAGGTCCGATACGATACTAGGAAGTATCCTATGACTTTTGTCACCTCGCTGTAGAGACTGGGAACAGGAATGTAAACTTGAAAAATGAATTAACCTTGAAATAAACACTTTATTTTATTCGATTCCCAAATGGGGATCATGGCACACATCGTGAGGCATTAGATGACGTGGGCGTTTTCCAATGCTACGTCTATTGCGTTGGTGAGCAACGTAAAGTACCATTTCTTACCTCGAATTCTCACACGGTACTTCTGCACATTTCTGTCCAATTCGTCCAGGCCTCTCGTATGCTTATTGTATTCCGCCCGTATGCTTGTTGCGTTCCGCTATCGTTCTTTGCTGTGGAACTTGTACTCCTTGACTCTCAGTTTTGTTCCATTTCTTTACTTGGCTTATTGGATACACTATCCAGCGTTTGATAAGAGTTTTACACAGTTTTCCCTTTCCACAATACTGTCATTGTCTCCGTGCTCTTGTCAAATCCATAGTCAAACCTTCCCGTTTCTTTTTCATGCTGTTTTTCTACAGGACAGCTAATCATTCGGTCAATTCGGGTAGTTCCAGTCTCCCTCGCTCTCACGTCTGATAGGTCAACCATCAAATGAAAATTCGTGGAAACGTTGTTAAAATAGATTTTGTGAAGTTTAGGGGATTTCACAACAGAAATAACAAAAAGTGGAAATGGCCGTATGGCGTTGTTGGCCGGGAGGCCCCATCCGGAAGTTCGGCCGCCGAGTGCAAGTCTTGTTGCAGTCGACGCCACATCGGGCAACTTGCGTGCCACTGACGAGGATGAAATGATGATGAGGACAACACAACACCCAGTCCACAAGCGGAGGAAATCTCCAATCCGGCCGGGAATCGAACTCGGTGCCGCTGCATGGAAGGCAAGCACGTTACCACTGAGCCAAGCATGCGGACAACAGAAATCACATTCAGTACAACTGATCCATCAAGTCCCAAAACTGAAACATCACTCTAAGTAATGAAAAGTGTAAAGTTATCCACGTGAGTACTAAAAGAGATCCACTAAATTTCGGTTACACGATAAATCACACAAATCTAAAGGCTGTAAATCAACTGAGTAATTAGGGATTACAATTACGAGTGATTTCAACTGGAACATCAAATAGATAATGTTGTAAGTAAAGCAAACTAAAGACTGCGATTTATTGAGAATGCAACGGTCATGATGCGTGAATCAGGGTGGCAGTCATTAAGACTAAAGGCGTTTTCCGTTGCGGCAGAATCTTCTCGTGAAATTTCAGTCACCAACTTTCTCCAGAGGATGCGAAAATCTTCTGTTGGCTCCCACCCACACAGCGAGAAATGATCGTCATGATAACATTAGAGAAATATTTAATTGCTCGTTTTTCCGGCGCTCTGTTAGAGAGTGGAACCATAGAGAAACAGCTTGAACGTGAAGGTGAAGCCACACTCTTAATTGTGAATTGTAGAGTAATCACATAAATGTGGATGAATCTTTCCATTTTCTCTTCATAGACTGACATATAACAGCAACCATTTCGGAACAGCACATAGCCCACAGTTTGAATCAAAATATTACAGGTTTCCCTCAAATGAATTGTTTTAGATAATGGTGACCGTACTATTTGTTCATCAGTGCTCACGCTATCGGAAAAGAACTTGAAATGTCTTGAAATTCTTATTTAGCAAGTTCATCAGGGGACGAATTTTGAAAAGTTTATCCCTTTTGTCACTTGGGAGTCTCTCGAATGCGTGTTATCATTGAAGAAATCTACTCTGTAGGAATCAGCATGGGTTTCGAAAAAGACGATCGTGTGAAACCCAGCCTGCGCTATTAGTCCACGAGACTCAGAGGGCCATACACGCGTGTTCCCAGGTAGATGCCGTGTTTCTTGACTTACGCAAGACGTTCGATACAGTTCCCCACAGTCGTTTAATGAACAAAGTAAGAGCATATGGACTATCAGGCCAATTGTGTGATTGGATTGAAGAGTTTCTAGATAATAGAACGCAGCATGTCATTCTCAATGGAGAGAAGTCTTCCGAAGTAAGAATTATTTCAGGTGTGCCGCAGGGGAGTGTCGTAGGAACGTTGCTCTTCGCAATATACATAAATGACCTTGTGGATGACATCGGAAGTTCACTGAGGCTTTTTGCAGATGATGCTGTGGTATATCGAGAGGTTGTAACAATGGAAAATTGTACTGAAATGCAGGAGGATCTGCAGCGAATTGACGCATGGTGCAGGGAATGGCAACTGAATCTCAAAGTAGAAAAGTGTAATGTGCTGCGAATACATAGAAAGAAAGATATCATTTAGCTACAATATAGCAGGTCAGCCACTGGAAGTAGTTAATTCCATAAATTATCTGGGAGTTCGCATTAGGAGTGATTTAAGATGGAATGATCATGTAAAGTTGATCGTCGGTAAGACAGTTGCCAGACTGAGATTCATTGGAAGAATCCTAAGGAAATGCAATCCGAAAACAAAGGAAGTAGGTTACAGTACACTTGTTCACCCACTGCTTGAATACTGCTCAGCAGTGTGGGATCCGTACCAGATAGGGTTGATAGAAGAGATAGAGAAGATCCAACGGAGAGCAGCGCGCTTCGTTACAGGATCATTTAGTAATCGCGAAAGCGTTACGGAGATGATAGATAAACTCCAGTGGAAGACTCTGCAGGAGAGACGCTCAGTAGCTCGGTACGGGCTTTTGTTGAAGTTTCGAGAACATACCTTCACCGAGGAATCAAGCATTATATTGCTCCCTCCTACGTATATCTCGCGACGAGACCATGAGGATAAAATCAGAGAGATTAGAGCCCTCACAGAGGCATACCGACAGTCCTTATTTCGACGAACAATACGAGACTGGAATAGAAGGGAGAACCGATAGAGGTACTCAAAGTACCCTCCGCCACACACCGTTAGGTGGCTTGCGGAGTGTGGATGTAGACGTAGAAGTGAAGATGGCGCTTGATTTCCAGATATCTGTTGAGCTTTCTGATATCCAATTAGAACTGATATTAGTTTTCATTTTCTTCCTGCGGTGACCTGAATTTTCCTCGTTCTTCCCGTCTTAGTTAGTATGAACTTGCAGGGTACTTGGCCCATCAGTCGGAAGAGTACTTTCCAATATATTTTCTTCGATACCATTGCAGTCAAGACATCTCATCTACGCGATATGGAGGGAGTTGCACAGTGGTCTCAGTGGTCTGATTCACATCATCAGAAGAAGTCAAGAAATTGGAGTCATTTACGATTTCTTCAATTTCCCTTATAGAAATTGCTTTATAACACATTATTTTCTTGGAGATCGAGGGGGGGGGGGGGGGAGTGAGTGGAGCGGAAAAGAAACACAGAATGTTGTTTTTGGCGGAACCTGCCATGAGTCCCAAATGGAGATAGAAATTTAGAGAGCCCTAATGGGAAAATGAAATAAGTTTTGGAAATGAATAATTGATGAACATCTAAAACCACTATAGAACATGCCAGTACACACGTGCTGGAAGTTATTTACATAACAACATAACTTACACTGTTCTTAAAATGTTCAACTCTTGTAGCTCTGAAAAACTTTACTTCTTCACACAACTAATCCTGTACAGCTCACTCGTTCAGCAACAAATGACTAACTCACGAGGGTATGTTTGAGCCATCGTTGCAACTACAAAAATGGGTGATTTTCTTCACCAGACGCGTTTCGCTTTATTGAAGTAAAGCATAATCGGTGGTCTGTAATTAAGTTTATTTACATTTTTATTTGCTTTTTAGATCGAAAAACAGTTCGTTATGCATAGTGCTGCAGAACATCTAAAAAGTAGACGAAAATCATCAGTGTCTAACAGAAAAACAATGACGCGCTAGCACACGGCATTTCCCGATGTAAGCGAGAAATCAGCCGAAAAATCACCGTAAGTACAAACCAACCTATACCTAACGAACTGTTTTTCAATCTAAAAAGAAAATCAAATGTAAATATACTTAATTACATACCACTGATGATGCTTTACTTTAATAAAGCGAAACGCGTCTGGTGCAAAAATCACTCATTTTTGTAGTTGCAACTACTGATCAAAAATACCCCCATGCATTATAAAGCAACTACGGACACTATGGCCACACAAATGAAGAATTAAATGACAAACTATCAATGCACTAGCCAACAATGGAAAGTAGTAACAATTGTTGCCAATATACGAGGGCAGTTCAATAAGTAATGCAACACTTTTTTTTCTGAAACAGGGGTTGTTTTATTCAGCATTGAAATACACCAGGTTATTCCCCAATCTTTTAGCTACACAACACTATTTTTCAACGTAATCTCCATTCAATGCTACGGCTTTACGCCACCTTGAAATGAGGGCCTGTATGCCTGCACGGTACCATTCCACTGGTCGATGTCGGAGCCAACGTCGTACTGCATCAATAACTTCTTCATCATCCGCGTAGTGCCTCCCACGGATTGCGTCCTTCATTGGGCCAAACATATGGAAATCCGACGGTGCGAGATCGGGGCTGTAGGGTGCATGAGGAAGAACAGTCCACTGAAGTTTTGAGAGCTCCTCTCAGGTGCGAAGACTTGTGTGAGGTCTTGCGTTGTCACGAAGAAGGAGAAGTTCGTTCAGATTTTTGTGCCTACGAACACGCTGAAGTCGTTTCTTCAATTTCTGAAGAGTAGCACAATACACTTCAGAGTTGATCGTTTGACCATGGGGAAGGACATCGAACAGAATAACCCCTTCAGCGTCCCAGAAGACTGTAACCATGACTTTACCGGCTGACGGTATGGCTTTAAACTTTTTCTTGGTAGGGGAGTGGGTGTGGCGCCAATCCATTGATTGCCGTTTTGTTTCAGGTTCGAAGTGATGAACCCATGTTTCATCGCCTGTAACAATCTTTGACAAGAAATTGTCACCCTCAGCCACATGACGAGCAAGCAATTCCGCACAGATGGTTCTTCTTTGCTCTTTATGGTGTTCGGTTAGACAACGAGGGACCCAGCGGGAACAAACCTTTGAATATCCCAACTGGTGAACAATTGTGACAGCACTACCAACATAGATGTCAAGTTGAGCACAGAATTGTTTGATGGTGATCCGTCGATCATCTCGAACGAGTGTGTTTGCACGCTCCGCCATTGCAGGAGTCACAGCTGTGCACGGCCGGCCAGCACGCGGGAGATCAGTCTTGCTTGACCTTGCGGCGATGATGACACACGCTTTGCCCAACGACTCACCGTGCTTTTGTCCACTGCCAGATCACCGTAGACATTCTGCAAGCGCCTATGAATATCTGAGATGCCCTGGTTTTCCGCCAAAAGAAACTCGATCACTGCCCGTTGTTTGCAACGCACATCCGTTACAGACGCCATTTTAACAGCTCCGTACAGCGCTGCCACCTGTCGGAAGTCAATGAAACTATACGAGACGAAGCGGGAATGTTTGAAAATATTCCACAAGAAATTTCCAGTTTTTTCAACCATAATTGGCCGAGAAAAAAAATGTGTTGCATTACTTATTGAACTGCCCTCGTAATTACAAAAACAAAATATCCCTGAGATATAAATATACTTTCGAATTCATTTAGTATTAGTATTTCTTGCGTTCTACGTATTCTGCTTTCATTTCCTTTTTTTTTTTTTTTTTTTTTTAGAGAAGTCGCTGACTTTGTTCAGATACGTTATGAACCCCTGTTTGCTTTTGTACTCAGTTTAATCACTTTGTAAATCGGTTTTTGTGGGATCGTAACCGTTTACCTCTCTCTCTCTCTCTCTCTCTGTGTCTCTCTCTCTCTCTCTCTCTCTCTCTCTCTCTCTCTCTCTCTCTGCACAAATACGTCTACAGAATACAATACTCTTTCGCAGTACTAGTTGGTCAACCAAATGAAACAGCTGAGAAAATAACTAAAATAAGAGGGCATTCTGAGAATTAATACTTCAGAACTTTTTATTCTGTTCTCAACATCGGTTGGGGTACTACATATCATGCAATATTACTTGGTCGACTTTCTTGCTTCGCTGACACACTGCCGCTAGTGGATTCAGAACTGTAACGTGTAACATGTTGGTGTGTAACGTTAACTATATCAGAGCATGAGAAACGGCGTCCTGTAATCGAGTTCCTAACCGCAGAAAACTTGCATCCGATTGAAATTCATAGAAGAATGAAAGCTGTGTAGTGTGACAGTTGTATAGATATCAGTAATGTGCGACGTTGGGTTATTCATGCTCGTAATGAAAGAAATGATGTTGCTGACTTCGACGCGTGTGGGAGAACTCTCAGTGGACGACCGAGTGTGGCAACCGACGAGACTCACCGGAATGCAGTTGATGAACCCATCAGACAAAGTCGCCGGATAATACAAACACAGCTCTCGGGTAAGTATAGCATATCATTAGAGCGTGTACAGGCCATCATTGCAGGACTGAGGTACAAAGAACTGTGTGCATGGTACGTGCTTAGAATGCTTACTCCAGACATGAAACATAGGATACTGGACATCTATCAACAGTTTTTTGCGTTTTGAGCGTGAAGGTAATGGCTTACTAAACAACATTGTGACAGGCGATGAAGGCTGGATTCATCATGTTCACCCTGGAAGCAAGAGAACGTCAATGGAGTTGCGCAACGAAGGATCACCGAAGCCAAGAAAGTTCAAGACCATGCCATCAGGAGACAAAATAACTCTCACAGTGTTCCGGAATATTCAAGGTGAGTAGGATTTGGAATTAATGCATAAAAACTCTGCAAGGTACAGCGACAGCCTCAGAGAACTAAAGAACGAATTTGATGAGTTCGTTCACACGTGGGGCACCCTTTCCTTCAGCAGGACAATGTGGGACCACATACAAAGGCTGTAACAATCCGACGCCTTGGGTTCACTGTCATAGATCATCCTCCATGCAATCTTGACTTGGCACCATCCGATTTCCATTTGTTTCCAGAACTTAGTGAACACCCCTGAGGACTGCACTTTGACGGAAATGAAGCGGTACAGGCAAAAGGCTGATTGTAGCTCTGTCAACAAAGTCAGATATCCTACAGTGACGGTATTAACGAACTGGTCTCTCTTTGGGAGAAATGTGTTCGTCGCCAGGGTGACTATGCTCATAAATAAGTATGTAGACATGAAGAATAAAGATGTAGACTGTTAATAAATTTTGTTTCATTTAAAAAAGCTTTAAACATTTTCACACAAAAAATTCGGAAGCATTACATTCCAGCACACCATCGTGTAATCATCTCATTTGCCCTTCCTGGCAGTTTGATCTAGTAGCAATGTTGTAAAGTTATATAATATGGAAAATAAAAACAAGTTAGAAAAATTCCACAGACTAGACATAATGCGCAGTGCCCGTCGTGCAATGAAATTATTTTATTGTTCTTCCCGTCATTGGGTCACGCAAATGTGTCATGTGCGTTGTCTTAGAAAGTCATCATTAGGTAATTTGGAAACGTTACATAGTAACTCGTCAAAGCACAGTGTAAACCTAATAGTACCACTGGGGCTAATTTGACCCACAAGTACATTGGAAATATATATCTGTCTTGTTTTCAAAACAACTGTTTTTAAGCCACTCGGGATTAGCCGAGCGGTCTTGGGCGCTGCAGTCATGGATTGTGCGGCTGGTCCCGGCGGAGGTTCGAGTCCTCCCTCGGGCATGGGTGTGTGTGTTTGTCCTTAGGATAATTTAGGTAAGTAGTGTGTAAGCTTAGGGACTGATGACCTTAGCAGTAAAGTACCATAAGATTTCACACACATTTGAACATTTTTTGAACTATTTTTTAAAATAAGTGAGTTTCTTGCTCTGCGGCAATTGTATCCCATGATGTTTCGTTCATTTTTATATTTAGGCCACATTAAAATGTGTTCATGTCTTTGCACCGAGTACCACCGGGGTCAATACGAGCCGAATCTAAATTTCTTGTACTTAATATTCATGAAAATAGAACCATTACAGTTACATTGAACAACTATAATGTACGTTTCTACGTTCGTTTGTTAAAATATTGCCAATCTATCCGGTGACAATTACTTGGTGTCCACATGACCACAGGGGTACTGAGTGAGTCCGAACAATACTGATAGTAGAAGGGTTAACCGGTCTGGGGAGGAACACACAGTGTAAACATTGCTACAACAAAACGTATCTTACAGCTTTCTAAGAAACCGGTCGTGATACCAGTTGTGTGAACGCGGCTCGTAAGTACAATAGAAGAAAACTAAAGAAAGGTAGACATAAAATGAAAAAAAGTAAGGTAATTATGCATTAGCTGGTATTAGATGGATTTATGGACAGACTAAATATGCAGGCCGTAGAACTCACGCAAGTATAAAAGCTTGCGAATGGCCACCTATCTATCCAGTGCTCACTCCCCTATAAGTGTTCCCCGCAGTCTGTGAAATCGCTGCCAAGCTATCGCCACCGGTGGTGATAACCATAATGACGCGGATGCAGTACTGTGTTACGTGACGGAGAATCTTATGTGAGACGTAAGATGTTGCATCCGCTTTCCCGGACAGCGGCGTGTATTCCCGGCAGACGAGGAAGCAGCGGTCGCTGGTAACCCGCAGCTTCTCGCGGTGAACGCTATAATTAGAGATCTGCGCGATAAGGAAAATTCTATCCGCACTGCATCCGCAAGACCCTTACCCGCATCCGCAAATATTAAAAGTTATGTAAATAATTTAAGCCGCCACTGCTCTGCCCTGAAATTCCGTCTGCTGAAGTCCGCACTCGACTTTGATGCGAATTATCACTTATGCTAAAATTAAACTCATTTATTTTTATGCAAGTGTGTCACAAAAAGTTCTCACAGAAGATATTTCCTGCCCGATTTGTAATGTTTTAAGCACAGGCCTCCTAGTTTAGCTAACCATATTTTAACGCATCATGGCCTGCCATATTCTCAATAAGTTCGGCAAATAATAACGTACTGTCATCATCAGTGAAGGACATTCTGTGAGATTTTTTGGGTATGATTTTTGGTGCAGTAAGAAGGCCAGTGAGGTCGTGGCACAGGTTGTCATATGTAGCATACTGTTAAACGTTAGGCATATAGTTGGTTTGTTACATGTTCATCAGTTACCACAATGTTAATTTACGCCAAAGTGTTACTCTTGTCACTGTAACAAGCATTGCATTGTGTCATTTCTGGAAACCCAGAATCTACTCTGTAGGAATTAACATGGATTCCGGAAACAGCGATCGTGTGAGACCCAACTCACTTTATTTGTTCATGAGACCCAGAAAATATTAGATACAGGCTCCCAGGTAGATGCTATTTTCCTTGACTTCCGGTAAGTTTTCGATACAGTTCCGCACTGTCACCTGATAAAACAAAGTAAGAGCCTACGGAATATCAGACCAGCTGTGTGGCTAGATTGAAGAGTTTTTAGCAAACAGAACACAGCATGTTGTTCTCAATGGAGAGACGTCTACAGACGTTAAAGTAACCTTTGGCGTGCCACAGGGGAGTGTTATGGGACCATTGCTTTTCACAGTATATATAAATGACCTAGTAGATAGTGTCGGAAGTTCCATGCGGCTTTTCGTGAATGATGCTGTAGTATAGAGAGAAGTTGCAGCATTAGAAAATTGCAGCGAAATGCAGGAAGATCTGCAGCGGATAGGCACTTGGTGCAGGGAGTGGCAACTGACCCTTAACATAGACAAATTTAATGTATTGCGAATACATAGAAAGAAGGATCCTTTATTGTATGATTATATGATAGCAGAACAAACACTGGTAGCAGTTACTTCTGTAAAATATCTGGGAGTATGCGTACGGAATGATGATATAAAATTAATTGTTGGTAAGGCGTGTACGAGGTTGAGATTCATTGGGAGAGTCCTTAGAAAATGTAGTCCATCAACAAAGGAGGTGGCTTACAAAACACTCGTTCGACCTATAGTTGAGTATTGCTCATCAGTGTGGGATTCGTACCAGGTCGGGTTGACAGAGGAGATAGAGAAGATCCAAAGAAGAGCGGCGCGTTTCGTCACAGGGTTATTCGGTAAGCGCGATAGCGTTACGGAGATGTTTAGCAAACTCAAGTGGCAGACTCTGCAAGAGAGGCGCTCTGCATCGCTGTGTAGCTTGCTGTCCAGGTTTCGAGAGCGTGCGTTACTGGATGAAGTATCGAATATATTGCTCCCCCCTACTTACGAATATAAAATTAGAGAGTTTGAAGCGCGCGCGGAGGCTTTCCGACAGTCGTTCTTCCCGCGAGCCATACGCGACTGGAACAGGAAAGGGAGGTAATAACAGTGGCACGTAAAATGCCCTCCGCCACACACCGTTGGGTGGCTTGCGGAGTGTAAATGTAGAATGTAGATGTAGACGTGTACTTTTAAATAATACTCTAACACAAACGTTGATACATTCATTGATTTTATACCAACACAAACATCACACTGAGGTGCCAAATGTCATAAGATACGTCCTAATATCATGACGAACCTTCTTTTGCCCGGCAATAACTCGACTTTACATGGACTCAACAAGTCGTTGGAAGTCCCTTGCAGATGTATTGAGCCATGCTGCCTCTATAGCTTGCATAAGTGCGAAAGTGTTGCCGGTGCAGGATGTTGTGCACGAACTGGCCTTTCCATTATGTCCCATAAATGTTCTATAGGATTCATGCTGAGCGATCTGGATGGCGAAATCATTAGCTTGAACTGTCCAGAATGTTCTTCAAAGTAATCGCGAATAATTGCGGGCCGGTGACATGGCGCATTGCCACCCACAAAAATTCCATCGTTGTTTGGGAACTTGACGTCCATGATCCAGAACACACCGTCCATTCCATGCCAACACAGCACACACCGATATGGAGCCACCACCAGTTTGCACAGTGCGTTGCTGACAACTCGGGTCCATGGCCTCGAGCGATCTGCCAGTCTCGAACCCTACCATCAGCTCTTACCAACTGAAATCGGGATTCATCAGACCAGGCCACGTTTTCCAGTCGACAAGGATCACGATCCCAGGAGAGGCGCTGCGGGCCATGTCGTGCGGATACCAACGGGACACACGTCGATCGTCTGCTGCCGTAGCGCATTGACGCCAGATATCGGCGCACTGTCCTAACGGGTACATTCGTCGTACGTCCCACATTGATTCCTGCTGTTGTTTCACGCAGTGTTGCTTGTCTGTTAGCACTTCCAACTCTACGCAAACGCCGCTGCTGTCGGTCGTTAAGTGAAGGCCGTCGGCCACTGTGTTGTCCTTGGTGAGAGGTAATGCCTGGAATCTGCTAGTCTCGGCACACTCTTGCCACTATGGATCTCTGAATACTGAATTCCCTAACGATTTCCGAAACGTTATGTCCCATGCTTCTAGCTCCAACTACCATTCCACGTTCAAAGTCTGTTAATTCCCGCCGTGCGGCCAGAATCATATCGGAAATCTTTCCAAGTGAATCACTTAAGTACAAATGAGAGCTCCGCCAACGCAGTGGGCCTTTTACTCCTTGTGTACTCGATACTACCGCCATATGTGTTTGTGCATATCGCTGTCCCGTAACTTTTCCCACCTCATAATATTTATGGAAAATGTGATCAGCAAAGAAGAGCGATTCTTTACTGTAAAGAAGCAGGAATTAGATTTAAGCCATACGCTTATAGCATGGAAATACTGCTACACCAAGGAGAAACGCAGATGATAAACGGGTATTCATTGGACAAATATATTATACTGGAACTGACATGTGATTACATTTTCACGCAATTTCGGTGCATAGATCCCGAGAAATCAGCACCCAGAACAACCACGTCTGGCCGTAATAACGGCCTTGAAACGAGTGGGCATTGAGTCAAACAAAGATTGGATGGCATGTACATGTACAGTTCCCCACGCGGCTTCAACACCATACCATAGTTCATCAAGAGTGGTTACTGTCATATTGTGACGAGCCAGTTGCTCGGCCACCATTGACCAGACGTTTTCAATTGGTGAGAGATCTGGAGAATGTGCTGGCCAGGGCAGCAGTCGAACATTTTCTGTATCCAGAAAGGCCCGTACAGGACCTGCAACATGCGGTCGTGCATTATCCTGCTGAAATGTAGGGTTTCGCAGGGATCGAATGAAGAGTAGAGCCACGGGTCGGAACACATCTGAAATGTAACGTCCACTGTTCAAAGTGCCGTCAATGCGAACAAGAGGTGACCGAGACGTGTAACCGATGGCACTCCATACCATCACGCCGGGTGATACACCAGTATGGCGATGACGAATACACGCTTCCAATATGCGTTCACCGTGATGTCGCCAAACACGGATGCGACCATCATGATGCTGTAAACAGAACCTGGATTCATCCGAAAAAATGACGTTTTGCCATTCGTGCACCCAGGTTCGTCGTTGAGTACACCATCGCAGGCGCTCCTGTCTGTGACGCTGCGTCAAGGGTAACCGCAGCCATGTTCTCCGAGCCGATAGTCCATGCTGCTGCAAACGTCGTCGAACTGTTCGTGCGGATGGTTTTTGTCTTGCAAACGTCCCCATCTGTTGACTCAGGGATCGAGACGTGGCTGCACGATCCGTTACAGCCATGCGGAGAAGATGCCTGTCATTTCGACTGCTAGTGATACGAGCCCGATGGGATCCTGCGTTCCGTATTACCCTCCTGAACCCACCTATTCCATATTACGCTAACAGTCATTGTACCTCGACCAACGCGAGCAGCATTGTCGCGATACGATAAACCGCAATCGCGATAGCCTACAATCCGACCTTTATCATAGTAGGAAACGTGATGGTACGCATTTCTCCTCCTTACACGAGGCATCACAACAACGTTTCAGCGGGCAACGGCCGTCAACTACTGTTTGTGTATGAGAAATCGTTTGGAAAGTTCCCTCATGTCAGCACGTTGTAGGTGTCGCCACCGGCGCTAACCTTGTGTGAATGCTCTGAAAAGCTAAACATTTGCGTATCACAGCATCTTCTTCCTGTCGGTTAAGCAAAGGACACGGAGCGGACATCTGCTTCACCAGCACCTTGCATACATCTCAAGAATTCCCACAGACGTCCAAGTTTTCAGCTGACATTACAACAGACGTGCGGTGAATATTCGTGCAATTTCGTTCATTGGCCGCAGGTAATACAATTTTACGAAAAGTGTATAACAAGATTTATACATTCCTTCAATTTTTAACTACAGAGCAATTACTGCGGATATCTGCAGATAACCCGCATCCACGCACTCCTCTATAAGCCTATACTTTATACAGGGTGTTGTGAGCGAACAAAAATGTGACAGGACACAGAGAATGGTCTATTGAACAATTTTAGATAGGGAACCAGGGATCAGAGAAGCCAGTTCAAGATTGTCCACCGCTTTGTCTAGCACTACCGTTTTCCAGTTTATTTACAACCACCTCCATGAACAACAATTACACCGTATCACCCACAACGAGTCCATGATACGCTTGTGACTCACTTTGCACCAACAGTCGTATTGTGTCAGTGGTAGCTCCAACAATGGATAGATCGACCAGATTTCCTCCGAGTCGTGCTACACTCCTGGAAATTGAAATAGGAACACCGTGAATTCATTGTCCCAGGAAGGGGAAACTTTATTGACACATTCCTGGGGTCAGATACATCACATGATCACACTGACAGAACCACAGGCACACAGACACAGGCAACAGAGCATGCACAATGTCGGCACTAGTACAGTGTACATCCACCTTTCGCAGCAATGCAGGCTGCTATTCTCCCATGGAGACGATCGTAGAGATGCTGGATGTAGTCCTGTGGACTGCTGGTCTGATATTCCGTAGGCTCTTACTTTGTTTTATCAGGCGACAGTGCGGAACTGTATCGAAAACTTTCCGGAAGTCAAGGAAAATAGCATCTACCTGGGAGCCTGTATCTAATATTTTCTGGGTCTCATGAACAAATAAAGTGAGTTGGGTCTCACACGATCGCTGTTTCCGGAATCCATGTTAATTCCTACAGAGTAGATTGCCATTTCCACCTGGCGCCTCAGTTGGACCAGCGTTCGTGCTGGACGTGCAGACGACGTGAGACGACGCTTCATCCAGTCCCAAACATGCTCAATGGGGGACAGATCCGGAGATCTTGCTGGCCAGGGTAGTTGACTTACACCTTCTAGAGCACGTTGGGTGGCACGGGATACATGCGGACGTGCATTGTCCTGTTGGAACAGCAAGTTCCCTTGCCGGTCTAGGAATGGTAGAACGATGGGTTCGATGACGGTTTGGATGTACCGTGCACTATTCAGTGTCCCCTCGACGATCACCAGTGGCGTACGGCCAGTGTAGGAGATCGCTCCCCACACCATGATGCCGGGTGTTAGCCCTGTGTGCCTCGGTCGTATGCAGTCCTGATTGTGGCGCTCACCTGCACGGCGCCAAACACGCATACGACCATCATTGGCACCAAGGCAGAAGCGACTCTCATCGCTGAAGACGACACGTCGCCATTCGTCCCTCCATTCACGCCTGTCGCGACACCACTGGAGGCAGGCTGCACGATGTTGGGGCGTGAGCGGAAGACGGCCTAACGGTGTGCGGGACCATAGCCCAGCTTCATGGAGACGGTTGCGAATGGTCCTCGCCGATACCCCAGGAGCAACAGTGTCCCTAATTTGCTGGGAAGTGGCGGTGCGGTCCCCTACGGCACTGCGTAGGATCCTACGGTCTTGGCGTGCATCCGTGCGTCGCTGCGATCCGGTCCCAGGTCGACGGGCACGTGCACCTTCCGCCGACCACTGGCGACAACATCGATGTACTGTGGAGACCTCACGCCCCATGTGTTGAGCAATTCGGTGGTACGTCCACCCGGCCTCCCGCATGCCCACTATACGCCCTCGCTCAAAGTCCATCAACTGCACATACGGTTCACGTCCACGCTGTCGCGGCATGCTACCAGTGTTAAAGACTGCGATGGAGCTCCGTATGCCACGGCAAACTGGCTGACACTGACGGCGGCGGTGCACAAATGCTGCGCAGCTAGCGCCATTCGACAGCCGACACCGCGGTTCCTGGTGTGTCCGCTGTGCCGTGCGTGTGATCATTGCTTGTACAGCCCTCTCGCAGTGTCTGGAGCAAGTATGGTGGGTCTGACACACCGGTGTCAATGTGTTCTTTTTTCCATTTCCAGGAGTGTATTTGCTGACGAGGCCTCATTTGATCATGATGGAGTATGGAACAGCAGGAACAGCCATGTGTTGGATGAGGAAAACCCTCGCGCTGTAGTAGTCACACCGTCAAGCACGTTTTGCTGTGAATATCTGGGCCAGCATTGAAGGCGACAATCTCACTGAGCCATATCTTCTGCTTGGCCGTCTGAATGGCCACGTGTACTTGAAGTTCGTGCAAAGTGTTCTACCTGAGTTGCTGGAGAACGTACCCTCGGCTGTTCGTGAGAGGATGTGGATACAACACCATGGTGCACCCCTCACTTCAGTGTGGATGTCTTCAACCATCTCAGTGCTGTATTTCCTGGTCTCTGGATTGTAAGGAAAGGTCCTATTCCGTGGCTTGCGAGTCGACCTGAACATCTTGATTATTTTCTATGAGGATATCTAGTCACTTGTATATAAGACTCCAGTGGATACGGGGATGGAATTAGTAGCGGGAATTGCAGCTGCCTGTGATGTGATTCGAAACAAGCAGGGATATTTGTCACGTCAGAATCTTGTTCGCCGATGTCATGCATGCATTGAGGCTGATGGCCGTCAGTTTCAGCATATTTTGTAAGATACAATACAAATGGTACGTTCATTGTGTCAGTGATGTTATTTGCGGTTAACGGTAATTAACGTAAATAAAAAAGTACACAATTATGTTATTTCATTCCTATTATCTCCTTAAGCTGGCTTCTCCGACCCCAGGTTCTGTACCTGAAACTGTTCAGTGGGGCATCCTTGATGTCCCGTTAAATTTTTGCACGATCTTACGGGAACACCATGTATAGTCTGTACTCGGCGTTTATGAACGCCTGCTTCCCAGCTTCCCACGATTTCTCCTTCTGAATACCGAACCAAGCAGCGCAGTATACTCGGTCGGTATTAAAATAAAGCATTTTTAAAAGCATCTGTGGCTGATTGCGATATTCGCCAATAATATTTCCGGGTGGCGAAATTCAGCGACATCCAGCAGGTATGTAATAATGTTTAACCAACTACAAGCACATCGTTTCTCATTGCTCAACGATATGCTTAAATATCTAAACAGACACTGCTCTGTATCGAAGTAGCAATGCAAGAGGCAACCCAACCAAGATTTAGCTATGTCGTGTTACTGTCACATTACAAACGAGAGACAAGGTGAGTTAGGACGAGGACTGATGCATAAAGTGCCTCTGGCCTGTTTTATTCACCACAGTCTGAGCGATGAAAGCTGTGGGCTTCGATTGCGCCTCCCTGCAGTACACAAAAAATGCTAGAGGCTGGAAAGCGATCAGTTATTCAACGATTTCCACGGGGAGCAAAAGCACTCAAATTCACTCTCCAAGGTCGTTTATCCGATAGTTGGTTTCTCCCTTTGGAAAGATTCAGCATGTTGTTGCTGTTGAGGCCTTCAGTCCGAAGACGGCTTAGATGCAGTCCTCCACGTTCCTCTATCCTGTGCAACCCTCTTAAGGGGCTCCGGAACGCCCTATACTTGCAATGTTAAAATAACGCTTATAAATTACATGTTTCCTCACAAAGTATTTGAGGTAGGAAGTTGAACTTTTTACAGATTATTTATTGGAATATGGGCTACAACTTAACGCAGGGATTTTACAAAATTTTAGTTCAGTTATTAAAGATGATTTTTTTTTCAATTGTAATGAAAATTCACAACATTTTTTTGCAATTTTTTATTTATATATTCAAAAATATACAGTTTTTTGGAAAAAAGGCAGTGTTAAATTATGCAGAAGGTACTGTGTAACATTTACTGAAAGTTTGAAACAAATATGTTTGGAAGATCCTTAGAAAACGTGTAATTAGTATGAGAAAATAAAAGTTTTGGGAATCGAGCGACAAAGATTGGATTAACTTTTTAGTGCATTCCGGGTCCATAGGATGGATTATCTTCATCCTCTGCAAACTCCTCCTCCAGCTTCCTCTTGTTCCTCCTCCCGTTTACTCTTGCTTGTATTTCTAGACTCTTTACAGCCCCGCCTGCAGCCCGAAGGCGTTCCTTGTCTAAAGCAAGCATCGCTCGTTGTTGTGTTCGTAGATTTTGCTACCATTTTCTTCAGTTGCAGTTACTGCAACACTGTTCCAAAAAGTGGTCATGTATGAACACTTATCACATTTCAGTTGTATTTCACTAGCAAGTCCTACGTGCTTTATTATGGAGAGTTCCAGACCAACTTCACTACAATGAATACATCTTACACAGTTTGAAAAAATTCCTTTGGGAACCGACATATCAAATATTTCATTCACATCCTATTCGCCCATAAAACATTCATAGTTTTCACTCATTGAACCAAGCTTCTTCTGTGAAGTGTTTTCTTTCCCACTTTGACTGCTATGGGCAGGTGTACTTGAGAGGTTAGGTTCACTCACTTGGTTATCGTCTTTATTGTTTACAGTAGTAACACATACCTTTGGCTTTCCAACATTTCTCCTTTTCTTAAAAGCCTTCAGAGGATTTGTAATAACTTTACTTTTACTCATTATTATACTTCAACAAAACAGAGACTCAAGAAACAGAATTAATTACGAATATTTTCGAGATAACGACAGTAAATAAACATGAAACAATCGACAATCACACCAGCGGTATATATTGAACCATCACAGGTTAGCCACAACACATACTTTATCTCACATCACTAAAATGTACCTGATGAACACGGACGTTAATAATAACACCATTTGACAGCAGTTTAACAGCGCCACAGTGGGTCACGCCCATGTAGAACACATTTCAAAAAAAAATTTAAAAATAGTTGTAGTCTTCGAAATTGAATAAATTATATATCTATTAAAAGGTAATAGTCTGCAGATTCAGAAAACGCAAAAAAGTAAAAATTGAACTTTTCATGATTTTGAGCCTTTCCGGAGCCCCTTAATCTCCGAATTACTACATATTTCATAATATGCTTAGTTTATTCATCTCTTGGCCTCCCTCTATCATTTTTACGCCCCGCCCCCTTTCCTTCCAGTGCAAAATGTCTCAGAATATATCCTATCAACCGATCCCTTCTTCTAGTTGAAAGGGTACAGTACTGCCCGACATTGAAAATAGGTACAACGTTGTCAGTACAACATATTTTTTTCTAATAATAACTCAATTTCAATTAATACAGCGAATCCAGATACCAGTGTGGGAAAGAATGACAATTTATTTATTTAATTGATCACATGTGCACTCCCTACATGAATGAATGTATGGTCGTCTGCGAACCGCAGATAGTGAATGTGAATATATGATCATCTTTGAGACGATCTTATGGTCACCTTTGGTGGAACCAAAGAGATGAAATTTACCTGAGCTTTGAGCGCCTGAAATGTGGCTGACCAATGGGTAGCATGGTGCTCCCCCATCTTGGCGGAGGTGCGAGAACGGCCATGTTTCAGCACTCTGCCGCTAGATCTAGTGTTGGTAAGACCTGTCTTAGGTGTGGAGACATGGTATGCATGTGAAATACTGAAGAGTAGTTTGGAATAATAAATTCTCTGTTTCAGGAACTTTTGTGGGGAGAATTAAATGTCAGGCAGGTAATATTAAGGGGATCGTAGTAATCTTCGGAAGTGACCAACGGTCACAATGAAACCACGTGTAGCAATAAGTTGAAATACTTCCGAGTGCTTAAGTTAAGCTGAATTACTAGCGTGTGTACTATAAGTTGGAAATATTTAAGAAATGGCGTGTGCAGGACTTGAAATTAGAGACGAGTACTTCCACGCGGTGAGTACTGTGTGAGTCTCAATCTGTGTATGAGACAAAGGATAAAGAGAAGTACACGTCCATGGTATCAGTTGAGGACTCGCGTGTGTGATGAATATGTTCTTAATATTACTTTGCGTGTTATGTTTCCGTGTGACGCTTGATTCAAACTATAATACTCTGAGAGAGAAGCAAGGTGAGTCAGCCGTCTATCCAGCGACGCCATTTGGCTTGCATTGCACAGGAAGACGTGCATATACCCTCCAGAGTTCATAGTAGGAAAGAAAAGATACGAAGTGGGGCAGTGTCGTGTGAAACTGGGATAAATACTAATTGAAGTGGGAAAGCTGAAAGTGATGTGATTATAACGCTGTGACTATTCTTTGTATGTTGCCAGTGTGATGTATTTCATGAAATTTAAGTATGTGTGGTTGGCACGGGAGAGTAACAAGATAGTTTCAGAGGCAGTGAGTTATGCATGTTCCTTTTTGTACCGCTCGGTCTGGAGGAAAGTTTCGTGATGATGGGTGTGAGAGTCCAAGTGTGAGATATAGAAAAAGATCCACCATCCTATCCAGAAAGTGTATGTTGTCACGATACCCAGAATTTATAATGTGTGCGCCACTCATATTCAGTGCGATGGCCACGTGTTGATCAAAGCCGTTAAATAAGAAAGAAAATGTGGTATTGCCAGTGCGTAGTGAACAGTCAGAGTTGTGTAAATTACTAATAGTCAGGAATGCGTTTCCGTACACGTTGCGTAATATGCAAACAGGAGAATAACTTGTAACTTAATTGTGAGTACTAGAGTTCATGTTACTCGATAAATAAGAATGAGTCCACTCTCTTGGCAGACCACTCATCTTGCAGGCCTGACTGCTTGATGCCACAGTATGAGCAGGGCATGTGGGTGCCTCTCATAGTCAGGTTCTGCCACAAATTTCTTTTTTCCGCAACTTCATTCAGTACCTCCTCTTTAGACACTCGACTTACCCATCTAACCTTCAGCATTCTTCTGTGGCACCACATTTTAAGAGCTTCTATTCTCTTCTTGTCTAAAACGTTTATCGTCCATGTTTCACTTACATGGGTACGCTCCACACAAATACGTTTAGGGAAGACTTCCTACACTTAAATCAATATTGGATGTTAACAAATATCTGTCCTTCAGAAACGCTTTCCTTTCCACTGCCAGTCTATATTTCATCTCCTCTCTAATTCAGCCATTATCAGTTGTTATACTGGACAAACAGCAAAACTCATCTACGACTATCAGAGTCTCGTTTCCTAATCTAATTCCGTCAGAAACACCTGACATACTTTAGACTACGTTCCGTTATCCTTGTTTTGCTTTTGTCGACGTTCATCTTTTATCCTCGTTTCAATAAACCGTCCATTCTGTTCAACTGCTCCTCTTAAAGTCCTTCGCTGTCTCTGAAAGAATTACAGTGTCATCGACAAACCCCTGTTTTGGTTTCTTCTGGCTGAAATTTAATTCCTACGAAAATTTTTCTTTGATTTCCTTTACTGCGTTCTCGACGTATAGGCTGAATAACGCCAGGAAAACTACAACCCTATTTGACCCCCTTCTCAACCACTGCTGTCATGCCCCTCGACGTTTATGACTGCCGTCTGGTTTCTGTACAAGCTGCAGCCGGCTGGTGTGGCCGAGCGATTCTAGGCGCTTTAGTCTGGAACCGTGCGACCGCTACGGTCGCAGGTTCGAATCCTGCCTCGGGCATGGATGTGTGTGATGTCCTTAGGTTAGTTAGGTTTCAGTAGTTCTAAGTTCTAGGGGACTGATAACCTCAGATGTTACCTCCCATAGTGCTCAGAGCCATTTAAACCATTTACAGGCTGCAATCAGCCTTTCACCACCTGCATTTAACCCCTCCTACCTTCAGAAATTCAAAGAGGGTATTTCGGTCAACATTATCAAAGTTTTTTCTAAACCTACAAATACTACAAACGTAGGTTTGCCTTTCCTTAACCTATTCTCTAAGATAAATCGTAGTGTCAGTGTTGCCTCACGTG
This sequence comes from Schistocerca piceifrons, assembly GCF_021461385.2. NCBI lineage: Eukaryota > Metazoa > Arthropoda > Insecta > Orthoptera > Acrididae > Schistocerca > Schistocerca piceifrons. The sequence goes on from NC_060140.1 coordinate 95,461,614, forward strand.
TTCCTTCATTTCTCTTGAATCCAAATTGATCTTCCCCAAGTTCCATTTTCTCGTAAAGAAATCGCGTTAGTATTTTGCAACTATGACTTATTAAACTTACAGTTCCGTAATATTCACACCTGTCAGCACCGGCTTGCTTTGGAATTATTCAAAATGGCACTGAGCACTATGGGACTTAACATCTGAGGTCATCAGACCCCTAGAACGTAGAACTAATTAAACCTAACCAACCTAAAGGCATCACACGCATCCATGCCCGAGGCAGGATTCGAAACTGCGGATATAGCGGCCGCGTGGTCCAGACTGAAGCGCCTAGAACGGCTCGGCCACATCGGCCGGCCAATTGGAATTATTATATCCTTCTTGAAGTCTGAGGGTATTTCGCCTGTGTCATATATCTTGCTCACCAGATGGAAGAATTTTTTCACAGCTGACTGTCTAAAAGTTATTAGTAGTTCTGACGGAATGTCGTGTACTTCCGCGACCCTGTTTCGACTTAGGTCTTTCAGTGCTCTGTCAAATTCTTCTCGCAGTGTAATATCTCCCATCTCATGTTCATTCTGTTCCAGTTCTATAATTTTGCCTTCAAGTTCATCTCTATTGTATAGAACCTCTGTACACTTCTTCAGCCTTTCAGCTTTCCCTTCTTTGGTTAGGAGTGGTTTTCCATCTGAACTCTTCAACATACCATTTAAAAAGACAACAGAGTTAGTGACCTCCCACTGATTTACCTCAAGTGACTTTAAAAGTTTTATTAGCAAAATTGTTATTATTATGGTTATTAGCCTGGTTAAAGTTTTTTGTCGAAAATTATTATCATGGCAACAGACATAAGCAAATTTGTAAAGGTCTATCTCTGACAATATTTCCAGAATGAGATTTTCACTCTGCAGCGGAGTGTGCGCTGATATGAAACTTCCTGGCAGATTAAAACTGTGTGCCCGACCGAGACTCGAACTCGGGACCTTTGCCTTTCGCGGGCAAGTGCTCTACCAACTGAGCTACCGAAGCACGACTCACGCCCGGTACTCACAGCTTTACTTCTGCCAGTATCTCGTCTCCTACCTTCCAAACTTTACAGAAGCTCTCCTGCGAAACTTGCAGAACTAGCACTCCTGAAAGAAAGGATATAGCGGAGACAGGGCTTAGCCACAGCCTGGGGGATGTTTCCAGAATGAGATTTTCACTCTGCAGCGGAGTGTGCGCTGATATGAAACTTCCTGGCAGATTAAAACTGTGTGCCCGACCGAGACTCGAACTCGGGACCTTTGCCTTTCGCGGGCAAGTGCTCTACCAACTGAGCTACCGAAGCACGACTCACGCCCGGTACTCACAGCTTTACTTCTGCCAGTATCTCGTCTCCTACAATATTGTCGTTATATATACTTTTTCTCTACAAATTGCTGGACTATACTAGTGAAACTTTATTATCGCTATAATGAAATCCGATTTGTAGACGTATGACTTGTATTATGAAAACCCTTATTCAGAAATGTCCGTTGTCAAACATTTTCTAGAACTTACTGCTGTCGGACATGTCAGTATTCTGACAGAGAACAAAAAACAGAAACTACTTACTCTTCGTATAAATCAAGAAAAAAATTAGTTACTCTTCTTATAAATCATGAAAAATCAGTTCTCTTGCATATGAGCGTGATTTTTAAAATATTCTCTGACGTCTAACAATTATACTGCCTAATGCCTGCAACAGTCAATCTACCTCGTCTTGCCTCTGCAACTGCGTGAATATTCTACATTCAGCAACGTGCTAAAATATTTCAAAAGAAATACTGCGATCCATGCAGAGTGCAATGCATGGTCACAACTATTGATGCAACTACTCCATTCTTTTCTGATTTTCCAGAAATTAAATGCACAGGAGAAATTTAGTCAACAAGACTTAAGCGGTGTAAAAAAAAATTAAAGGAATCAATATAAACTTCTCATTTACTATGTTCTGAAAATTGACGATTCACACACTGACAAACTTTACTCAGATCCTTCTTTTTCTTGGACAGTTTTATTAGCAGAAACTTTAATTATTCCGCCATGTTTTTAATCAACAATCACGTATCTGGCCACAACAAAGATACGAATATTACTTTCAAATGTTTGCACGCATATCTGTGACGAAATCCCTCCAGTGAGTAAGCAAGCAACAACTACGCGCAGCAAAAATACAAATTACTAAAAATCCTCGATTAATACAAAAGTCTCGTCTGGCGCCATTAGCACGGCCAGGACAGGCGGCGAACTCTCCTGACGGGCGGCTTCTGAGTTTGTGTATGCACGCAACAGCAGAATCAATAGGCAACTTTCCAAAAACAAGATATGAACTTCCAACTTTCAGCTTTATTTTTTTCCTAAATTAATGATACGGCTGAAGGGAAAACGATCCTCTTGCCAACCTGAGACTGCAAGCATATCCAACTGCTAAAATATTATCTACTTACAAGGCAAACTCCCCATCGCACCCCCCTCAGATTTATTTGTGAGATGGCTCAGTGCATAGTCCGTCAAAAACTGAACACAGATCAAGCATGAAAACAAGAAGAAGGTGTACTGAACTGTGAAAAACAAAATATTAACAGTGAACGGTCCAAGGACAAGAAATCAACAAGAAATGCAATAAAGAGCAGCCTGAAACAGCAACGGCGTCGTAGGTTGGTGGTCATGTTGTTGGACTGCCAAGCGACCGAGCCGTGTTCAGAATTCCATTGTGCCATTTTTCACAACATTACGAATTGTCCGTCCCGTCATTGAAATGTTTATTCTCTTTCTGTAGTCTTGGCAATTGTCACACTGTTGTTGTTGTGGTCTTCACTCCAGAGACTGATTTGATGCAGCTCTCCATGCTACTCTATCCTGTGCAAGCTTCTTCATATCCCAGTACCTACTGCAGCCTACATCCTTTTGAATCTGTTTGGTGTATTCATCTCTTGGTCTCCCTCTACGATTTTTACCCTCCACGCTGCCCTCCAATACTAAATTGGTGATCCCTTGATGCCTCAGAAAGTGTCCTACCAACCGATCCCTTCTTCTAGTCAAGTTGTGCCACAAACTCCTCTTCTCCCCAATTCTATTTAGTACCTCCTCATTAGTTACACGATCTACCCATCTAATCTTCAGCATTCTTCTGTAGCACCACATTTCGCAAGCTTCTATTCTCTTCTTGTTCAAACTATTTATCATCCATGTTTCACTTCTGTACGTGGCTACACTCCATACAAATACTTTCAAATACAAATTCCTGACACTTAAATCTATACTCGATGTTAAGAAATTTCTCTTCTTCAGAAACGCTTTCCTTGCCATTGCCAGTCTACATTTTATATCCACTCTACTTCGAACATCATCATTTATTTTGCCCCCCCAAATAGCAAAACTCATTTACTACTTGTGTCTCATTTCCTAATCTAATTCCCTCAGCATCACCTGACTTAATTCGACTACATTCCATTCGCCTCGCTTTGCTTTTATTGTTGTTCATCTTATATCCTCCTTTCAAGACACTGTCCATTCCGTTCAACCGCTCTTCCAGGTCCTTTGTTGTCACTGACAAAATTACAATGTCATCGGCGAACCTCAAAGTTTTTATATTCTTCTCCATGGATTTTAGTTCCTACTCCGAATTTTTCTTTTGTTTCCTTTACTGCTTGCTCAATATACAGATTGAATAACATCGGGGAGAGGCTACAACCCTGTCTTACTCCCTTCCCCACCACTGCTTCCCTTTCATGCCCCTCGATTCTTATAACTGCCACCTGGTTTCTTTACAAATTGTAAATAGCCTTTCGCTCCCTGTATTTTACCCCTGCCATGTTCAGAATTTGAAAGAGAGTCAACATTGTCAAAAGCTTTCTCTAAGTCTACAAATGCTAGAAACGTAGGTCAACCTTTCCTAATCTATCTTCTAAGATAAGTCGTAGGGTCGGTATTGCCTCACGTGTTCCAACATTTCTACGGAATCCAAACTGATCTTCCCCGAGGTCGGCTTCTACCATTTTTCCATTCGTCTGTAAAGAATTCGCGTTAGTATTTTGCAGCTGTGGCTTATTAAACTGATAGTTCGGTAATTTTCACATCTGTCAACACCTGCTTTCTTTGGTATTGGAATTATTATTTTCTTCTTGAAGTCTGAGGGTATTTCGCCTGTCTCATACATCTTGCTCACCAGATGGTAGCCGGCTGGAGTGGTTGAGCGGTTCTAGACGCTACAGTCTGGAACCGCGCGACCGCTAAGGTCGCGGGTTGGAATCCTGCGTCGGGCATGGATGTGTGTGATGTTCTTAGGTTAGTTAGGTTTAAGTAGTTCTAAGTTCTAGGGGACTGATGACCTCAGGGCCATTTGAACCATTTTTGAACCAGATGGTAGAGTTTTGTCATGGCTGGCTCTCCCAAGGCTCTCAGTAGTTCTAATGGAATATTGTCTACTCCTCATTATTAAACCTACTCCTGCATTACCCCTACTTGATTTTGTATTTATAACCCTGTATTCACCTGACCAGTAGTCTTGTTCCTCCTGCTACCCAACTTCACTAATTCCCACTATATCTAACTTTAACCTATCCGTTTCCCTTCTTAAATTTTCTAACCTACCTGCCCGATTAAGGGATCTGAAATTCCACGCTCCGATCCATAGAACGCCAGTTTTCTTTCTCCTGATGACGACGTACTCCTGAGTAGTCCCCGCCCGGATATCTGAATGGGGGACTATTTTACCTCCGGAACATTTTACCGAAAAGGACGCCATCATCATTAACCATACAGTAAAGGTGCATGCCCTCCGGAAAAATTACGACCGTAGTTTCCCCTTGCTTTCAGCCGTTCGCAGTACCAACACAGCAATGCCGTTTTAGTTAGTGTTACATGGCCAGATCAGTCAATCATCCAGACTGTTGCCCCCGAAACTACTGAAAAGGCTGCTGCCCCTCTTCAGGAACCACACTTAGTGTGGTCTCTCAACAGATACCCCTACGTTGTGGTTGCACCTCCGGTACGGCTCTCTGCATCGCTGAGGCACGCTAGCCTCCCCACCAACGGCAAGGTCCATGGTTCGTACTGTACACCGGTTATAGAACCTGAATCATGTAGTAAGAATACGTTACCGTCGCAAGTAAATGTGATGAGTGCAGGCGAGATACCACATAGACGTCTCACAGAAATGAAACCAACAAATAAACGGGTGTTACAACAAAGGATTTCAAGAGTCAAGACTTCCAAAATGGAACGCAACTTCCAAAACCTTAAAAACAGATGTTTTGCCAGAGCACAGAGAAACTGTGGGATTGTGAAACTTTTGCGTTCATTTGTTGCAGGTTATGTGACAAACTATTATGTTTTTGTTTTCATCATTTCCTTGGCAGTGATCACATTCACATTCATACGAACACCTATATCGGACAAGGATGCAAATCTCACTCACCTACTAGTCGTATAAATTAGGTGCGCCGGTAAGAGATTCCTACCATATGACACACTTACTGTCACTAATGCAGCGTATGACACAGCAGACGTGTTTTCCGGTGGAGCATTCGGCTGACTTGTCGTCCTGTCATCCAACGTTTGCAGTTCCCGTTCGAAAGCCGCGTCCTTTTGGATACTAGTAGAGTAGCTGTGCAGAATCAACTGTCATTATAGGTCCCTACCTTACACCTCGCTGTTGCGAATCACAGACACGACAAGACACAATTCTGAATTAGCAAACAGCAGTTCAGTACCGTATCCACTTAAGCACAACGTTCTCTTGTCAACTGCTCTATATTGCATTTCTTGTTCTCGGACGGTACACTGTTTCTATTTTACTTTTCTTCACAGTCCAGTGCACCTTCAGTCCAGTACATCATTCTTGGTCTGTGTTTAGTTTTTGACGGGCTGTCCACTAAATCTGACGGGGTGCGACGGGGAATTTCCGTTGTTAGACCTCCCAGATGGCTATATAGTTATGAAAGATAAAGAAACGCGATTATACACTCCTGGAAATTGAAATAAGAACACCGTGAATTCATTGTCCCAGGAAGGGGAAACTTTATTGACACATTCCTGGGGTCAGATACATCACATGATCACATTGACAGAACCACAGGCACATAGACACAGGCAACAGAGCATGCACAACGTCGGCACTAGTACAGTGTATATCCACCTTTCGCAGCAATTCAGGCTGCTATTCTCCCATGGAGACGATCGTAGAGATGCTGGATGTAGTCCTGTGGAACGGCTTGCCATGCCATTTCCACCTGGCGCCTCAGTTGGTCCAGCGTTCGTGCTGGACGTGCAGACCGCGTGAGACGACGCTTCATCCAGTCCCAAACATGCTCAATGGGGGACAGATCCGGAGATCTTGCTGGCCAGGGTAGTTGACTTACACCTTCTAGAGCACGTTGGGTGGCACGGGATACATGCGGACGTGCATTGCCCTGTTGGAACAGCAAGTTCCCTTGCCGGTCTAGGAATGGTAGCACGATGGGTTCGATGACGGTTTGGATGTACCGTGCACTATTCAGTGTCCCCTCGACGATCACCAGTGGTGTACGGCCAGTGTAGGAGATCGCTCCCCACACCATGATGCCGGGTGTTGGCCCTGTGTGCCTCGGTCGTATGCAGTGCTGATTGTGGCGCTCACCTGCACGGCGCCAAACACGCATACGACCATCATTGGCACCAAGGCAGAAGCGATTCTCATCGCTGAAGACGACACGTCTCCATTCGTCCCTCCATTCACGCCTGTCGCGACACCACTGGAGGCGGGCTGCACGATGTTGGGGCGTGAGCGGAAGACGGCCTAACGGTGTGCGGGACCGTAGCCCAACTTCATGGAGACGGTTGCGAATGGTCCTCGCCGATACCCCAGGAGCAACAGTGTCCCTAATTTGCTGGGAAGTGGCGGTGCGGTCCCCTACGGCACTGCGTAGGATCCTACGGTCTTGGCGTGCATCCGTGCGTCGCTGCGGTCCGGTCCCAGGTCGACGGGCACGTGCACCTTCCGCCGACCACTGGCGACAACATCGATGTACTGTGGAGACCTCACGCCCCACGTGTTGAGCAATTCGGCGGTACGTCCACCCGGCCTCCCGCATGCCCACTATACGCCCTCGCTCAAAGTCCGTCAACTGCACATACGGTTCACGTCCACGCTGTCGCGGCATGCTACCAGTGTTAAAGACTGCGATGGAGCTCCGTATGCCACGGCAAACTGGCTGACACTGACGGCGGCGGTGCACAAATGCTGCGCAGCTAGCGCCATTCGACGGCCAACACCGCGGTTCCTGGTGTGTCCGCTGTGCCGTGCGTGTGATCATTGCTTGTACAGCCCTCTCGCAGTGTCCGGAGCAAGTATGGTGGGTCTGACACACCGGTGTCAATGTGTTCTTTTTTCCATTTGCAGGAGTGTATTTTGTAGGCTGCCAGCTGTGTGCAAGTTGACGGCGTGCTTCTATGGCTCCGCTTCGCTGCAGTTTTCCGACGACATTGACGTCACAGAACGAGCGGCAGTAATTACCGAACATTCAAACAGGTCACGCGTTTCTCACTCGGGGTAAAGAGTCTCATTACCCCATTCCGATTTATGAAACTGTTTTCCAAGTCTCACAGTGAGTCACAGACTTAGTTGATGCGTAACTGCAGAGTAATTTGTCGTCCATCTCTGGGCAAGACTGTTACTAATGGTTAGCGACCGTATACGAACATTTTGTGACCTGACATAATTACAAGATCATAGTAGGTAAATCAAAATTCAGTGCATCATGGAAAGCGAAAATAAATAAACTAGCAAATTCAGGTGAAGCGTTTGTCGATGAAACCAGTAACAGTTTGAATTAGCAGGTGAGAGACACTAATAAACAGGGAGCGTAAAAAATGAAGTAAGATTTGTTAGTACGTCTGAAACGTACGAGTGGTTAACGAAACACACAAAAATTATAGTTCATTGTCCAAAGATATTACTTAGAAAATACAGTTCATTTCTCAGTGGTACAAAATGTGATTTTTCTCTCCAGTGTTTTTGTGGTGTCACCGCCAGACACCACACTTGCTAGGTGGTAGTTTTAAATCGGCCGCGGTCCATTAGTACATGTCGGACCCGCGTGTCGCCACTGTGCGATCGCAGACCGAGCGCCACCACAAGGCAGGTCTCGAGATACGGACTAGCACTCGTCCCAGTTGTACGGACGACTTTGCTAGCGACTACACTGACGAAGCCTCGCTCCTTTGCAGAGCAGATAGTTAGAATAGCCTTCAGCTAAGTCAATGGCTACGACCTAGCAAGGCGCCATTAGTAACATTGCATGTATCTAAAGATTCTCACTTGTATCGCCACAATCTCCAGATGTACCAAAAGGATGGATTAAAGTTAAGTATTCCAGAAGCTACGTACTTTTCTTTATAGCATTCATTACGTATCCTGTTTTAGACCTCACGCAATCCTGCTTTAACGTAGCACGTGCCTTTCGGCTTCCTCTCATTGTGTCTAGGCTGTCTTGTCTAGACACAACAGTTTTCTCAGCCACTACGTAAGATGATGAAATATCAGGCACTTTCATCAGAAAAGTTCATTGCGGAAGCTACTTTACTGATCGAAACTAAAATCTACGTAGAATTTCTGCCATTAGGCGATTACCAGAGCGGCTGGGTTCAAATCCACCTCCAGTCGTCCGAATTTACAAGGTGTACAACTTTGTTTCCGCCGTTTTTTCCCCAACATTTAAGGCTTTAATGAAATAAATTGGTTACACATGTGTCATTCAAAGTATTTTCCATCGCTGGCCACTACTTTCTCCCATCTTTCGGGCAGTGTACGAGTCCCGCGTCGAGAAAATTTTCATTTTTTGAAGTGATCCAATTTGTGACTTCTTCATGAGATGGAAAGTGTTGGTCAGCCAGGCCATGCGCCATAGGCAGCTGTAGGAACAGCAGTACAGGCAGGCAAGAAGTCTTATGAAATCATGACAGGACAGCGTCAAGACGAGCGCGCGTGAGCGGGTGCTTCGCGAATCGCCTGCTTCTCTCCCCACACAGTGCGTGCATGCAGACGAGGGAGTGTGAGCCGAGCAGCCGACTCTGGGCGTCCTTTGTTAGTCTGTGTTTTTCAGCTGGCAGATTGTTGTCGCGCCGAAAAAAAAAGAAGAACTTGGTTTCTGTGTTTGAGGCTGAACATTTTATACACGAAATTCACGCAAGAGCGGCAATTTGGGCTTTCTCCAAAGCAAATTATTCTAATAAAAGCAAGAAAGCTCAGGCATGGAAGAAAGGATGCAGGGTTTATAACGACAAGTGTGACATGTTGGCCCAGGAAGAGCAGGTGATATTTCTCATATGGTTCAATTTCATTCCTACTGTGCTGATTAATTAGTACTTTTATACATTACTGACCATTAAAATTGATACACCAAGAACAAATGCAGATGATAAACGGGTATTCATTGGACAAATATATTATACTAGAACTGACATGTGATTACATTTTCAAGCAATTTCGGTGCATAGATCCTGAGAAATCAGTACCCAGAACAACCTCCTCTGGCCGTGATAACGGTCTTGATACGCCTTAGCATTGACTCAAACAGAGCTTGGATGCCGTGCACAGGTACAGCTGCCCATGCAGCTTCAACACGATACCACAGTTCATCAAGAGTAGTGACTGGCGTATCGTCACGAGTCAGCTGCTCGGCCACCATTGACCAGACAATTGGTGAGAGATCTGGAGAATGTGCTGGCCAGGGCAGCAGTCGAACATTTTCTGTATCCAGAAAGGCCCGTACAGGACGTGCACCATGCGGTCGTGCATTATCGTGCTGAAATGTAGGGTTTCACAGGGATCGAATGAAGGGTAGAGCCACGGGTCGTAACACATCTTAAATATAACGTTCACTGTTCGAAGTGCCGCCAGTGCGAACCAGAGGTGACCGAGACGTGTAACCAATGACACCCCATACCATCACGCTGGGTGATACGCCAGTATGGCGATAACGAATACACGCTTCCAATGTGCGTTCACCGCGATGACGCCAAACACGGATGCGACCATCATGATGGTGTAAACAGAACCTGGATTCATTAGAAAAAATGACGTTTTGCCATTCGTGCACCCAGGTTCGTCGTTGAGTACACCATCGCAGGCGCTCCTGTCCGTGATGCAGCATCAAGGGTAACCACGGCCATTGTCTTCGAGCTGATAGTCCGTGCTGCTGCAAACGTCGTCGAACTGTTCGTGCAGATGTTTGTTGTCTTGCAAACGTCCCCATCTGTTGACTCAGGGATCGAGACGTGGCCGCAGGATCCGTTACAGCCATGCGGATAAGATACCTGTCATCTCGACTGCTAGTGATGCGAGGCCGTTGGGATCCAGCACGGCGCTCCGTATTACCTTCTTGAACCCACCGATTCCATAGTCTCGACCAACGCGAGCAGCAATGTCGCGATACGATAAACCGCAATCGCGATGGGCTACAATCCAACCTTTACCAAAGTCGGAAACGTGATCGTACGCATTTCTCCTCCTTACACGAGTTCCTCATGTCAGCACGTTGTAGGTGTCGCCACCGGCGCCAACCTTGTGTGAATGCTCTGAAAAGCTAATCATTTGCATATCACAGCATTTTCTTCCTGTCTGTTAAATTTCACGTTTGTAGCACATCATCTTCTTGGTGTAGCAATTTTAATGGCCAGTAGTGTAAATAAAAACACACAAACACTTTTGGCGTTTCTGTTTATACTTTCTGTCTTTTTATTTACAATGTATAAAATATTCCGCTAAGAAGCCATGGAGCACGCTGTTATTTTAGTTCCATGGCTTTTTCCGTCTGTACTTGATACAACAGTTTCATAGAAGTTTCACTTCACATTAGCTAAAATACAGCTATGCGTAAGTCCATTTTAAATTTTTGATTTTATAATGAATACGAGTATTCTTTCAACGATACGGAAGTGAACGTTCTTCTAGTCAATTAAAAAAAAAAAAAAAACAACAGCGTCGAAAGTTTAAACGGTGGTCGTTATTTCTGTAAATTAACTGACAAAATTTCAGTACTAGTTTTTAGTCTGTTATGCTAGATGATAATTCAGTAGTACATGAGGTACTCCTTAAGATTTACTCACGTAAGTACTGCCACGTGCGTTTCCCTGCGTCACTCTTGAAATATTCAACAAACTTGTTCCTTCCACCTGTTGCACTGCTTGATCTGCAGTTCGTGATCATTTGACTGTTGAAACCATTGAAACCTTCCGACTGTAGTACATCTTTCAACTGATAACCATCACGAAGTCTAAGAAGTTGTTAAGTACGACACATGCTTTCACAATGTTCTCTTCAACGTCCAGTGAGGTCGGAGGAAAGTCCGCCATTTGTTAGACAGTATTCCGAAAGTGAACTCTAAAAGTCGTCTGGCTGTAGTCAACCGATAATTGAACACTCTCTTTTCCAGCTGTATAGCTTCGTCTGCAAACAGACGCATTACATTATTTCACAGGGCGAATGCCTCAACTGCAACAATTACGAACGGCATTTTTCGTTCAGCTGACTCAGGCAGTTCGCATGGATTTGCCAAATTTAGTGTCCCTTTCTCAAGTTTTCTACCAAAAACTGAGTTTTTGAACAGAGACGAATCACAACTTTTTTCGTATCCGCCAATGTCTACGGCCGAAAAACAGTAATTAGAATAGCAGACGGCGAGGAGAACAACAGAAAAGTATCCTTTATAATCGTAAAACATTGAGCCGCTGTCTTTAGGTCCAAACACTTCCACGTGTTTCCCGTCCATTTCTCCAATACAGTTTGGAAAATCAGCTGCCGCAAAAAATCCCGTTGCACTTTCTTCACATTTTTCCCTGATGTCCGCATTGTGATGTCTCTTATGTGCTCCCAAATCCTGATGCACAATTCGTTTATTATTTTGCATATTGTCGTAACTGCAAATCTGAAGCTGTAGTATAAATCTGTCATGGTACATCCTGACCCAAGATGCCTGTAATGACATAAATACCAATTTCAAAATTGAAATGCATTTTAGGATTTTATCTGTAGATATTCTTTCTACATTGAAACTCAAAGAATGATCTACAAAAGAAACGGAAACGTATAATACTATCTTTTGTGAGAGATTTTCATAAGACAAGAAATTCGAAATCAAGTTGTGCTGGAGGTGGAAGGGCGACATATATTTATGGTGATAGCCTCTCGTTTTTTACTCCAGTTTTGGAAAAGTAATGTTGCATCTTCTTTTATTTGTAAGCGTGGAAGTCTCTTCTTGTGTAAAATTCGTGTTAGTAGCGTGCAACAGCGTTGTGGATATAACAGACAAATAATTTCGAACAAATGTTTAGCAGTGCAATAAGAATGAATGCTTTTCATTCCAGAACGGTATCAAACGTTTCTGATGATGACGATTTGTCAGACGAGGACAGACTGTTTTTACTATCTTTAGTCAGTGACTTAAGAGATCTCCCTAAAGATATGAAATTGCAAGACAAATGCGAACTGCTACAAGTACTTGCTAAGTACAAATCTTCACACCACTCTCCAACACATTTCTTCCCTATCTAGTTTTGCAAAAAAAAAGTATGGGACTTAACAGCTGAGGTCATCAGTCCCCTAGAACTTAGAACTACTTAAACCTAATTAACCTAAGGACATTACACACATCCATGCCCGAGACAGGATTCGAACCTGCGACAAGTTTTGCAAAGTTTTCCACAACACACAACTGAGCTGTTCCATCCATACCAAACTGTGTTTGTTCCAGAAACACCACATCAAAAGACATGCTGTCAACAAGACAATCCTACTGTCTCTCCTTCTGCCTCAAAGATCTGCTCTGTCATATCACTGGAATGAATAGATTTTTCAGAAGTTTACATACAATAAATTAGGTTGTTTTTTGACACAATGAGGTGAAAAGAAGCAACAATAAATATTTTTACGCTTCAGTGCATTATTTTATTTTCTTCTTACCTCAGATGATGATGATGTTTGATTTGTGGGGCATTCAACAGCACGCTCATCAGCGCCCGTACACATACACAATCTGTACGCACTCGGGCGTCAGAAATACTCTCTACAAGTGCTACTGCTATTTTCATCTATAGCAATGTTTTCTCTTTGTTCTGAAATGTTATTTCACTGATTTAACGATCTGTCCTGTAATTTTAAATTTTATATACATTTGACCTAAATATTAATAGTAAATTTGTCATATTTTAGGCTTTTGAAAAATAAAGACCATCTTATACAGAACGCGCGCATCTAGCACAAAGAGGGGGAACAAAATCTAACAAATTTTTATATCTATATAAGACCGGGGTTTTACATTTTATAGCTAGTTTGACAACGCATGAACCTGTGTTATGGCCTTTAGGTATGAACTGTATGTATTTCACATAAATTCAGTTGATCACTAATAAGACTGGTTAAATATTATACTTACTTATTTTTAGGTTGTAATGTAAAATTTCTTTTGTATTGTTATAGAAACTGAAGATGGTCGTTGTATGGCCGAAACCGGTTATGACTGTGTCATAAGAATGTGATGGGGTCTATAAATAAACAAAAAAATTTTACACTCCAACTAGCCACTTTCATAAATGATGATGGAATATTAAGGACAACACAAGCATTTAGTCCCCGGGCAGAGAAAATCACCAACACGGCCGGGAATCGAACACGGGACTCCGTGTCTTACCTTAGTCATGACAGTCCTCTCCTTGAGAGAAATCCATTTTCTCATGTTGAAATGTGGTTTCAAAATAACACAGACTTGATCAAACGATAATACAGACATACGATAGAAATTTTTAAAAAATTGTGGATCCTTCTGAAGATCGTCATGTAGATAAACAAATGCACCCAATTCCAGTCTGGAGTTAGTAATAGGGTGGCACCATAACTTTCTCCTCTTCCCTTTTTCAACCTCCATCCGGGCACACACGGGTAGTTCACCGTTTGTTTTAAAAAACCTCACGAAAATTTCACTTGGCTTTTCTGCTTTGGCGTGGAGGGGGAGTGTTCTCTAGTTACACCATGTGGCGCCAGCGACACAACAATGTGCAGTTTTGGACAGGTCTCCCACCTCAGTCATTCTTCTCACTTCGCAAGCGCCGGCTGCAGGTAGATTACCATTGTCCGCTCATATACTCCTTCTTTTTTTCACTCTCCATCAGAGCGAAATGTGTCATTGTAAATAAATTGAAAGTACACTCCTGGAAATGGAAAAAAGAACACATTGACACCGGTGTGTCAGACCCACCATACTTGCTCCGGACACTGCGAGAGGGCTGTACAAGCAATGATCACACGCACGGCACAGCGGACACACCAGGAACCGCGGTGTTGGCCGTCGAATGGCGCTAGCTGCGCAGCATTTGTGCACCGCCGCCGTCAGTGTCAGCCAGTTTGCCGTGGCATACGGAGCTCCATCGCAGTCTTTAACACTGGTAGCATGCCGCGACAGCGTGGACGTGAACCGTATGTGCAGTTGACGGACTTTGAGCGAGGGCGTATAGTGGGCATGCGGGAGGCCGGGTGGACGTACCGCCGAATTGCTCAACACGTGGGGCGTGAGGTCTCCACAGTACATCGATGTTGTCGCCAGTCGTCGGCGGAAGGTGCACGTACCCGTCGACCTGGGACCGGACCGCAGCGACTCACGGATGCACGCCAAGACCGTAGGATCCTACGCAGTGCCGTAAGCGACCGCACCGCCACTTCCCAGCAAATTAGGGACACTGTTGCTCCTGGGGTATCGGCGAGGACCATTCGCAACCATCTCCATGAAGCTGGGCTACGGTCCCGCACACCGTTAGGCCGTCTTCCGCTCACGCCCCAACATCGTGCAGCCCGCCTCCAGTGGTGTCGCGACAGGCGTGAATGGAGGAACGAATGGAGACGTGTCGTCTTCAGCGATGAGAGTCGCTTCTGCCTTGGTGCCAATGATGGTCGTATGCGTGTTTGGCGCCGTGCAGGTGAGCGCCACAATCAGGACTGCATACGACCGAGGCACACAGGGCCAACACCCGGCATCATGGTGTGGGGAGCGATCTCCTACACTGGCCGTACACCACTGGTGATCGTCGAGGGGACACTGAATAGTGCACGGTACATCCAAACCGTCATCGAACCCATCGTTCTACCATTCCTAGACCGGCAAGGGAACTTGCTGTTCCAACAGGACAATGCACTTCCGCATGTATCCCGTGCCACCCAACGTGCTCTAGAAGGTGTAAGTCAACTACCCTGGCCAGCAAGATCTCCGGATCTGTCCCCCATTGAGCATGTTTGGGACTGGATGAAGCGTCGTCTCAAGCGGTCTGCACGTCCAGCACGAACGCTGGTCCAACTGAGGCGCCAGGTGGAAATGGCATGGCAAGCCGTTCCACAGGACTACATCCAGCATCTCTACGATCGTCTCCATGGGAGAATAGCAGCCTGCATTGCTGCGAAAGGTGGATATACACTGTACTAGTGCCGACATTGTGCATGCTCTGTTGCCTGTGTCTATGTGCCTGTGGTTCTGTCAGTGTGATCATGTGATGTATCTGACCCCAGGAATGTGTCAATAAAGTTTCCCCTTCCTGGGACAATGAATTCACGGTGTTCTTATTTCAATTTCCAGGAGTGTATATAGCTTTATTTGACATAATTAATTTTACATCGACGTTTACCTAAGCAGATTCGTCTCACTAACAATAAGAAACCTTCTCCAAGCTTTTATTTTGTTACAATATTTATTTCTTAGAGAATCCTCTCGTATTTCTTGGGGAAAATTTCCGCAAACCAGAGGATATATTCCGAATACTCCAAGAACTGGAGGGCGAATTCGAAGAAGATCGTGAAAAAAGAGGTGGACACCAGCAGGAAGAAGAAATCAACAATTGAGACGATATAGATTTCGAACCTGCATCTACTGAAGAGGATCACGATAGCAGTGACTCGGAGGAAGAGTTATGTGAAGCAACAAAAGAACTTCTTGTCGAGAGCGACGCGGATACCCCGGATATGCAGGGCTTGATATTTTTCACTGCAAAAGACAATGAAACATTTTGGACTACCAAACCTATTTTACCACAAGCGAAGACCAAGTCCAAAAATATTATAAAAACAATTCCAGGTCTCAGAGGACACCCTAGGAACTGTAAAACAAAGCTAGAATGTTCTTATCAAATAATGTCTTTAGAAGTTATCGATGAGATTGTTAGATGCACTAATATTTCCGTTGTTCAAACGAAAAATGAAAGAAGTGAGTCTTCCAATAATACAGTTCGAGAAAAGAGACTACAATTCCACTTGAAGGGCGGAAATAATAGCAGTGCTAGGGGATTTATTTTTTATAGCTGTGAAACGTGGAAACCGGGCTGATTTTTCCGAGTTTTTCACAAGCGACAGAACAGGACTCATGATTTTGTGCGCTGATTTTAGCAACCGTAGATTTCGATTGTTGGTGAGGGCTCTAAGATTTGACGACGTTACCACACGCAAAGAGCGATCTGTAATTGATAAATTATCCCCGATCCAAATTTTCATTCCACTTTTCTTGCCAATTGCCAAAAGCCTACAATGTTGGGGAAAGTATGACGGTTGACGAAATGTTAGTAGCATTCAGTTTTATTTAATATATGACCAAAATGTCGGCCAAATATGGACTCAAGGTTTATACTAAGTGTGGTTCAAAAACTTTTTACGCATATAATGTGACGATATACTGTGGAATACAAGAGCCTGGACCATAAGTCGCTTCCAACAGACCATTCGACTTTGTCAAAAATCTGACTGAACCCCTCATAAAAATTAGTAGAAACGTAACCACAGATAACTGGTTCAATGGTTATCCGTTGGCTGAATATCTGTTATCGGTCGGAATAACATTCTTGGGAACTTTGAGAATCCCAGCAGCATTCGTGACAGAAAATAAAAAACACTTGCTCCTGGCAGTAATTCATTTGGATACAATTGACATCTAAAAAGCAAATGGTTGTTCTGGCTTTGTCAACTTTACACGACCGAAACGAACTGGATGATGAAACTGGTAAGCCAATTCAATTTATGGATTACAATGTCATGAAAGGAGGTGTGGACACAGTCGACCTTATGTGTTCAAGGTTTTCAACTTCTAGAAGATCTGACGCTTATGATTTTCAGTGTGATTGCTTGGATATGGATGTAATAAGAGACTTTACACTACGTACAGGGTGATCAAAAAGTCAGTATACATTTGAAAACTCAATAAACCACGGAATAATGTAAATAGAGAGGTAAAAATTGACACACATGCTTGGAATGACATGGGGTTTAATTAGAACCAAAAAAAGTTCACAAAATGTCCGACAGATGGTGCTGGACAGCAAAACGTCAGTAACTGCTGCCGTGACGGGTGAGAGGTACGCCGATATGTTACAGAATCGCATCATCCCCAGACTGACTGATAAACACCTGCTGGAACGCACGATGTTTATGCAGGATGGCGCTCCACCCCATATTGCTAGGCGCGTGGAAGTTCTCTTGCGCGCGTCGTTTGGTGATGATCGTGTGCTCAGCCGCCACTTTCGTCATGCTTGGTCTCCCAGGTCCCCAGACCTCAGTCCGTGCGATTATTGGCTTTGAGGTTACCTGAAGTCGCAAGTGTATCGTGATCGACCGACATCTCTAGGGATGCTGAAAGACAACATCCGACGCCAATGCCTCACCATAACTCCGGACATGCTTTACGGTGCTGTTCACAACATTGTTCCTCGACTACAGCTATTGTTGAGGAATGATGGTGGACATATTATTTCCTGTAATGAGCATCATCTTTGCTTTGTCTTACTTTGTTATGCTAATTATTGCTATTCTGATCAGATGAAGCGCCATCTGTCGGACATTTTTGAACTTTTGTATTTTTTTTTTTTTGTTCTAATAAAACCCCATGCCATTCCTAGCATGTGTGTCAATTTGTACCTCTCTATTTACATTATTCCGTGATTTATTCAGTTTTCAAATTTATACTGACATTTTGATCACCCGGTACATGCATGCAGACTTCACATTTTCACTGCAAGGTAGAAACAGTCGAGAAACCCCAATGAAAGACCATGTTTCAATTGGCACGTAGTGTAGAGAAAAACCATTTCAATGGCTGCATACAGGGTATCATCACTGATAAACTAATTACACAGCAGACTACACAAATGAAGAATGGAGTCGGTATTATTCCGAAAGTGTAAGAGTCCTGGAAGAGTCTGGTGATACGATAATTTGATTTACTGAAATGTACTGCCGGCAAGGTAGACTTGCCTTCATGGCAATGTTTTTTTCGAAGGATGTGAACTCTACCCCACACAAGGCACACCTGGGTAGCTTCCGCATTCCTGTCGTCCACATTATTCCCAGCTGCTGTCACTACACT
The DNA here is from genome assembly GCF_021461385.2 of Schistocerca piceifrons. Classification (NCBI taxonomy): domain Eukaryota; kingdom Metazoa; phylum Arthropoda; class Insecta; order Orthoptera; family Acrididae; genus Schistocerca; species Schistocerca piceifrons. The sequence goes on from NC_060140.1 coordinate 95,479,985, forward strand.
AACCATTGTGTTTGTTGTGCGATAGACCGTGTTTATTTTTCTCAGTAACAACTATTCTATTCGTGAATCACGCATTGTCAGTTTGGTAACCAGAGTCTGGATATTGCCCAGACGGAGAACAGGAATGAAACCCTTTGGTAAGTTTCCATTCCAGTCGTTCAGTGTTAAAAATACAATGGGTTACCGGCACTCAACCAAAATTGCAACAGAATGAGCGATTTATTTTTGCATAAATTGTTAACCATTTACGAGTAACGGATACATTTCTCTTGTTGCCATGTTTAACTGTGCTTCTTTCGCCTAAACACAGTATAATTTAGACAAAATCACCTTGAAGCACCCGTGGCAACAGAATTCTGAAACAGAGTGTCTCATTAAACAAGCAATTGGCGATCAGGGAGATTAATAGCTTACAGAAAACCACATTGTGTCGGTTTGGAGTGCCAAAAAAGAAGAAATTTCATGTTTATTTTCACAATAGGAAATTTTCGTTTCACTGGCTATCAATGACTCTTAGAAACCTACAGTCACTGGAGTGAAAAACAATTAAAAACTACAACTTCTGATATATTGCCGTAGATAAGCAAGTTCCGTGTGTTTTAAGTATTGGCAAAATACTCTCCTCCTTGGATGCTATCATTCGCCAAAATCTCATTTCGATGTCTCGAGCGGTTTAGAAGGTATGAGGGACGTTACGGATATTTCATTCTCGCGGGCGTGAGATCTGGAGTGAACGCGCTACGTACGATCCTTTTTCTCGAGATGGCTGGCAGATTTAGACCTCCTCCCAAGTCTGAAGAAAAATTCATACGCAGCAAACGCAAAACATAACGATCCCTGTTTTTCGTTACACACTTCTCGAATTTTGCGCAGTGTCTTCCTTCACATCTACATCTACGTGATTACTCTGCTATTCACAATAAAGTGCCTGGCAGAGGGTTCAATGAACCATCTTCATGTTGTCTCTCTACCGTTCGACTCTCGAACGGCACGCGGGAAAAACGAGCACTTAAATTTTTCTGTGCGAGCCCTGATTTCTCATATTTTATCGTGATGATCATTTCTCCCTATGTAGGTGGGTGCCAACAGAATGTTTTTGCAATCGGAGGAGAAAACTGGTGATTGAAATTTCATGAGAACATCCCGTCGCAACGAAAATCGCCTTTGTTTTAATGATTGCCACTACAATTCACGTATCATGTCTGTGACACTATCTCCCCTATTTCACGATAATACAAAACGAGCTGCTCTTCTTTTTACTTTTTCGATATCATCCGTCAGTCCCACCTGATGCGGATTCCCACACCGCACAGCAGTACTCCAGAACAGGGCGGACAAGGGTGGTGTAAGCAGTCTCTTTGGTAGACCTGTTGCACCTTCTAAATGTTCTGCCAATGAATCGCAGTCTTTTGTTTACTCTACCCACAATATTATCTGTGTGATCGTTCCAGTTTAGGTTATTTGTAATTGTAGTCCCTAAGTATTTAGTTGAGTTCGCAGTCCTCAGATTTGTGTGACTTACCGCGCAATCGAAATTTAGCTGATTTCTTTTAGTACTCATGTGAACGCACTTTTCTTTATTCAGGGTCAATTGCCACTTTTCGCACCACACAGATCTTATCTAAATCATTTTGCAAGTCGTTTTGATCATCTGATGACTTTACCAGACGGTAAATGACACCTTCATCTGCAAACAATCTAAGACGGCTACTCAGATTATCTCCTATGTCGTTAATATAGATCAGGAACAATAGAGGGCCTATAACACTTCCTTGGGGAACGCCGGATATTACTTCTGTTTTACTCGATGACTTTCCATCTGTTACTGCGAACTGTGACCTTTCTGACAGGAAATCACGAATCCAGTCGCCGAACTGAGGCGATACTCCGTAGGCATGCAGTTTGATTAGAAGACGGTGTCGAAAGCCTTCTGGAAATTTAAAAATATGGAATGAAATTGACATGCCCTCTCGATAGCACTTATCACTTCATGAGTATAAAGAGCTAGTTGTGTTTCACAAAAACGATATTTTCTGAATCCGCGCTGACTATATGTCAGTAAATCGTTTTCTTCGAGGTACTTCATAATGTTCGAATACAGTATATGTTCCAAAACCCTACTGCAAATAGACGTTAGTGATATAGGTCTCTAATTCAGCGGATTACTCCTACTTCCCTTTTTGGGTATTGGTGTGACTTGAGCAATTTTCCAATCTTTAGGTACGTATCTTTCTGTAAGCGAGTAGTTGTATATAATTGCTAAATATGTATATGTATTCAGGGTGTTACAAAAAGGTACGGCCAAACTTTCACGAAACATTACTCACACACAAATAAAAAAAAGATGTTTTGTGGACATGTGTCCGGAAACGCTTAATTTCCATGTTAGAGCTCATTTTAGTTTCGTCAGTATGTACTGTACTTCCTCGATTCACCGCCATGATTTCATACGGGATACCCTACCTGTGCTGCTAGAACATGTGCCTTTACAAGTACGACACAACATGTGGTTCATGCACGATGGAGCTCCTGCACATTTCAGTCGAAGTGTTCGTACGCTCAACAACAGATTCGGTGACCGATGGATTGGTAGAGGCGGACCAATTCCATGGCCTCCACGCTCTCCTGACCTCAACCCTCTTGACTTTCATTTATGGGGGCATTTGAAAGCTCTTGTCTACGCAACCCCGGTACCAAATGGAGAGACTCTTCGTGCTCGTATTGTGGACGGCTGTGATACAGTACGCCATTCTCCAGGGCTGCATCAACGCATCAGGGATTCCATGCGACGGAGGGTGGATGCATGTATCATCGCTAACGGAGGACATTTTGAACGTTTCCTGTAACAAAGTGTTTGAAGTCACGCTGGTACGTTCTGTTGCTGTGTGTTTCCATTCCATGATTAATGTGATTTGAAGAGAAGTAATAAAATGAGCTCTAACATGGAAAGTAAGCGTTTCCGGACACATGTCCACATAACATATTTTCTTTCTTTGTGTGTGAGGAATATTTCCTGAAAGTTTGGCCGTACCTTTTTGTAACACCCTGTATATCACAATTAGTATAACCGTAAGCGAGATGATGGGCACTTCGCAACGAACCTGTCATGTAACAGAAAAATCAGATATTGTTACTGAATAGTTTCTGTAAAATCGTTCGAGAAAGATTGCTGGGTTCTGTCAGCGCAGAGCGTTTGCAACAGTCGCCTGCAAAATGCGTGTGCGCGCCTCAATTTTCGCAGGACCAGCACGGCACGTGCGGACCGTGCGCGTCACGCTATAGCGTAGTGTCACGTCAAACGTGTTACACGCGTCTTAGTTTGCGCTTAGCCTTATACACCACTCACTACTGATGTAGTGCCCCTTGACCGCTATCCTCATTACTCGCAACATCTCGCCGATTCCCGTAGGAGTTTGAGCTTGGTGTGCATCTGCACTGAAGGGATCATTTGCCGTCATCGCCTTAATTGTATATGTTGTGTCCTTTCTTTCGGACATGTTCGAAAGAACCGATACTACATATAGGGTGGCGCACGAAATGTGGTACCAATTGTTTCTTTCACAATTTACAACGCACATTAGATATCCCGCTCGGATCTCTGCAGCAGTACCAGCAGAGCTCGGAAAAACAAATGAGTTACGAAATGACGTGTAATTCACGATACTGCCGCTAGGAGACTAGTAAGCAGCAATGGCTGACAATGGAAGACTGACGACACAGCAACGATCGGCAATTGTGTTACTTTTTCATGAAACGAAAAGCCTTGTTGTGACTCAGAGGCGTTTTCGACAACAGTTTAACACACGATGGGTCCCTTGCAAGAAGACCATCCACAGGCTGTACGATAAATTTGTAAAGGAAGGTATTGGAAGCGAAGCGACCTAAGCCTGTTTGTTCGTCGGAGAATATTGAAGCGGTACGAGTTGCTGTACAGGGAAGTCCCGGGAATTAGTGTAGAAAGGCAGCAGCGCAACTGGGAATTCAGTGCATTCTTAAAACTGACCTCCATATGTACCCATACAAGATGACCTGTGCACAGAAAGTCACTGAAGAACACAAGCAGCAGAGACTACTGTTTGCTCAGTGGGCGGAGGATAGGGAAGAAACTCTCAACAACGTTTGGTTTTCAGACGAGGCGCATTTTCATTTAGACGGTGTGGTTAACAAATAAAATGTACGCTTTTGGGCAACTAAAAACCCACATGTGCTTCATGAACGACAACATTATGCTCCGAGGATTACAGAGTGGGCAGCAATTTCCAGTCACGGACTTATTGGACCCTTTTTCTTTGAAGAAACTGTGAACAGCGAGCGTTATTTGAGCATGCTTCGCAATAGCTTTATTCCACAGCTTCTTGCTACTGCCTTGCCCTTCAACACGCAGTGGTTCATGCGAGATGGAGCAAGGCCACATACTGCAAACTCTGTGTTGGAGTTTTTACACGAGCATTTCGACATGCGGATCATTTCACTCAGTTTCCAGGTCGCTTCAATGACGGACAAAATTGGCCCCCCAATAGTCCAAACCACAATCCATGTGACTTTTTTCTTTGGGGGTACCTAAAGGAAAAAATTTTCCAAAACGTCCACGTGGTTTAATGGAGCTCAGAAGACTTATTCTTCAAGCTTGCAGTGAAATTACGGAAGACATGTGCCGTAGGGTAATCACTACCTTCAGTGTTCGTTTGAAGGAAGTTAGGAAACGAAATGGTGGACACATTGAGCATGTGCTGAGTTAGAACAAATCTCCATGGACGGCTCTTCATTGTAGTATATGTTCCTTTCAGATTGTATCGACAATAAAGTTTATATTCAAAAACAAATTGATAACACATTTCGTGCGCCACCCTACATATAATTTAAATCGGACTGTAGGGCTTTTCCGTTACCTGTGTTTTTCGATTATTCGAACAGTCTCCTGTCGGTAGTGGCCTACATTCTCGGGAGCTTAACAGTAGAAGGGTCTGCGGTCGGCAGCTCGTGCAACTGTAGCTCGACGAGCGACTTTCTGGTCAAAATTGACCATTCGAAGTGCGTGCGCCTTTGGTGCCTGCGTGTAAATCAGCCACCACCAAGACGACGCGAGTGTGTGTATGACGTCAACGATCTGTAGTTTGAGCCAAGTGTGGAGTTCGGAATTTCCGCGTAAGCTGCACACTGCGCAAGCGCAAGAACAAGGGACTGTGCGGGGCAGCGTCTGCTGATATCGGAATTTAACCTATTCTGGCCGAGCTCACTCCTATTACAGAAATGGATTTTGCCTTCGTGTCTTATTAATCTTTATCGTCTTGTCTGCTTTGTTTTCGTGACACACTGAAAAGTTACACAAGGTCCTGGTGTTCCACAAGAGATGAAAAATGTGTAAACAAAAATGCATTTGCGTTTTCCAGAGAAATAGTCTACACTATCCATAAATAAGAACGTAAATAGATAAACGTGTTTCAATTAATATTATTTGAACAGCGAAAACGCCAGAATTATTTGACGAGAAAAATAATTTTCGATGTCATTTGGCAATTAGCAAGGAAACAAAACACAAAGGATAAAGCAAAAAGGCTCTAATTATTACATTCTCGATATTGTTTGATAGGTTTCCAAACATATATTTTCTCGAACAAATAAATATTTTGTTCTGAAATTTTTGGATGATACTTTTCGCATTCTTTCAATTTCCAGGAGTGTAAAACATTTATAAGATGATCTTTGACTATTAATTCTGCTTTCGTCATTAATAACCTCTATTGGGAGTGATTGTTCCTACACTTTCTACTACAGTTCGATTTTTTCATAAAGGAAGTAGTCCCTCATAACCTCACTTTCACTGTTCGCATGTCAAACTGCACAGCAGCTAGCTGTCATAACATATCTAGTTTTGCGCTCACGCGTCAACGAAAATGACCACTCGAACAGACGAGGCTCAGTACAGGAATAAAACGCTAGGGGCGCTGCAGTAGACGCATATGTCTCGAGTAGTCAACTGAGACGAGAAAGTCGATCGTGTAATAGGGACAGAGATGATTGGTGCCGTCATGTATCTCGCAACAAGCCGGAAGCTGTTGCGCAGTCGCCAGGGAGCGTTGCCGTGAATCCCCGCTAGATGGCTGAGCCTGCGCGCGTAGCACACAAGCTTAAAGCCAGCGCGGCTCCGGATATCCGGACGTTACGTCAAAATGACGTATTCATGGCCAACCGCATATTTCGAGTAAGCTGGCCATCTTATCGCATGGATGGGTGTCTCTCGGAAATCGGACAGACAGCGGCTAAATGTTTCACTCGCAGCAATTTGGTCCAACCGAGGACGTAAGAAAAACCACGTAGTTCACTATAGATGCTTGCAACAGGCAGAAACAGAGTTAATAAGAACATGCTTTAATTAAAGACTGAAAGCGTATTTTTGTAATAAACAAGTGTAAATGCGGAAATAACAAGGATGAATATAAATGTGATTAATGGTCCCAGAATCTGTTACAAAAGACGAAGATGAAAATTTACGTTCCTCGGTATCAAAATTCGACATCTTCGGCCACACGGCCGCCATGAACAAGTAGAATGATGTAAATTACTGTTGATATTAACCCTGGAACGGAGTTGTCGAGTGCTTTTCGATGCCAGTGAAACTGTGCACCCTGCCATTTCCTCTGTTGGTCATTGCATTGTTGGTGGTTCCATATATCATTCCTATAGCTGATAACCACCCTGCAGGCAAACTAGAAGCATTATCAGGTCATCTGCTTTCTCAGTGCACAGTTGAAAGGTTTGGTGGTGCCACTATTGAGTACACGACAGTGCGAGTGTATTTGTTTTCTTTATGCTCAAAATGTACTTATCATTTAAATATCATTTTATATTTGAGTTTAATTAGCGTTTTCATTTATTTTCAGTGTTACTGTGGCTTCGAGCTGTCATTCACTAATGTCAGTGCTTCATTCTGTACTTCGAGAGTAAAATATTAGAAGTAGATGAAGACTGTGACGCAAGCGAACTTGAAGAAGATGAAAATGACCCTTCTCACAAAAATGAACATGACACTGCTCGCCATGCTAGTGACGAAAAGGCCAACCAGTATTGTATCTCTATCGTCGTCCAGTTTGCCAGACTTGTCGTTTGGCGATGTATAAACAGTGTGAGAGGACTTCGATGAATATTGAACATTTGTGAAAAATTGTGTATCAATTCAAAGCAAAATAATTACTTTTCAATCCAAAAACAAAGCAGTATCCTTTGGGGCGCCACAACACCATTATTATACAAGGCAGCCACAACTCCGTTTGAGAGTTAAGGTATATCGGAGGGTTTTACTGCCAATGTGTCATTAATTGAGATTTAATTACAAGAATCCGTACCAAGAGTGACGTAACGAGTTTGATTACGTGGCCATCCTCCGCAGCAAGCACAGAAAAGGCCTTCTCTTGCTGCGCTGTATTTTATTCTACCAGACGCGTTATATGTTTTTTCACTTTAAGGCATTATAAGCAGGATCTACACTGAAGAGCCAAAGAAACTGGCAACCTCCTTAATATCGTGTAGGGCCCTCGCGAGCACGCGGAAGTGCCGCAACACGACGTGGCATGGACTCGACTAACGTCTAAAGTAGTGGTGGAGGGAATTGACACCATGAATCCTGCAGGGTTGACCATAAATCCGTAAGAGTACGAGGGTTGGAGATCTCTTCTGAACAGCAACGCATCCCAGGTGTGCTCAATAACGTTCATGTCAGGGGAGTCCGGTGGCCAGCGGAAGTGTTTAAACTCAGAAGAATGTTCCAAGAGCCACTCCGTAGTTATTCTGGACGTGTGGAATGTCTGATTGTCCTACTGGAATTGCCCAAGTCCGTCGGAATGCACAACGGACATGAATGGATGCAGGAGATCAGACGGGATGCTTACGTACGTGTCACCTGTCAGAGTCGTATCTAGAGATATCAGGAGTCCCACATCACTCCAACTGCACTCGCCCCACACCACTACAGAGCCTCCACCAGCTTGAACAGTCCCCTGCTGACATACAGGGTCCGTGGATTCATGAGGTTGTCTCCATACCCGTACACGTCCATCTGCTCGATACAATTTGAAACGGGACTCTTCCGATCAGGCAGTATGTTTCCAGTCATCAACAGTCCAATGTCGGTGATGACGGGCTCAGGCGGCCGGCCGCTGTGGCCGAGCTGTTCTAGGCGCTTCAGCCCGAAACCGCGCTGCTGCTAGGGTCGCAGGTTCGAATCCTGCCTCGGTCATGGATGTATGTGACGTCCTTAGGTTAGTTAGGTTTAAGTATTTCTGAGGGACTGATGACCTCAGATATTAAGTCCCATAGTGCTTAGAGCCATTTGAACCATTTTTGGGCCGAGGCGAGGCGTAAAACTTGGTGTCGTGCAGTCATGAAGAGTACACGAGTGGGTCTTCGGCTTCGGAAGGCCATATAGACGATGTTTCGTTGAATTGTTCGCAAGCTGACCCTTTTAAATGCCCCAGCATTGAAAACTAAAGCAATTTGCGGAAGGGTTGCACTTCTGTCACGCTGAATGATTCTCTTCGATCAGGATCTTTTTCCGGCCGCAGCGATGTCGGAGATTTGATGTTTTACCTAATTCCTGATATTCACAGTACACTCGTGAAATGGTCGTACGGGAAGATTGTCACTTCGTCGCTACCTCGGAGATGCTGTGTCCCACCGCTCGTGCGCCGACGATAACACCACGTTCAGATTCGTGTAAATCTCGGTAACCTGTCATTGTAGCAGCAGTACCCAATGTAACAACTGCGCCAGACTCTTGTTGTCTTATATGTACAAGCGTTGCCGACCACAGTGCCATATGCTGCCTGTTTACATATCTCTGTATCTGAATATGCATGGCTATACCAGTTTCCTTGGCGCCTGAGTGTATGATACGCTTTTGTTTTGATACGCAGGGCTTAATTTCGGCCGGAACGCGTTCCGGCACCTCCCAGAGACCTTTGAATTTCCTTTTTCCTTTTTTCTTTTTTTTCTCAGCGATGTAGTAACAAGGCGAAGTCTCATGTTATGTGTGTCAAAAAAATGGTTCAAGTAGCTCTGAGTACGATGGGACTTAACGTCTGTGGTCATCAGTCCCCTAGAACTTAGAACTACTTAAACATAACTAACCTAAGGACATCACACACATCCATGCCCGAGGCAGGATTCAAACCTGCGACCGTAGCAGTCGCGCGGTTCCGGACTGATTACACTGTTCTACAAAAAAAAACTTTTGTTCTATTTCTGATAAAAAATATTGTGATCCTAGTTGTATTTTGAGTGCTGAATTGAAAACTGTTTTTGTTTTTTTTCTGTCAGGGATAGTTTATGAGTAATCACAATTTTATTTCTCTTTTCAGTTTCTGATACAGTGCAGCAAACGTGAGGTGAAATTCAACAAACAAATGCACATCTTTATGATGTTATAAGTTCATCACATTAATGGAGGGTGGGATCTAACATATAACACAGTAACCTTTGTGTATACACTTTGAAGCATTTATTTGACATGAGAAATTACAGAAAATTGACAAACAATGAGCCACTGCCTTGTATTGCACATCACTTTTTTTCTCTTGTATTGTGAATCTTTCTTCTCTCGAATGATATTCCAGCAATAATCTGCTAACATAGAAGGTACCCACTTCCCTTCATAGTGCCTTTCTATGGTAGAAATGTCTTTATGGAATCTTTCCCCATGTTCATCCGATACGTCACTACAACTCTCTGTGAAGTAGTCCAGATGAGAGTCCATCATATGTACTTTCAAAGACATATTGCACCCCAAATCCTGATATGCTTTGATCATATCCTTCACCATTGCTTTGTCGTTAGTAGCTCTTCTTCTTCCGAGGAAGTTTTCCGACACCATCTTGAAACAGTCCGATGCGGTTTTTTCTTTATCAGTTAAACATGCTTCAAAATTTGCATCTTTCTGCAGCTCCCTGATTTGTGAGCCCACAAATACACCTTCTTTTATTTTTGCAGCTGAAAGCCGGGGGAATTTGGTAGCTAGATATGCAAACCCACAGCCTGCTGGATCCATGGCCTTCACGAAGTGTTTCATCAGGCCAAGTTTGATGTGAAGCGGTGGAAGTAGTATATATTCAGGAGCTACCAGACTTTCACGTTGCACATTCTTTTTGCCAACTTTCCATCTTCGCCTAGGCCATTTCTTTTTCACGTAGTGTGAATTTCGGTCTCGACTATCCCACTCGCAAAGAAAACAGGCATACTTTGTGTAGCCTTGTTGCATTCCCAGTACCATAGCAATTACCTTGAAATCTGCACATATTTTCCATTTGTGTTCATTGTATTTTAATGAATTTAGCATCCTTTGTACAAATTCGTAATTCTCTTTTGTCAAACTAGCGTAGGCTACTGGAACAGAGGGTATTTTATTTCCGTTATGGAGCAAAACACCCTTCAGACTTGTTTTTGATGCATCTATGAAAAGTCTCCACTCCTGTGAAATATAAGTGAAGTTCAGCACTTTCATCAGGCCAGCAACGTCATTGCAAAATGTCAGTGCTTCGTCAGTTGAAAAATAAGAAATAAAGGCATGTTCTCTGTGCCTGAACACACTGATTTTAGTACTTTGGTGCAGTAGATTATACTCTTGTAATCTTGAACCAGGCAGCTGCGCCTTTTGTTTACTTAGTCCTAGATCACGTACTAAATCATTTAAATCTGCCTGTGTTAACAAATGTGGTGATGACTCACTTGTGCAGTGATATAAAGAATCATCATCTGTGATTTCTTCAGTACTACTTATTTCAGTGTCACTTGAAATTTGACCTCGAGCTCTTGAAGGTACTGGAACGTTGTCGGAATGCTGCAATGGCATTCTCGCTGAAGGCAGATCTGGGTAAACAATGTGCCTCTTCGACTTTTTGTTTGTAAAACTCTGAATTTTTGTTAGACAGAAATAACAATCAGTAACATGGTCCTTAGGCTCCCTCCACAGCATGGGAACAGCAAACAACGTCACATTCTCTTTACCTTTCCACCACTGAATTAGTTTGCAGTAACATGTAGCACAGGAGAAATGTGGTGCCCATTCTTTATCTTGGTCTCCTACCTCTACTCCAAAGTAATGTTTGTATGCTTTCTTTATGACTGAAGAAATTTTCTTTCTATTTCTGGCAAAAGTGAACTTCCCACATATGTAGCAGAAGTTGTCCGGCTTATATCGACATCCACGACGACGTGGCATTTCTGCAAATTTAAAAATACCACTTTGGTAATGCACCTGTATTAAATTAATAGTAGGGAACTAGAGGAACGCTGATGTGTAAAAACAAGCAATCGTTTTACCTTCAGCACCAGGCTCAATCAGTTTACACGCAGGAACTAAAAAATTCAACCGTGCTCGGAAATATGACAGACAGTTACTTGTCAGCCAAAACACCCATTCGTTAAGACTGACACAAATTGTGGCTAACACCACTGTTGTAAACTCGATGCAACTGCCCCTAGGAGGCGTGAAGCTTTACTGCCTAGGCAGCGACCGGCTGTCGCCGTTCGAGTTAATGAGATGTTTCAGGTGGTCTTAATGACATAGGTGTGGCAGGGGATAACCTAATGATGTCTGATTCTTCCCACCTGCTGTTGCACAAGAAATTATCATGTTCTATCACTACTGGATGCGGCAACATAACCGTATTTCTCTATAACGTCTCTGTGTTTGCCATGAATTGTGTGAATATACTTATATATACACATTACATAAAAAGTATCCCTGACAACGATATTTTGTTTACATAATTGAATTTCCCACGGTAAAATGGCCTAGAAGCTCATACTTTAATATCAGAAATAGAACCCATGTCGAACAGTGTTATGTGTGTCAATGAGCAATAAATAGAGTAAGCCGTTGTTGAATGTGAACGTCTGTATCATGTGCTTTCACGAAATCATTTTATTCCGTGTCGTAATTTATGTCATAGCTACTAATCAAATGTGCGTATGGAGCACGCATGACTAAAAGTTGGCAGCCTTTCGAGCCGATACGTCCCTTAGTCCACGGCACTCTTGACCTTGTAATCTTTATCTGAACGCACACTTGTTAGAACATGGTTGACGCTATACATTAGAGGGGAGCTCCCACAGGGGGCAGGGGGGCAGATTTGAAATCCCAATGCAGAACGGAGGTGTATATGTTATCACAAGTCTCTCTCCGTGGCCGTCGGGGGGGAGGGGGGGGGGGGAGTGGTAGAAGGGGGAGCGTTCCGTCACCTAAAAGTTTAGAAATTAAGCACTGTTGGTACGTGTTGTTCGCAGATTATAAAAAAGGTCAATTCTCGCTTTTTATGTAAATAAGAACTGTAAGTAATCACTTATTTACATAAAAAGCGAGAAGGGAACTGTTTTATAATCTACGAATAAAGGCCGGTTCCCACTAGGGCTGCCGCGCGTCAAAACCGCGCGTCAGCGGCGTGGTTGCCATGGAAACGGCGTCAGCGGCAAGGCGCGGCGGGCTCTGCGTCGCGGTTTGACCATGTCGAACCGCTTCCGCTGCCGCGTGCCGCGCTCCAGGTGCGCGCCGCCAATCACAGAGCGCGCTGAGCGTGACGTCAGGTGCGGAATCCCGGGCCACACGAACTTTCGCCGAACCGCTGGCGCGGACGCGGCGGCAGCTATGAAATACTTAACATCCGATTCCGAGGAAACTATTCGTCAGAAAAATTTGATTCTTGGGCATGTTACAGCCCGATATCTTCTCTCGATAAAGGACCGAATTCCTTTTCGTTATTCGTCGTGGTTACTTGCTGTATCGCATTTACGTAAACCTTTACACGAAATTTTAATGAGTGTGCAGAGGTAAAAACGCATTGCGTGGACTTTGCGTACAGTTCATTTTAGGTAATACATTATTGCGTATGAAATTTAGTCAACATATCCAAATTGTTTTTAAAGCTGAGAGCAGAATGATAGCTATCACCGTTCTCGAGATATTGCATGATATGTCGGCGGACGGGCTGTGCGGTGACCGCGCGCGGGTCGCTCGCGACGCGACCGATACTTCGTCCTGCTCGTCGTAAACCATGTGGTTGTATCAACCGCAAATTTCGTAAACGTTTCAAGAAATCGAGACGTGTGTTTTTGCAAACGATAACTTGTGAAAAGTCAGTATTTCGTCGCATGATAAATATCCTAAATCTGTTTATCTACCGAGATATGAAAGTAACTACAGTTTTTCAGAAGGGATAGATGAATTGTTTGAAACGGCATTTAATAGCATGTGGAATGAGAAGTTAAACCGAGACTAATTTGCTGGTACGTCATAAGATGTCATTTGCTAAGTATCTACAGCTATTGATTATTTCCTTTCATAAGTAACAAACGTTTTTTTTATTTATCCAGTGTACTTTATTGGTTCAAGACGCGTTTCGCCTTTTACTTTAAGGCATCTTCGGTGGAATCTAGAATGATTATTGGTTCAAGACGCGTTTCGCCTTTTACTTTAAGGCATCTTCGGTGGAATCTAGAATGATTAAGTTTTGTTTTGATATGTGATACTTGCAGATTATGAGGCAGTTCACATCTTTTTTTACGTGAATAACTGATTACTTACAGTGAATCGAGTTTTTGGCAGACATCTGCTTTTCCCCTCACCTGGTCACAAGTTGGTGGTTGAACTAAAACTTAGATTATGGAACATAAGCACATTTTCACGTTCGCTCTTTTTTCTTCTGTCACTAGCTGTACACATTTTACCGAAAACACTGGTTTGAAGTCGTAACTACAGTGTGTTCACTTCATGTCCCTTCCTGTTTGGTTTGTTTATGAACATGTTGCCAACCTAAAGAATTATACGCTGAAAACTAATGTTTGTTTATTTCTGTTCTCCTTATATCTGTATGTGTGTGTGGCTAGACAGTGATAGTTATAGAAAGTTGAAACTGAATGCAGTAGTTGTCAGACAGTGGTTGAAAGATTTGGTGTTCAGCTGATTTCAGTTTTGGTTTAAATGTTTTGTGGAGGAGTGCATGGAAGAGTAAATTCACTGCTTACATTAATAGATAAAATAGTAGAATAGCATTTCAACAGATGATTATTATCAGAATATATCACCCAGCCCCTTTGTCCTCACTCATTGACACCTCATAATATGTCCTGTCAATTTACCCCTCTTGTAGTCAAAGTTGTGCCGTAATTTCCTCTTCCTCCTCTATTTAATTCCGTACCTCTTCTTTAGTTATACGATCCTCATATCTAATCTTCAGCATTCTTATTGATCACCACGTTTTGAAAGCGTCCATTGTCTTCTTGACAGAACTGTTCATCGCCCACGTTTCACTTACATACAAGGCTGCACTCCTCACAAATACAGCACTCCACACAAATACCTTTGTAAAATAGTACCCAATCATTAGAATTTATATTCGATGTGAACAAATTTTCTTTTTCAGAACACTTTTCTTGCTATTCAGTCTTCATTTTATATCCTCTCTACTTCTACCTTCTCAATTACTGCTTCCCTTTCAAGTCTTTTAAGTCTTAGAAATGCAGTTTGGTTTCTGTACAAGTTGTAGATAATCTTGTGGCCCTGTGTTTTATCTATGACATCTCCAGAGCTTCAAAGAATGTTTTAATTAAGATTGTCAAAACCTTTCTCTAAACAAGCAAATGCTATAAACACAGTTTCGCAGTTCTTCAGTGTGTCTACTTAGCTAAGTGGTAGGATCAGTATTGCCTTGCGTGTTCAGACATCTTACAGGAATCTAACATTGTGCTTATGTTAGTTTGTACAACCCCTCCCCCTCTCCACTCTACAAATTCCTTCCACTTTCTAGCCTTCTCTTATTTGCTAAGTTCTGGCTTGCCAAATGAGTTCTTGACAGTTGCTTCTCCTTTGAGTAAAGTTTTCTTTGTTCTTTCTCATTTTCATTCCCCTACGTTTTCCAAGTGCAAAATCGCGTTGCAATTTTGGACTTTCTGTCAACTTCATGTTTAGACATTTCCCATGGCCTACTTGATTTGCTGCATTTTTACATTTTTCCCTCTTGTCAAATTTAATATATCACGTTTTATTTAACGATTTCTACTGTACCTTCTTCCCGTTCACATACTCTGCTGTATACACCACTTCTTCTCTCAAAGATATCCATTCGTATTCTAGCGGATTCCTTTCCCTGTTTCTGTCAGTCGTTGCATTATGGTAACTTTAAGATTATCGAAAAACTATAGGTCTTGACTTATTCAAGTTCCATTTCCTTAATTTGTTACCGTTTACTGTCTCTTTAGTTGTAAACTGCAGCTCGTAATCAATAAAGTATTGTAGGTTTGCGCCTGCACCGGGAAATGTCTTATAATTTAAAATCTGGTTTCGAAAACTTTGTTCCAAATATGTATTATTCTTTCATGATTCTTAAGCAAGGTGCTGGCGATGATTACATTATGCTCTGTGCGAAATTCTATCAGTGGCTTCCACTTTCATCCCTTCCCCCAAGCCTTTGTGTTCTTAGTGTTTTCCTGTACCTGCTACCGTATCAGATTTTAAATTTTTGTCTCTTTTAACTATCTGAATAATCTCTTTTGTCGTACATTGTTTCAATGTGTTAGGAGGTAGTGAACAATCATGAACGGTAGTCATGAAACCGGTTTATGGTTAAATGAGAAAACATGAATAATGACATATGTGAAACAGTACGTTCTACAGTAAATGAAAAATTTGTATGTCTTCACCCAACTTCGTCTTTCCTTCATGTAGTTATAAGATATAGTTATTCAAACACACCGGTCGTTTCGGTGGGTCCCATCCCGTACCTCAGTGGCTGTTCGTCATTGGCTACCGCTAGCGTCTGCCGCTTCCAGGTGGGAACGCCAATTCCGCGAGCCGCCGCGTCAACGCGGAAAACGCTTGCCGCTGCCGTTGCCGCACGACGCGCTGCCGCGCTCTAGTGGGAACCGGCCTTAACACATGTCAAAACAAAAGTGCATCATAACTGTATCATTACAGATCCCACTGATGATGCCTTACAGTGAAAAAAAGGCGAAATGCGCGTGGGAAAATTTATTTACAAAATAAGGGTGACATGTTTGTGACAAATCTTCAATGAGCCAATCCACTTGAAACGGCATTCTGCAAGTTACAACACAAAAAAGCCAATCGCCACGATACCAACGTGGCGAATATCGATTCGAGTGTCTATCACGTTCGTTTGACGTCACTTCCGACCCGGTGGGGGGGAGGGGGAGCCGCGCAGGCTTTTAACGTTTGCTGCGCGCAGCGACCAGCGCGTGGCTGCCCGCTGACTCGCTTCAATGGCGGTAATCAGACCCCCCACTAACGGCGGCCACGCGTTCTGCTGCTCTCGGCAGACGCGCGCGCTCGCTCGGTGGTCGCAGCCGGTCCCAACCGGATCGCGCCGCTCACTCGGCTGGGCCGTGACGTCACAGTGTGTTGACGCGTCTGGCCTCATCGCGCCTCGCCGCTCTGCGACCGGCGCTCAGCCGCTATCGACCATGGCGGGGTTGCCGACTGGAAAGGTCGCGGGTCGACCGTCTCGCTCGCACGCCTCGTTAGAGACGCGTGGGCGAGAGGGAGGCACCGTCGGAGGGGAGGGAAGCTGTGCTCGGATGCGTCCGGCACTTGCCTCGACACAGATCGTGGCGGAAACACTGACACTATGGAAACTCTCTCTGTCTCTCTCTTTAGTTTTCAACACTGACGTAGGTTCGCAGCAGTACGCCATCCCCTCTTCTGTCTGGTTTCCTCTTCATTTCCGCGTACGTAGTGCGCCATACATAACCAGAGGACCCGTGCGAAACTTTCGCACTTTTATAGTTTTAAATAGTGATAGTATTTGGAATAAATGTACTCGTTGAGATAAGGGTATCTCTAGGAACAAAGAAAAAGCATCTTTAAAAATAAACCGAACGGCGTGAAATAATAATCACGATTTTCTGATGCATCCTTGTACATACATATCCATGTGTCCAAAAATGTGTTTTGCATTCGAAATATTTGTCCCGGCTTGTACGATGGGCAGAGATCAGGGACTGTCAGTAGGGCACATAACCTGTAACATAAACTCGACAAACATTGTCATCTACAGTACACATTTTAGGCCGTAGTAGAATAAAGCACTCCGTCTTCAGGCCACAAGTGGCCCATCGGGACCATCCGACCGCCGTGTCATCCTCATAGAGGATGCGGATAGGAGGGGCGTGTGGTCAGCACACGGCTCTCCCGGTCGTTATGATGATTTTCTTTGACCGGCCGTAGTAGAATAGGTAAATCACAACTCAAGGTAATGTTACTTATAATCCGTCCTGATTGCAAAATACACTACTGGCCATTAAAATTGCTACACCACGAAGATGATGTGCTACAGTCGCGAAATTTAACCGACAGGAAGGAGATGCTGCGATATACAAATGATTAGATTTACAGAGCATTCACATACGGTTGGCGCCGGTGGCGACACCTACAACGTGCTGACCGATTTCTCATATACAAACAGCTGTTGACTCGCGTTGCCTGGTGAAACGTTGTTGTGATGCCTCGTGTAAGGGGGAGAAATGCGTACCATCGCGTTTCCGACTTTGATAAAGGTCGTATTGTAGCCTCTCGCGATTGCGGTTTATCGTATCGTCACACTGCTGCTCGCGTTGGTCGAGATCCAATCACTGTTAGCAGAATATGGAATCGGTGGGTTCAGGAGGATAATACGGAACGCCGTGCTGGATCCCAACTGCCTCGTATCACTAGCAGTCGAGGTGACAGACATCTTATCCGCATGGCTGTAACGGATCGTACAGCCGCGTCTCGATCCCTGAGTCAACAAATGGGGACGTTTGCAAGACAACAACCATCATGATGGTCGCATCCGTGGTTGGCAACATCGCGGTGAAGCGTGTATTCGTCATCGCCATACTAGCATATCACCTGGCGTGATGGTATGGGGTGCCATTGGTTAGACGTCTCGGTGCCCGCCGCGGTGGTCTAGCGGTTCTAGGCGCTCAGTCCGGAGCCGCGTGACTGCTACGGTCGCAGGTTCGAATCCTGCCTCGGGTATGGATTTGTGTGATGTCCTTAGGTTACTTAGGTTTAAGTAGTTCTAAGTTCTAGGGGACTGATGACCGTATATGTTAAGTCCCATAGTGCTCAGAGCCATTTGAACCATTTGTTACACGTCTCGGTCACCTCTTGTTCGAATTGACAACACTTTGAACAGTGGTCGTTACGTTTCAGATGTGTTACGACCCGTGGCTCTACCCTTCATTCGATCCCTGCGAAACCCTACATTTCAGCAGGATAATGCACGACCGCATGTTGCAGGTCTTGTACGGGCCTTTCTGGATACAGAAAATGTTCGACTGCTGCCCTGACCAGCACATTCTCCAGATGCCTCACCAATTGGAAACGTCTGGTCAATAGTGGCCGAGCAACTGGCTCGTCACAATACGCCAGTCACTATTCTTGATGACCTGTGGTATCGTGTTGAAGTTGCATGGGCAGCTGTACCTGTACACGCCATCCAAGCTCTGTTTGACTGAATGCCCAGGCGTATCAAGGCCGTTATTACGGCCACAGGTGGTTGTTCTGGGTACTGATTTCTCAGGATCTATGTACCCAAATCGCGTGAAAATGTAATTACATGTCAGTTCTAGTATAATATATTTGTCCAATGAATACCCGTTTATCATCTGCATTTCTTCTTGGTGTAGCAGTTTTAATGGCCAGTAGTGTATTAATTCACGTGGCCATCTTCAGATCTGCAATTTCGGTTACAGGAGTAACCCGTCCATGCGTGTGTGTGACGCAGCATGTGAAGGTTGCTGAGTGTGGACGGGTTACTCCTGTAACCGAAATTGCATATCTGAAGATGGTTCTAGAGCAACGGAAACCGGTCATGTAGTAACATTGCATAAAAAGTGACTGCGGTATCCCTGCAGACATTATGTCTGTTTTTGCACAATTCAACGTGACAGTGACAAATGTTTGCAATTTCAGAAAGTATATTCGTAAAGAAAAGTCAGCTTGTTCGACAGGCAGGAGAGAATGGACTACCGCAGTGCTCGCGCTTACTGTCCATGTATGCAGTGGCGGCTGCCGTGGAAGAGCACAAGAGTACGTGAACACCCTAACTTTCGACACCTTGCGGATTTATTGGTTATTTTTCTTTGAATGCCTTCAAACGTAACATACATGCTGCAGTCTGAAAGATAAGGCACTTAAATCTGCCCCGCTTCGACTCCTCTAGACTCCGTGAAGTTTGGCATCAGAGTCGCGAGCACACCTTCAGTTGTTTGCGCATGCGCAACTCGCGTGACGTAATTGCCTTATGGGTCAAATGTATACGGATTTGGTAAACAAAGTGCACGGTTCATGTTGTAAACAGCTAGCTAGCCTTGCCACTGAACGAGAAGTTTACGTCAGTGCTAAGATGTGGGAGCACACTGCGGCAGACTTTTGTCCCTGTTGTTCTTCTTATTTTTCTTTTAGTGTTCAATCCTGCGGTTGGTTTGCAGCAGAGCGCCATTCTTCTCTTCTGTCTGCCTTCCTCTTCATTTCCACGTATGTTCGTTCAGCATAAATATACATAACAGCACACTCCTGAGATACGCTAATATATGGTAAAATTAGATTGTACGTCAGTATATATTAAGTTATACTGACAAAAACCTATTTTGTGGGATTCTGAATGACTTATAGTATATTAAGTTATGAATTTTATCATACAGTAATCCATTTGAGGCCCTGAGAATCGTAGGGGGATGGCCGGAGTGACCGTGAGGTTCTAGGCGCTACAGTCTGGAACCGAGCGACCTCTACGGTCGCAGCTTCGAATCCTGCCTCGGGCATGGATGTGTGTGATGTCCTTAGGTTAGTTAGTTTTAATTAGTTCTAAGTTCTAGGCGACTGATGACCTCAGAAGTTAAGTCGCATAGTGTTCAGAGCCATTTGAACCAATCGTAGGGGCCTAAAGCACATCACATCGATTGTGAGACTGTAGCATTTATTCACGCTTCTGAAATCTGTTGACCTTATGGTGAGTAAGGTTTATCTGTGCTGCAGGCCCACAATGTATATATCAAAATTCAGGAAAGCTATATCACTGCTTTTTCTGATATTCACTTAAATGTGGAATCGGCGGCGGTGTGCTTTAGGCCCTTATGGATCCCAGGGCCTCATTTGTATTCTAGTCGAGTGACCATGCTCATTAGACTTACTACCTGAGTTTAATCGTTTCCACAAACGACACGTTTCGTCTGGAGTTGGTTGTTTACCGCGAGGGAATCGGCTTTGTCGTACTGTCTAAACATCCTCAATCTTCGAACAGAAAAGTAAATTACCAGGAAAAGTTGGCCGCAAAGGAACAAGGGCCTCCGAGAACAGATCCTTTGAGAGACTGACGAAATCAAATACGCGTGACTACTAGCGAAGATTTAACAAGGAAGGATTCGAAACTTCCTGGCATGTTAAAACTGTGTGCCGGATCGAACTCAGGACCTTTTCCTCTCACGTGCAAGTGCTCTATCATCTGAGCTACCCAAGCACTCCAAGCACTCGCTATGGCAAAAAAGGCATTTCTGGCCAAGAGAAGTCTACTAATATCAGATACTGGCCTTAATTTGAGAAAGAAATTTTTGAGGATGTACGTCTAGAGTACAGCATTGTATGGTAGTGAAACATGGACTGTGGAAAAATCGGAACAGAAGAGAGTCGAAGCATTTGAGATGTGGTGCTATAGACGAATGTTGAAAATTAGGTGGACTGATAAGGTAAGGAATGAGGAGGTTCTACGCAGAATCGGAGAGGAAAGGAATATGTGGAAAACACTGATAAGGAGAAGGGACAGGATGATAGGACATCTGCTAAGACATGAGGGAATGACTTCCATGGTACTAGAGGGAGCTGTAGAGGGCAAAAACTGTAGAGGAAGACAGAGACTGGAATACGTCAAGCAAATAATTGAAGACGTAGGTTGCAAGTGCTACTCTGAGATGAAGAGGTTAGCACAGGAAAGGAATTTGTGGCGGGCCGCATCAAACCAGTCAGTAGACTGATGACAAAAAAAAAAAAAAAAAAAAAAAAAAAAAAACCAAGCACGACCAGGCCCCGTCATCGCAGCTTTACTTCTGCCAGTACCTTGTCTGCTGCTTGCACACAGTTTTAATCTGCCAGAAAGTTTCATATCAGCACACGCTATGCTGCTGAGTGAAAATCTCACTAAGGAATGATTCAGTTAGCAAAATTTGTTGTGTGGTTTCAGCTTAAGAATATCTGATTTTCATCCCGGAAGTAAATTCCTGAACTAATACATCTGTTTGGGATCTTGTACCTTTGTGCGAAAAATGGAAAAGCACGCAAACTCCCACTTGCACAAAAATGCGAAACGGAGATTTGCGAAAGCTTACGCATCACTTCGTCATTGCCCTAAACTGTAATTAATTACGCACAAGATAACAAAATTCTACAAAAGTAATTCTTTCTTTTGTCAGATAACATATGCATCTTATTATTATTATTATTACTGTTGTTATTATTATTATTATTATTATTGGCAGTGTCTGTAGTTGTATAAACTTGTTGGTAAGCTGTAATTTCGCCCTCTCAAATTTATCCGAATCTAAAAATTTGTGAACACCTTGAACGTACACTCACGGGCCGCCACTGTGTCTATGACAGTACTACATACAAATTATCCAGTTAATAAATATTTTAATACAAATAAAATGGTATTTTGATAACATAACATGAAAAGGGTGCCTCTTATTCGTGACTTATAAGTTAACCAAGTAAAATATGAGTATGTAGCTGGACACCCATGATCCTCTTTTGCCTTATTTTATGCTAAAACTTTTCCCATACAGTACGTTTCAGCGCAAAATCGATATCCAGTGTCAGAATCCGGTTAAAAAACGTTTCCTTCATCTCTCTACGATTAGTTTGTTTTGAGAAAAAGGGATGTTGAGTAATAATACATGTGATCTGCTGCATGTATGACATCCTTCTCGTCCCCTGCGATTCTTTCCCTCAATAGCTCCCCTGCTACTGTTCCAATGATTCTGTTGTGTCTTAAGGTGAGTGCTACGAGTTTGTTTCTTCTTGTTTGGACGTGGCTCCACACAGATCAGGCTTCCTGTATATTCCTCAGCTCGTTTTCATCGGTAACTGTGTCTCTTCAGCTAATCTTCATCTGTTTTCTGTAGCACCAAATATCCGCCGGCCGGAGTGACCGAGCGGTTCTAGGCACTACAGTCTGGAACCGCGCGGCCGCTACGGTCGCAGGTTCGAATCCTGCCTCAGGCATGGATGTGTGTGATGTCCTTAGGTTAGTTAGGTTTAAGTCCCATAGTGCTCAGAGCCATTTGAACCATATTTGAACCAAATATCCAGGGCCTCAAGCTGTCTCCTCTTTCGTTTTCCCTTTGCCCGAGTTCGGCAGCCGTATAGGACCACACTCCAAACAAATGCTTTCATGATCTGTTTCCTTATTTCCAGACTAGTCTTCTCGCTAGTGAGCAATTTCTTTCTGACATTAAATGCAATTTTGCCCCAGTGGTTCTGCTCATTATTTCTTTCCGGCTGCTACCATTCCATGTGATCCTACTTCCCATATAGATCAATTACCATATCACTTTTAGCTCCCCTCTTCCAACTATTGTTCATAAAGGTTCATAAGCTTCTTCAGTACTGCATACCATCATTTTAGTATTTTTCTTGTCTGTTCGCATACCACACTGACTGCAGAAAATTATTTCCATCGTGATGAGGACCTTCTCCTTCTTTCGTCTCTGTGACCACAGCAGTATCATGTGCGTAACACTGCATGTCTATCTTTCGCCCATAGGACCTGATCCCCATATAGGTTTGCCAGGTCCAAAAATAGAAAAACGGGACTCGATGGTATATTTACACGGACATTTTCCCCCTAAAAGCCAGACTGTTGTTGTTGTGGTCTTCAGTCCTGAGACTGGTTTGATGCAGCTCTCCATGCTACTCTATCCTGTGCAAGCTTCTTCATCTCCCAGTACCTACTGCGGCCTACATCCTTCTGAATCTGCTTAGTGTATTCATCTCTTGGTCTCCCTCTACGATTCTTACCCTCCACTCTGCTCTTCAATACTAAATTGGTGATCCCTTGATGCCTCAAAACATGTCCTACCAACCGATCCCTTCTTCTAGTCAAGTTGTGCCACAAACTTCTCCTCTCCCCAATCCTATTCAATACCTCCTCATTAGTTACGTGATCTACCTACCTTATCTTCAGCATTCTTCTGTAGCACCATATTTCGAAAGCTTCTATTCTTTTCTTGTCCAAATTAGTTATCGTCCAAGGTTTCACTTCCATACATGGCTACACTCCATACAAATACTTTCAGAAACGACTTCCTGACACTTAAATCTATACTCGATGTTAACAAATTTCTCTTCTTCAGAAACGATTTCCTTGCCATTGCCAGTCTACATTTTATATCCTCCCTACTTCGACCATCATCAGTTATTTTACTCCCCAAATAGCAAAACTCCTTTACTACTTTCAGTGTCTCATTTCCTAATCTAATTCCCTCAGCATCACGCGATTTAATTTGACTACATTCCATTATCCTCGTTTTGCTTTTGTTGATGTTCATCTTATATCCTCCTTTCAAGACACTGTCCATTCCGTTCAACTGCTCTTCCAAGTCCTTTGCTGTCTCTGACAGAATTACAATGTCATCGGCGAACCTCAAAGTTTTTACTTCTTCTCCATGAATTTTAATACCTACTCCGAATTTTTCTTTTGTTTCCTTTACTGCTTGCTCAATATACAGATTGAATGACATCGGGGAGAGGCTACAACCCTGTCTCACTCCTTTCCCAACCACTGCTTCCCTTTCATGTCTTTCGACTCTTATAACTGCCATCTGGTTTCTGTACAAATTGTAAATAGCCTTTCGCTCCCTGTATTTTCCCCTGCCACCTTCAGAATTTGAAAGAGAGTATTCCAGTTAACATTGTCAAAAGCTTTCTCTAAGTCTACAAATGCTAGAAACGTAGGTTTGCCTTTTCTTAATCTTTCTTCTAAGATAAGTCGTAAGGTTGGTATTGCCTCACGTCTTCCAACATTTCTACGGAATCCAAACTGATCTTCCCTGAGGTCCGCTTCTACCAGTTTTTCCATTCGTTTGTAAAGAATTCGCGTTAGTATTTTGCAGCTGTGACTTATTAAACTGATAGTTCGGTAATTTTCAAATCTGTCAACACCTGCTTTCTTTGGGATTGGAATTATTATATTCTTCTTGAAGTCTGAGGGTATTTCGCCTGTCTCATACATCTTGCTCACCAGATGGTACAGTTTTGTCATGACTGGCTCTCCCAAGGCCATCAGTAGTTCTAATGGAATGTTGTCTACTCCCGGGGCCTTGTTTCGACTCAGGACTTTCAGTGCTCTGTCAAACTCTTCACGCAGTATCGTATCTCCCATTTCATCTTCATCTACATCCTCTTCCATTTCCATAATATTGTCCTCAAGTACATCGCCCTTGTATAGACCCTCTATATACTCCACCTTTCTGCTTTCCCTTCTTTGCTTAGAACTGGGTTTCCATCTGAGCTCTTGATATTCATACAAGTGGTTCTCTTCTCTCCAAAGGTCTCTTTAATTTTCCTGTAGGCAGTATCTATCTTACCCCTAGTGAGACAAGCCTCTACATCCTTACATTTGTCCTCTAGCCATCCCTGCTTAGCCATTTTGCACTTCCTGTCGATCTCATTTTTGAGACGTTTGTATTCCTTTTTGCCTGCTTCATTTACTGCATTTTTATATTTTCTCCTTTCATCAATTAAATTCAATATTTCTTCTGTTACCCAATGATTTCTATTAGCCCTCGTCTTTTTACCTACTTGATCCTCTGCTGCCTTCACTACTTCATCCCTCAGAGCTACCCATTCTTCTTCTACTGTATTTCTTTCCCCCATTCCTGTCAATTGTTCCCTTATGCTCTCCCTGAAACTCTCTACAACCTCTGGTACTTTCCGTTTATCCAGGTCCCATCTCCTTAAATTCCCCCCTTTTTGTAGTTTCTTCAGTTTCAATCTGCAGTTCATAACCAATAGATTGTGGTCAGAATCCACATCTGGCTCTGGAAATGTCTTACAATATAAAACCTGGTTCCTAAATCTCTGTCTTACCATTATATAATCTATCTGGTACCTTTTAGTACCTCCAGGATTCTTCCAGGTATACAACCTTCTTTTATGATTTTTGAACCAAGTGTTAGCTATGATTAAGTTGTGCTCTGTGCAAAATTCTACCAGGCGGCTTCGTCTTTCATTTCTTAGCCCCAGTCCATATTCACCTACTACGTTTCCTTCTCTCCCTTTTCCTACACTCGAATTCCAGTCACCCATGACTACTAAATTTTCGTCTCCCTTCACTACCTGAATAATTTCTTTTATCTCGTCATACATTTCATCTATTTCTTCATCATCTGCAGAGCTAGTTGGCATATAAACTTGTACTACTGTAGTAGGCATGGGCTTTGTGTCTATCTTGGCCACAATAATGCGTTCACTATGCTGTTTGTAGTAGCTTACCCGCACTCCTATTTTTTTATTCATTATTAAACCTACTCCTGCATTACCCCTATTTGATTTTGTATTTATAACCCTGTAATCACCTAACCAAAAGTCTTGCTCCTCCTGCCACCGAACTTCACTAATTCCCACTATATCTAACTTTAACCTATCCTTTTTAAATTTTCTAACCTACCTGCCCGATTAAGGGATCTGACATTCCACGCTCCGATCCGTAGAACGCCAGTTTTCTTTCTCCTGATAACGATGTCCTCTTGAGTAGTCCCCTCCCGGAGATCCGAATGGGGGACTATTTTACCTCCGGAATATTTTACCCAAGAGGACGCCATCATCATTTAATCGTACAGTAAAGCTGCATGCCCTCGGGAAAAATTACGGCCGTAGTTTCCCCTTGCTTTCAGCCGATCGCAGTACCAGCACAGCAAGGCCGTTTAATGTTACAAGGCCAGATCAGTCAATCATCCAGACTGTTGCCCCTGCAACTACTGAAAAGGCTGCTGCCCCTCTTCAGGAACCACACGTTTGTCTGGCCTCTCAACAGATATCCCTCCGTTGTGGTTGCACCTACGGTACGACCATCTGTATCGCTGAGGCACGCAAGCCTCCCCACCAACGGCAAGGTCCATGGTTCATGGACCAGATTTTCCATTATTTGGCAGACTATTTACTTTAAATAGAAATAGAGTCAGTTCGGAATGCCGCGGTGGTCTCGCGGTTCTAGGCGCGCAGTCCGGAACCGCGCGACCGCTAAGGTCGCAGGTTCGAATCCTGCCTCGGGCATGGATGTGTGTGATGTCCTTAGGTTAATTAGGTTTAAGCAGTTCTAAGTTCTAGGGGACTGATGCCCACAGCTGTTAAGTCCCATAGTACTCAGAGTCATTTGAACCATTTTTTCAGTTCGGAATTTTCAATCGTTTATTAAGATTGCGTCGATGTCTTCCTTTAATCCGAGCTAGTACAGGCCCCAAACGCTCGAGCAGTACTCAGGAATAAGTCGCACTAACGTCCTATATGCCATCTCCTTTACAGATGAACCACACTCTCCTACAATTTTCCCAATAAACCTAAGTCGACCATTGTTCTGCCCGTTTTCAGTCTTCACGTGCTCGTTCCATTTCATATGGCTTTGCAACGTTACGCCCATATTTTTAAACAACGTGCGTGCGCCAAGCAGGACACTGCTAATGCTGTATCCGGACATTACGGGTTTGTTTTTCCTGCTCATCCGCATTGACTTACATTTTTCCATATTTAGTGCTAGCTGGCATACGTTACTCCGGTCAGAATTTTTGCCTAAGTCAGTCATCTTTTATCCTCGTACGGTCACTTCGACACCTTACTGTACACCACAGCATCGTCAGCAAACAACCGCAGATTGCTCCCTACCCTGTCCGTCAAATCACTTATGTGCCGGGCGATCAAAAAGTCAGTATAAATTTGAAAACTTAATAAATCACGGAATAATGTATAGAGAGGTAAAAATTGACACACATGCTTGGAATGACATGGGGTTTTATTAGAACCACCCCATATTGCTACACGCGTGAAAGATCTCTTGCGCGCGTCTTTTAGTGATGATCGTGTGCTAAGCCGCCACTTTCGTCATGCTTGGCCTCCCACGTCTCCAGACCTCAGTCCGTGCGATTATTGGCTTTGGGGTTACCTGAACTCGCAAGTGTATCGTGATCGACCGACATCTCTAAGGATGCTGAAAGACAACATCCGACGCCAATGCCTCATCATAACTTCGGACATGCTTTACAGTGCTGTTCACAACATTATTCCTCGACTACAGCTATTGTTGAGGAATGATGGTGGACATATTGAGCATTTCCTGTATAGAACATCATCTTTGCTTTGTCTTACTTTGTTGTGCTAATTATTGCTAATCTGATCAGATGAAGCGCCATCTGTTGGACATTTTTTTAACTTTTGTATTCTTTTGGTTCTAATAAAACCCCATGTCATTCCATGCATGTGTGTCAATTTGTACCTCTCTATCTACATTATTCCGTGATTTATTTAGTTTTCAAATTTATGCTGATTTTTTGATCACCAGGTGTATAGAGAACAACAGTGGTCCTGTCAAAGTTCCCTGGGGCACTCCTGACGATGCCCTTGTCTACGACGAACACTCACAGTCGAGGACAACATACTGGTTTCTATAACCCGAAAAGTCTTCGAGCCACTCACATATCTGTGAACCTGTTTCCTATGCTCGTACCTTCGTTAACAGCTTGCAATGGGGCGCAATGTCAAATGCTTTCCGGAAATCCTGAAATATGGAATCTGCTTGTTGCCCTTCATCCATAGTTCGCAGTATATCTTGTGAGAAAAGAGGAAGCTGAGTTTTGCACTAGCCCTCAGATACCATGCTGATCTGTGGACATTAGAGATATTGGTCTGTAATTTTGCGGGTCCGTCCTTTTACTCTTCTTATCATGGAGGTAAAAATAAGAGGAGCTGTCATGACGTCACAAACTTGAAGCCGTCCCAAGTGAAGATCCGCCATGTTAGCTACGCCAAAACATTCGCTTCTGGTGGTTTGATTCCGTGTAGTCGTGAGGTGTTTTGATAAAAAATGCCAGCTTGCGTCGCTTACAGGTGTACTAATCGTTCTGATTGTAGTCTAAAGCTTAAACAAAACAAATTTCATTCGTAAGTGGACTTATTTAGGCGCTATTTTCTTATATATACTTGAAATTCTGATGCACTGTAAAGTTTTACAGTGTGGTTTTATTTCTGTGATTTGACTTTAGATTTCCTATCAGTCCAACGCGAAGAGCCCTCTGGAGGTGAGCAATACATTTGGTTTTCATTGTTTGGTTATTCCCAAGTAACTGAAAAGTCCTGGCAAGAAATATCCTGGAAATGGGGACTAATGTTTTAAAATGCAATAATTTAATATTAAAGTAGTGTAACTACATGTAGTTAATCAAATCTTCAGTAAAATGTGTGGAACACCTGTTACAGTGGTTAAATTATAAGTACTTAAAGGATTACATATTTGTTAAAGCAAAGTTCCCTATCTAAGTCCAAGCTATTTAGATCATTGCATTAATCACTGTGTCATCGTGTTACCCTGTAAATTGCTGTTATTTGCCACCCTGAATGTCACTTGGTAGGTACAATTTAAAAACAAAGCAGACGTGTAAACTACAATGGGGATGACAATCTAAAATTCAGTTCTTTTCCTTCGTAATTTAACGAATCTTTCACTTTGTTGACATGACAGCTGGCTTGTTTATATCATCCCTGCATACATCTATGGGACACCAAAGGAAATAAGGTAAGTTTCTTGTAAACTTGAACATTTAAAATTTGCATTTGACTTGGAAATGCAATGAATAGAAATCGGTGCCTCTAATCTATCAATCATTGCTTTTGGAGTTGAGGCTTTACCAATTATCAAATTGGTTCAAATGGCTCTGAGCACTATGGGACTCAACTGCTGAGGTCATTAGTCCCCTAGAACTTAGAACTAGTTAAACCTAACTAACCTAAGGACATCACAAACATCCATGCCCGAGGCAGGATTCGAACCTGCGACCGTAGCGGTCTTGCGGTTCCAGACTGCAGCGCCTTTAACCACACGGCCACTTCGGCCGGCTACCAATTATCGACACAATCACAATGAAAGTGAATAGAAATGGATTATGAAAGCACGCTTGTCATAGCACATACTTCTCTTCTCGGTTATTCGAAGTGTATAAACAAAAAGGAATTACAATACTGATGCCAGAAGCGTCATATTTTCGTGTCGTATTACTGTATCGAATACGTATTTAAAACCAGAAATATGTTTGAAGTTGCGTTCCTTATGCTGTGTTGTTCACTAAAACAGAGTAACATTTACTATATGAAACAAATATTGCGTGCAACGACAGAAATAACGAGCAAGAAGCAATTGTAAACACTCGTCTGCTAATGTTTTGGAGGAGCCAATATGGCGGCAGGCCCCGCCCACTGGTTTCAAAACAACGTACAGCGATAAGTCTGTAGCGCCATCTCCCCTTATTCTACCTCCACGCTTCTTATACAGAGAGTCACCTGCGCTTTTTTCCTAGTCGCTTTGGACTTTGCGCTGGGCTAGAGGTTCGCGATAAAAGCAATCTAGGTGTGGGGCAATGCCGTAAAGTGCTCTTTGTAAAACTGAACAGAGATTCCATCCG
The DNA here is from genome assembly GCF_021461385.2 of Schistocerca piceifrons. NCBI lineage: Eukaryota > Metazoa > Arthropoda > Insecta > Orthoptera > Acrididae > Schistocerca > Schistocerca piceifrons. Next base: position 95,509,688 of record NC_060140.1, read on the forward strand.
GACCTGATGACTTACTTCCTTTAAAATCTTTCAAGTTGTTTCTCTGCCCCAGGGATGCTTATTAGTATGCCGTCCATATGGGAGTCTGTTCGATTGTCAAAGGGCAGTTGGCTTGTGCGATTCTCCTGCATGAGCGATTTCTTGAACGCGAAATTTAAAACTTAGCCTTTCGTTTTGCTATCTACAACTACCACACCAGATTGGTCAACAGAGGACTGAATGGAAGCCTTGTACACGCTTGGTGATTTTACATAGAATTTTCTCAGGTTCTCTGACAGTTCTTTTGTTGTATGCTTGACACACTGATCTTTTCACAGCGCACAAATCTCTACTAACCTTTGCTTGTTGTCATTTGTGCATTCTCTTTTGAACCGAGAGTGAAACAGCCGCTGTCTCCTCAGCATTTTGTGAATTTCGTTATTAAACGATGGTTGGTCTTTTTCATCTTTGGTCCTAATAGGCACATAACTCTCCAGACCACAATTTTCAATCTGCTTAAACTTTGCCCGTAGTTCTTCTACGTCCAGCATACTGGAAGTAAGTGACGTCACTTCACTGTCTATGTGAGGTGCTCACAAGTCACAACTGCTTATCTGCTCTTGCTGGCAGAAATCTTTTTGATTGATTTATTAACTTTTGTAACCAAATTTGCTGTAATGACGTTTCTATACCAACGTTGTCGATAAGGTCTGCCCGATTTGTGACTAAAAGATGTAAGATATTTCCACTGCGTGTGAGCTGCTCAAGGCAGTTTTCAGGAAACGTGTTGAAAAATATTTCGCACGATGGTCTTTCTCTATCCCCTGCAGTGAATCCATAGACATCCTAGTTAATACTCTGTCGGTTGAAGTCACCTCCAACTAGTATTGCAGAATGTGAGAACTTATGCGCTACTGACCGTAGACTTTCTTTGACTGATTCTAGAACTGTCACAGCGGAATCGGGTCACCGGCAAAAACATCCAACAATTAACTTGGTTTCATCTACACCTGTTATCCGCGACCAGATAACTTCACTTTCACATTCAACTCCTAACTCAATAGAGACAATGTTTCTGTTAAGTGCAATGAAGATTCCCCCTCCTATGGCCTGCAATGGGGCCTGCACACATTCAATATTTATGGATAATACTAGTTCGTCAAACCTTCAATGTATAGAAACGACCTCACACTACCAATAACACTGACAAAAATTGTCAGCTTACAGTGCGGTTTTAGAAGGTTGATTTATTAACTTTATTAACTTTTATTAACATCTTATGTCGAGCAGCCAAAAGAAAACCTGTGCTGCAATTACATTATCTATAACTCGCATGCAATAGAATACAACGAAAAAGAGGAAATGGGTCCGAGAATGGTTGAAAAAAGGAGCGAATGGTCGCATGTTAATTTACTGACTGAAATCAGAATCACGAACCCGAAAGATTTCATAAATTATTTTCTGATGAGTTTTGCATCGTGCGACAAGTTATAAGTGTTGATACGAGATAAAATAGAGAAGCAAAATACACTCCTGGAAATGGAAAAAAGAACACATTGACACCGGTGTGTCAGACCCACCATACTTGCTCCGGACACTGCGAGAGGGCTGTACAAGCAATGATCACACGCACGGCACAGCGGACACACCAGGAACCGCGGTGTTGGCCGTCGAATGGCGCTAGCTGCGCAGCATTTGTGCACCGCCGCCGTCAGTGTCAGCCAGTTTGCCGTTGCATACGGAGCTCCATCGCAGTCTTTAACACTGGTAGCATGCCGCGACAGCGTGGACGTGAACCGTATGTGCAGTTGACGGACTTTGAGCGAGGGCGTATAGTGGGCATGCGGGAGGCCGGGTGGACGTACCGCCGAATTGCTCAACACGTGGGGCGTGAGGTCTCCACAGTACATCGATGTTGTCGCCAGTGGTCGGCGGAAGGTGCACGTGCCCGTCGACCTGGGACCAGACCGCAGCGACGCACGGATGCACGCCAAGACCGTAGGATCCTACGCAGTGCCGTAGGGGACCGCACCGCCACTTCCCAGCAAATTAGGGACACTGTTGCTCCTGGGGTATCGGCGAGGACCATTCGCAACCGTCTCCATGAAGCTGGGCTACGGTCCCGCACACCGTTAGGCCGTCTTCCGCTCACGCCCCAACATCGTGCAGCCCGCCCCCAGTGGTGTCGCGACAGGCGTGAATGGAGGGACGAATGGAGACGTGTCGTCTTCAGCGATGAGAGTCGCTTCTGCCTTGCTGCCAATGATGGTCGTATGCGTGTTTGGCGCCGTGCAGGTGAGCGCCACAATCAGGACTGCATACGACCGAGGCACTCAGGGCCAACACCCGGCAACATGGTGTGGGGAGCGATCTCCTACACTGGCCGTACACCACTGGTGATCGTCGAGGGGACACTGAATAGTGCACGGTACATCCAAACCGTCATCGGACCCATCGTTCTACCATTCCTAGACCGGCAAGGGAACTTGCTGTTCCAACAGGACAATGCACGTCCGCGTGTATCCCGTGCCACCCAACGTGCTCTAGAAGGTGTAAGTCAACTACCCTGGCCAGCAAGATCTCCGGATCTGTCCCCCATTGAGCATGTTTGGGACTGGATGAAGCGTCGTCTCACGCGGTCTGCACGTCCAGCACGAACGCTGGTCCAACTGAGGCGCCAGGTGGAAATGGCATGGCAAGCCGTTCCACAGGACTACATCCAGCATCTCTACGATCGTCTCCATGGGAGAATAGCAGCCTGCATTGCTGCGAAAGGTGGATATACACTGTACTAGTGCCGACATTGTGCATGCTCTGTTGCCTGTGTCTATGTGCCTGTGGTTCTATCAGTGTGATCATGTGATGTATCTGACCCCAGGAATGTGTCAATAAAGTTTCCCCTTCCTGGGACAATGAATTCACGGTGTTCTTATTTCAATTTCCAGGAGTGTATATCAGTGAGAAAGTCAGTCGCATTGGTCAAGAGATTAGGAGTAACTTTAAGATGTCTAACGATAGATAGGTCATTCTAATGTTCCGAAGTTTATTTCTGTAGTATCAGTAAGCAGAATTAGTAAAATTTTATGGAAACCTGTCAAGCAACTGTATCTGCCTGGCTAGAACCTTTTCAGGCAATTAACGTCGAACTTTTTTTTCCGCTTTGTGGCAATTCAGCGAAACTTATATGCAGTTCACAGACCTCTTAGTAGTCATTGTAGAGATATGACGTATTTTTTTGAAGTGGGAGTGCTTTCAAAATTGCTGCGTAACAACAATCTGCACTATATTTTCAGATTAATAAAGTAAACAATCTCACAGAGATACCTCCGTTAACCATCTTAAAGTGGTATATACAATGATTACCCTTGCATAGGTCTATTCTTTTATGTTAAAAGACCACTTAAAAATTGAATCTGAGGAATGATGTGCACAACGGCGAACTGGAAGAAAAAGCACCGCACACTAACGCCGCGTGGCTGGTCCCTGAAGTTATGTCGACATCTGAATGGAGAATATTGTCAAACCATCAGTATTTGACCACACCCGTTCAGTCTGTATTGACAATATCGAGGATACCGGGTGATCAAAAAGTCAGTATAAATTTTGAAACGTAATAAACCACGGAATAATGTATAGAGAGGTAAAAATTGACACACATGCTTGGAATGACATGGGGTTTTATTAGAACCACGCCATATTGCTAGACGCGTGAAAGATCTCTTGCGCGCGTCGTTTGGTGACGATCGTGCGCTCAGCCGCCACTTTCGTCATGCTTGTCCTCCCAGGTCCCCAGACCTCAGCCCGTGCGATTATTGGCTTTGAGGTTACCTGAAGTCGCAAGTGTATCGTGATCGACCGACATCTCTAGGGATGCTGAAAGACAACATCCGACGTCAACGCCTCACCCTAACTCCGGACATGTTTTACAGTGCTGTTCACAACATTATTCCTCGACTACAGCTGTTGTTGAGGAATGGTTCAAATGGCTCTGAGCGCTATCGGACTTAACATCTATGGTCATCAGTCCCCTAGAACTTAGAACTACTTAAACCTAACTAACCTAAGGACATCACACAACACCCAGCCATCACGAGGCAGAGAAAATCCCTGACCCCGCCGGGAATCGAACCCGGGAACCCGGGCGCGGGAAGCGAGAACGCTACCGCACGACGACGAGCTGCGGGCTGTTGAGGAATGGTGGACATATTGAGCATTTCCTGTAAAGAACATCCTCTTTGCTTTGTCTTACTTTGTTGTGCTAATTATTGCTATTCTGATTAGATGAAGCGCCATCTGTCGGACATTTTTCGAACTTTTGTATTTTTTTGGTTGTAATAAAACCCCATGTCATTCCAAGCATGTGTGTCAATTTGTACCTCTCTATCCACATTATTCCGTGATTTATTCAGTTTTCAAATCTATACTGACTTTTTGATCACCCGGTATTTTGAGGTCCATCAATACTGCTCATCAATATTTCTAGTGTTGACAGTATGTCGATACGCACTCTCAGACTGATAGTTTGACAATATTATTGAACGTGTGAGGTCCCCTTAATCCGTCTTTCCGATGTACGTTCCACGGCTCACTAAATATCTCGGAGCCTTCCACTTCGGGTTTCAGTCAGCTCTCGGTCCCAAGAATGCTCCTGGAGGACAGTTAATTCTGGAACTTTGCTACGAATACTTCGACAATTTACGGATAAAATTTTGACAGTCGAAGTGCCTTTTCTTTGAATGCGGTCTGACTTCCCTTGCTGCATATCGACTGGCTAGTGTTCGTCACTCAAACTACCACCTAGCTTACAAACCCTCATGTGCACTCTGTGCACTCTGTTACACGAGTAGCTGCTTGCTTTGTCTAGCGCACTCCTGACCTGTCAAGGGGAGTCCTAAAAATCCCCGCACAATAAAGCAGATCTAGAAATCTGCAGCCAGAACTGTCATAAAGTCGATGAAGCCTTTGGCTGAGAGCCTCCACTCGGCTTCCTATCCTCATCTCAGTAGTTTCGCAAACTTGGTATATAGCATCTCGACATAAGCACTGAATCTAGGAGGAGAGAAGGCACATCCTTGTCTCACACCTTTTGTAATTTTTGCTTCTTCTTCGTGACGAAAATTTCTAATTACAGCTACTTCGTTCTTATACAAGCTGAGTTATCACCTGCTTGTCTTTCTGTTTTAGACCTCTTTCTTCAACACTCCGAACATCTCTTGCCAGATGACATTGTTAAACGCTTTTTCCAGGTGTGCACAGGCAATGTAACATCGCCTTATAGTGAAAACTATTTATCTCAAAAAAATTACGCGTGGTTTTCTCACTTAATATGGTTGCCCAAAAATAGACGTGGTTTCTTTTTTTCCTCACTACAGCGCAGCACACAGGCTTAAAAATAATTGAGATAGGAGGTTTTATACCTAATAATGCAACCAAAATAGTTTTGTCTTATTTGTGAGATATGAGGTTTTCATTCAAAGCTGACGACAAGTTGGTTTATGTTACTGTATTTGCTTTCGATAAGAAACTTCAGTGCCAGAGTCTCCTTTCCTGTTCCTAATCCCCTCCTGAATCCATACTGCTCAGCATATGCTCCACCGTCAGTTCTCCGCCGAATTATCCTTAAGACAATTCTTGATGGATGCGATATTTACGCGTAAGGTTCGGTACTGTTCAAATTTTGTAGCTGCCGCCTTCTTTGGTATAGAAGCCATGATGAATTTCTGGTAGTCGTTTGGTATCTCTCCAGTGTTGTAGATAGACCTAATCAATTTCAGCAGCATCATTTTGCCGCGCAGGATTAGACGAGCGGTCTCAGGCGCTGCAGTCATGGACTGTGCGGCTGGTCCCGGCGGAGGTTCGAGTCCTCCCTCGGGCATGGGTGTGTGTGTCTGTCCTTAGGATAATTTAGGTCAAGTAGTGTGTAAGCTTAGGGACTGATAACCTTAGCAGCTAAGATTTCACACACAGATGAACAGCATCATTTTTATGCTGTCAGCAACATTCTTGATTACTTCTGCAGAAAATTCTTCTGTACCGTTTGCGTTGTTCTCCTGTAGACTTCATGAGTTTTCTCAAATTCTTGCAGTGTGTTGTCTCCTTTGTTATCTTGACTAGCCCTAGAACTGTATCGCACATGTTCCTGGCACATCGCTGGCCTGTGTTTTTCTTAAAATTACTCCAACTCCTCCCACTCTAGATCTCCCTTCATCAGTCCCGGTATGAATGACTGTATTCTCCAGACCAGAATTCTCCCGATTGGAGCCATCTATCGATTTACAGTCGTTCTATTTCAAGTTTTAGGTTTTCTAGTTTGCTGCACTGTAGCAGTATTCTCATATTCCAAGTGCGTATTTTAAAACTGGGATTGTTTTTCTTTATCTTGTGGGAGTCTGTTGTATTTCCTACCGGGAGATCCGGTTGGGGGAATATTTTATCTCCGGAAAATTTTACTATAGATACTTACATAATTTCCTGCTGGTGCTTGGAATATTTATGGATCTTCAGTGTGATCTTGCCTTCCACATCCTATGCCGTCGACCATTAGCTGGGTTTTGTGCCTTCGGAAATAGTTTTATCATTCCAGATGATGCCCTGTCCAACAAACGGAGGACTGATTACTTATTCTGGTCATCCGTCTGTTCCTATCTACGTTAGCCGTCACGTAAAGTTACGTTGCCCTCTCTCTACCACGGGGAGGTGTAGATCAGGAGTTTCTCTTATCGTATCAAAGGACCTAAACGGCATTTTCTAGATCCCTCCAGAAATTTGGACAGGTACGAAAATTAGCGCCTCATTTTTTCCGCGGTCCAGTACTTCTAATCAAATGTGACAACCTAAAAGTCGGTCAGATGGCAACCACTGTACCCTTTCCCTCTTGTTTTCTTCGTCAGAAAATTCCTGATGTTCTCTCCAGCACGCTTTTACGTCACTTTCACACGTGGACTCTCGTATCAGCAACTGTGATGAAGGTAAGTGTATTGCCATACAGTCATGCGACTTCCTCTTACATACCACTCACCCCATCTGAGACTATTCAGGATTTCTGGTTGAATGAACAGGAAATAGTTGTTTTCTGGTGTTTAAGGATAAGCGCGTAAGAAAATAGCTGAAAGTAGACGTTTAATGTGTACGCTTAATGGATATGGGTAAAATAAACGAGTGGTGTATGAAGGTCGTTCAATAAAGATAGTTCAGAAAACAGAGGAGCACATCAAGGAATGGCATGAGCACATTCAAAGGATATCAGAAAAACTAATACCTAAAATAATATACAGATATACACCTCAAGGGAAAAGGAATGTTGTGCGCCCTAAGAAGAGATGGAAAGATCAACAACAAATTGCTTTAAGTTGGAAGAGTCAAGGATGCCTAAACCAAAACTGGGTTTGAAGACGGTGATGAGGACTTCGTCGTTCTTATTCCGTAATCTTGTAGTATATTTTACCTCCATCGGCACTACAGCCGTTATTAGTTGCTGTACGTTTTAGTGTACATAACAGTTCAGCAATTTCATTTTGTTGTAAAGGAAGGTTAATGATTATGTTGATCTTGAAGTCAAAAAAGGCTTTTTTTATGTGAGAGGCACGGACTGTTGTGGGTTATACTGTCAGTCCTGGTTGATTTTTCCGTGTACTCCGAGTCTAGGGGTACCATTGTCGTTCTTAATCGTCAAATCTAAAAAAAAAACAAATAATCGAATTTGGTTGTCTAGTTCCATTGTAAAATCTAAAAAATTAATGACTCGTTGTTTCTCCAGTTTCACTGCAAGTACAATATCTGCATATTCACTGTTAAGCTGTAATAGCACACACTCCATTTCAACAATCGTGCTGTTACAGAAACAAGGGTGTCGGCAACATGCCTTTTGTAGTAAACAGATCTTGCTACCTTACCTATAAGAGCAAATTTTCCAAAGAATTAAGATTTTGTATATGTGCACGCATGTATGTGAGTCATTAACATGTACGTTTTTCAGTGCTGAAGTATATCTGTTCGGCTGGTGATCTTTACTTAAGATATTTTACTATTTGCCTCAGGTTGCAGTTGAACTTTAGTGACATTTGTGATAAACCGGCAAACAACTCTCGAAATTCTTGTGATATTTGATTATACGTAAGCTTTTAAAGTTTCCTTGCAAGAGCCCAAGGTTCAACTAAAGCTTAGTAAGTAGTATATTATTTCGAAATCAGGAAACAAGTTTGTTTTGAGAGTTAGATTAAAGCAGCACTGTAATCAAAATTTATAGAGCTAGAAATTGAAGCTACAGAAGGAAACTGTAGGTAGAAAAGAAAGAAAGCAAACAACAAAGACAAGGATTTCCGTACATCGTTTTCCTCGCCTATTCGCCGTAGCATTTCTTCATTTGATAAGTAATCCGTCTAGATACTTCTAAACATCCTTCTGTACCATCACATTTTAGTGTATGCAGTTTCTTCTTCTTCAGTTTTCTGAGGTCCGCATTTTATTTCAATACAGTGCTGTGCTCCAGAAGTAGAATTTAATAAGCTTGTTCCTTAGCTCCAAGGCAAAGTTTTATCCCAGAGGTCTTTTGTTACCCTCGTAACAGCTGCTTCGTGATTAAAGCGGGACACGGAACATGGAACAAGTGCGTCGTTTGCTGGTTTTAATACAGACAGGAAGTAGAATGACAAAGAAAATTGCAACACTAAAAAATCATTAATGTAGAGTAATGAAATTCCGGGAATGCGTCTGTATAGGTAACATAGTTAAATGATTAACACTGCGGGATTACAGATTTACAGATGTTTACAGATGTAAACACGAGATAAGCCATTGCAAATGTGAAATGCTGGTACATTAACAACCGGTGTGACCTTCGGAATGTTGAATGCAAGCATACCAACGTGCATATGTTGTGCTGTACAGGTGTTGGATGTCAGTTTGTGGGACAGAGTTCCATGCCTGTTGCCCTTGGTCGGCCAATACATGGATGGTTAAGGGGAGCACACCCCGCCTATCTAACCCATGTTAATTTAGGCAAGTATTTGACCCATTTCTGAAAAAAACTATTTGAGGCAGGACCGTAATATTTTTACTGTATGTTACATGATGCTAATAGAGTCAACTGTACTAAAATTTACTTTATCCATTTTATAGTTTTTAAGAAATACTTTTTTTAAATTTATTAACAAAAAATATTAAGTATTTTCTGCAGAAAATATTTTTTGTGAACTTCCTAATGGGGGAATATTAATGGCTGTAGTACCAGAGGTGGCTTTTTATGTTATGCAGAGTCTCTGAAAATTTCATTCATCTATCTATGATAGTTTCTGATGCAATGGGGCATACGTACTGAAAATTTTAGTTTGTAGGAAATTGACTTTAAAGAAAAAACTTTTGAAATTTGTTACTTACAGTTATTAAAAGTGTCCTGCTGCATATGATGGCCCTTTTTTGGCCTCTAGCAGGTCTTCCAGCTTCTTTTTCACCTTCCTGGATATTTGTCTTGCTTTCTTGGCCATATTAGATGCAGACCTGTCTGCATCGGCTATCCTCATTTTATCGCAGTGTTGCAGCCCAGTGATCATATTTTCACCAGGATTAATTCCCAGCTTTTTCAGTACCCAGCACTTTCCAAATTATGCTGTTGAAACATTCATTTGGTTTCTGTGTCTGCCCATGCAGACGTTTCCTTAGAAGGTCAGGATGAGCCAAGTCTCTGAAAATAGGTTTAATAGGTGTAATAACAGCACCAGGAAGAGAATGCTCCTGAGAATAAGATTCTCCAGTTGCCTGAGCCGTATTGTATTTGCACCACGAATTTTCTCCTGATGGACACAATCGATGACATGGCTTGTCATCAGTAGAGGACTTATGGAGGAATATGGCCCAAACATCTCTCTTCATTGCCTCCAGATTTCCTTTATTTCTCCTAATTGCTAGTATACCTGCAAGTTTTCTATTTCATTTTTAGTTTACCGACCCTGTCCAGTCAACAATTTTCCATCTTCTAATTTTTTTCCTCTCATATCAACAGTTAGTTTTCTCAGCCTTGTTCCCAAACGTTTTTGAACATGGTCTACACATTCTATTTTGCTGATAATGCCATCTCCATATGGCTTAGAGTTGACAGTGAGTGGGTTGACAGTGGGTGACAGAAAAGTGGGCGTGGCACATGAACACACGTGGTAGGAAAATGCTCTTTAAATGGTCGAAAAAAATTGTTTTCAGAAACATCCTTTTCGTAGCACTTAAATAAAACCTTAATCTATCGAAATATGATGAAAACCGAAAATCTGTTTTTTTCAACCTGAATCACGGTTTGGTCCCCTTAAAGCTTGTTGTGGATGACGCTGGAATAGTCGGACGATGAGGTCCCATATGTAATCGATTGGAGTCAGATCTGGTGGTCCAGCTGGCGAAGGCAACATATCGACAGTTTGTAGAGTACCTTGGGTTACAACAGTGGCATGGGCGAGAGTTATACTGTTGGAAAACGCGCTGTGGAATGCTGTTCATGATTGGCAGCACAACAGGTCGAATCACCAGACTGACGTTCAAATTTGCAGTCAGGGTGCGTGGGATAACCACGAGAGTTCTGGTGTCATACGAAATCGTGACACAGCCCGTAACTCCAGGAGTAGGTCCGGTGTGTCTAGCACGCAGAAAATATGGTTGCAGCGCGCACCTGGCCTGTTTCTAACCAACACATGACCATCACTGGCACCGAGGCAGAACCAGCTTTCATCACAAAACACAACAGACCTACACTCTGCACTCCAGTGGTCTCTCGCTTGAGACCACTGAAGTTGCAAATGGCGGTGGTTTGGGTCAGTGGAATGCACGCGACAGAACGTCTGGCAGGGAGCTGTCCTTGAAGTAACCGATTTGTAACAGTTTGTTGTGTCACTGTGGTGCCAACTGATGCTCAAATTGCTAGGCGCTTCAGTCTGGAACCGCGCGACTGCTACGGTCGCAAGTTCGAATCCTGCCTCGGGCATGGATGTGTGTCATGTCCTTAGGTTCTACATCTACATCCATACTCCGCAAGCCACCTGACGGTGTGTGGCGGAGGGTACCTTGAGTACCTCTATCGGTTCTTCCTTCTATTCCAGTCTCGTATTGTTCGAGGAAAGAAGGATTGTCGGTATGCCTCTGTGTGGGCTCTAATCTCTCTGATTTTATCCTCATGGTCTCTTCGCGGGAAATACGTAGGAGGGAGCAATATACTGCTTGACTCTTCGGTGAAGGTATGCTCTCGAAACTTTGACAAAAGCCCGTACCGAGCTACTGAGCGTCTCTCCTGCAGAGTCTTCCACTGGAGTTTATCTATCATCTCCGTAACGCTTTCGCGATTACTAAATGATCCTGTAACGAAGCGCGCTGCTCTCCGTTGGATCTTCTCTATGTCTTCTATCAACCCTATCTGGTACGGATCCCACACTGCTGAGCAGTATTCAAGCAGTGGGCGAACAAGCGTACTGTAACCTACTTCCTTTGTTTACGGATTGCATTTCCTTAGGATTCTTCCAATGAATCTCAGTCTGGCATCTGCTTTACCGACGATCAACATTATATGATCATTCCATTTTAAATCACTCCTAATGCGTACTCCCAGATAATTTATGGTATTAACTGCTTCCAGTTGCTGACCTGCTATTTTGTAGCTAAATGATAAAGGATCTATCTTTCTGTGTATTCGCAGCTCATTACACTTGTCTACATTGAGATTCAATTGCCATTCCCTGCACCATGCGTCAATTCGCTGCAGATCCTCCTGCATTTCAGTACAATTTTCCATTGTTACAACCTCTCGATACACCACAGCATCATCTGCAAAAAGCCTCAGTGAACTTCCGATGTCATCCACAAGGTCATTTATGTATATTGTGAATAGCAACGGTCCTATGACACTCCCCTGCGGCACACCTGAAATCACTCTTACTTCGGAAGACTTCTCTCCATTGAGAATGACATGCTGCGTCCTGTTATCTAGGAACTCCTCAATCCAATCACACAATTGGTCTGATAGTTCATATGCTCTTACTTTGTTCATTAAACGACTGTGGGGAACTGTATCGAACGCCTTGCGGAAGTCAAGAAACACGGCGTCTACCTGTGACCCCGTGTCTATGGCCCTCTGAGTCTCGTGGACGAATAGCGCGAGCTGGGTTTCACATGACCGTCTTTTTCGAAACACATGCTGATTCCTACAGAGTAGATTTCTAGTCTCCAGAAAAGTCATTATACTCGAACACAATACGTGTTCCAAAATTCTACAACTGATCGACGTTAGATATATAGGTCTATAGTTCTGCACATCTGCTCGACGTCCCTTCTTGAAAACGGGGATGACCTGTGCCCTTTTCCAATCCTTTGGAACGCTACGCTCTTCTAGAGACCTACGGTACACCGCTGCAAGAAGGGGGGCAAGTTCCTTCGCGTACTCTGTGTAAAATTGAACTGGTATCCCATCAGGTCCAGAGGCCTTTCCTCTTTTGAGCGATTTTAATTGTTTCTCTATCCCTCTGTCGTCTATTTCGATATCTACCATTTTGTTATCTGTGCGACAATCTAGAGAAGGAACTACAGTGCAATCTTCCTCTGTGAAACAACTTTGGAAAAAGACATTTAGTATTTCGGCCTGTAGTCTGTCATCCTCTGTTTCAGTACCATTTTGGTCACAGAGTGTCTGGACATTTTGTTTTGATTCACCTACCACTTTGACATAAGACCAAAATTTCTTAGGATTTTCTGCCAAGTCAGTACATAGAACTTTACTTTCGAATTCATTGAACGCCTCTCGCATAGCCCTCCTCACACTACATTTAGCTTCGCGTAATTTTTGTTTGTCTGCAAGGCTTTGGCTATGTTTATGTTTGCTGTGAAGTTCCCTTTGCTTCCGCAGCAGTTTTCTAACTCGGTTGTTGTACCACGGTGGCTCTTTTCCATCTCTTACGATCTTGCTTGGCACATACTCATCTAACGCATTATGTACGACGGTTTTGAACTTTGTCCACTGATCCTCAACACTATCTGTACTTGAGACAAAACTTTTGTGTTGAGCCAACAGGTACTCTGAAATCTGCTTTTTGTCACTTTTTCTAAACAGAAAAATTTTCCTACCCTTTTTAATATTCCTATTTACGGCTGAAATCATCGATGCCGTAACCGCTTTATGATCGCTGATTCCCTGTTCTGCGTTAACTTTTTCAAATAGTTCGGGTCTGTTTGTCACCAGAAGGTCTAATATGTTATCACCACGAGTCGGTTCTCTGTTTAACTGCTCAATGTAGTTTTCAGATAAAGCACTTAAAAAAATTTCACTGTATTCTTTGTCCCTGCCACCCGTTATGAACGTCTGAGTCTCTCAGTCTATATCCGGCAAATTAAAATCTCCACCCAGAACTATAACATGGTGGGGAAATCTACTCGAAATATTTTCCAAATTATCCTTCAGGTGCTCAGCCACAACAGCTGCTGAGCCAGGAGGCCTATAGAGACATCCAATTACCATGTCTGAGCCTGCTTTAACCGTGACCTTCACCCAAATCATTTCACATTTTGGATCTCCATCAATTTCCTTCGATACTATTGCACTTCTTATAGCTATAAACACGCCTGTCTCTGTTCAGCCTGTCTCTGCGGTATACATTCCAATCTGAGTTTAGGATTTCATTACTATTTACGTCTGGTTTCAGCCAACTTTCTGTCCCTAGTACTATATGAGCGTTGTGACCGTTTATTAATGAGAGCAGTTCTGGGACCTTTCTGTAGACGCTCGTGCAGTTTACTACTAGCACATTAATATTGTTATTCCCTGTTGCATTTTGCCTACTCCTACCTTGCAGCGTCTCAGGAGGCGTCTTGTCGGGCCTAGGGAGGGGATTCTCTAACCTAAAAAACCCCCATGTGCACTCCACACGTACTCCGCTACCCTTGTAGCCGGTTAGTTAGGTTTAAGTAGTTCTAAGTTCTAGGGGACTGATGACCAAAGATGTTAAGTCCCATAGTGCTCAGAGCCATTTGAACCATTTTTTTTGATGCTCAAATTGTGACTGCAAATGCAGTACGATGCGCCAGAACCGCATGTCGATCACAAGCCTTGGTAGTGCCACGTGGCGTCCGGAGTGATGTCTTCTTGCGACCGTAGATTCTCGTGACCATGGCTGCCAGCAGTCGTATACAGTGGCCACATTCCTGCCAGGTCCTTCTGCAGTACCGCAGAAGGTACGTCAACTTTCTTGTAGCCCTATTACACGACCTCGCTGAAAGTCAGTAAGGTGTTGGCAACGGTGTCTTCGTCGTCTTAAACGAATTATTGACTAACATCAACTCTCCAGTCTCAAAGGTAACTAACGCTCACGACCGTTACAGCGTGTATTTAAAGCAAATCTGATTTACATCCTCATAGTGGCGCTTAAAACGTATCTATGTACAAGTTTGACTATTATATTGGGGTTTGTTTACTCATCGTTGCAGACGGTCTGTCGCAGCCGAAGTCCTGGATAACAGCTGCTGTAAAATTTAACTATAGAGTTACATGAATATTTAATCCAGTATAATGTTTCAGCTGAATATTTATTACGATCTCAAAGTAAATAAAAGCATATTGAGAAGTCTGAAATAAGTAGTAATATACTTACAATAAAGAAATGAATCTTGCTCAACAAGCTACATGCTTTCTGTCCAAATACACACAAAGTACTGACTGACTATGCCAGTATGGCGCTGTCCCTATATATATATATATATATATATATATATATATAATCCCGAACAATCCCCGGCATTGTTACAAAGGGTTTTTTTTTAGTAAAATTACAATTACAACTGTCATCCTAAAACCAATGACACATTTCAATAATTACCTTGACTCTTATATATTAAACACATGAGTGAATTCTAGTGTATACACTAATTGAAGCGTGAATAAACGCTCAGGTATCAAATGTTAACAATTCACTTGTTATATTTACTAATTACAGAAGATTCATACCATATAAAATGTTCCTACCATTTAACAGACTGCTACATATTAGTGTAATTAAGATTCCGTGATTATTTTCCTTGTAACTTTTTCACAAGTACATATTTACATACACCTCTATGTCAGAAATTACTGTCTATGGTTAAAATTTGCGTGTTTAAATGGGTTTCAATTAGACTATTACGTTTCACGCTGCTGGCGCCACTCTAGTGCGACTGGCGCGAAATTTGAACAGACATCATCTTTCAGATGTAGAAGCATGCCTATCAACTTCCGTTTATGTCGCACAGCTCTTTCTTCCTGTTGCAAATATTTTCCCGTCAGTGGGTTTCGACAGTGCTTATGGTTCTTTGTTATTAAGTCACTTTCTTAGTATTTGCTTTAACGAACTGAAGCCAAGAACCGGGGCACTGGCAGTTGGTTCTTGCCGTAACACCGTGGAACATCAGCTCCAAGCTTCTGACCATAAATTACTGAGTGCCGCCGTTGTCCCGTGGTACGGCATTAACAGTCGGCCGTTATCGCTTATCACTGGCGTGGCGGCCGCTGTAGCTCGCGTAAATACCCTCGCGCCCTTGCAAGTGTCACCTCAACGTCGAATGCGTAAAGAACTCAACTGTGGTCCGGCTTTTGTTTTGTAATCCTCACTACACTGCTTTGAAAACTGTCTCTGAAAGGCACTCATTTGATAGAATAACGTCCCTCTTAATTCTGCTACATATTACAATGTTCCTGCATTGCCTAGTCGAGCATCATCTGAGTTCAGTAGGCTATAGTTCTTAAACAAAGCACTCATCTCCGAAGATTATTATTAATAATAATACTATTTACAGTTATTAAACGCTACCACGTACACGTAGGATCATGTAGTGATGGAGCTTTGTAAAAGCTGTTTAGACCTGACCCCACAATGCCACCACGCGGTCCTTGTCCTTGTCGCAACCGACTCCCGAAAGGACTACTATCAGGCACGCCTACCCAAACGGTTCAGGCAGGGAAACGGTCAAAATAACTCCTCTCGAAAATTCGTCCGAGTTGTTAGAAAGTGGCACTGCACGTAGCAGAGACTCTGCAGGTTCTTTGTGCTTTTGCGGTTCCTTATCATAACTGTCTTATTCAATGACTAATTTTCAGCTTCAGTATGTTTGCTCGTTTTTTGTTCTTGTTTGTTAGAACCCACACAGCACAGTGGAAAACACTGGGTGTAACCTTTGTCTCCTTCAAGTACTCTAATTCCATTCACTTCTGCACACGAACCCAAAATGGACTTATTAATGTCCCCCCACCCCCTCCCATATTGGACACCTTACGATTTCCTACATTTCCCTCATACTTGACGTCATACGCCCCTGATTACTAAGACGGTGTTCTGCCACTCCTGTGCCAACATTTACCCAGCAAACTTGCAACGTAGACTCTACTAGAGTTACGCCGCACCAGAACTACGCCTCAGTAGTTTTGGTACGCTAGACGTTGTAAATGTAGGACCATCGGTAATATTGGTAGCATCAGTAGGTGAAGAAACAAAAATGTGCGTGTATGAGAGAACGTGGCAACCGACGACTTCTCTGTGCTTTTTATCGTTTGTTTTGTACATACACTCCTGGAAATTGAAATAAGAACACCGTGAATTCATTGTCCCAGGAAGGGGAAACTTTATTGACACATTCCTGGGGTCAGATACATCACATGATCACACTGACAGAACCACAGGCACATAGACACAGGCAACAGAGCATGCACAATGTCGGCACTAGTACAGTGTATATCCACCTTTCGCAGCAATGCGGGCTGCTATTCTCCCATGGAGACGATCGTAGAGATGCTGGATGTAGTCCTGTGGAACGGCTTGCCATGCCATTTCCACCTGGCGCCTCAGTTGGACCAGCGTTCGTGCTGGACGTGCAGACCGCGTGAGACGACGCTTCATTCAGTCCCAAACATGCTCAATGGGGGACAGATCCGGAGATCTTGCTGGCCAGGGTAGTTGACTTACACCTTCTAGAGCACGTTGGGTGGCACGGGATACATGCAGACGTGCATTGTCCTGTTGGAACAGCAAGTTCCCTTGCCGGTCTAGGATAGAACGATGGGTTCGATGACGGTTTGGATGTACCGTGCACTATTCAGTGTCCCCTCGACGATCACCAGTGGTGTACGGCCAGTGTAGGAGATCGCTCCCCACACCATGATGCCGGGTGTTGGCCCTGTGTGCCTCGGTCGTATGCAGTCCTGATTGTGGCGCTCACCTGCACGGCGCCAAACACGCATACGACCATCATTGGCACCAAGGCAGAAGCGACTCTCATCGCTGAAGACGACACGTCTCCATTCGTCCCTCCATTCACGCCTGTCGCGACACCACTGGAGGCGGGCTGCACGATGTTGGGGCGTGAGCGGAAGACGGCCTAACGGTGTGCGGGACCGTAGCCCAGCTTCATGGAGACGGTTGCGAATGGTCCTCGCCGATACCCCAGGAGCAACAGTGTCCCTAATTTGCTGGGAAGTGGCGGTGCGGTCCCCTATGGCACTGCGTAGGATCCTACGGTCTTGGCGTGCATCCGTGCGTCGCTGCGGTCCGGTCCCAGGTCGACGGGCACGTGCACCTTCCGCCGACCACTGGCGACAACATCGATGTACTGTGGAGACCTCACGCCCCACGTGTTGAGCAATTCGGCGGTACGTCCACCCTGCCCTCCGCATGCCCACTATACGCCCTCGCTCAAAGTCCGTCAAATGCACATACGGTTCACGTCCACGCTGTCGCGGCATGCTACCAGTGTTAAAGACTGCGATGGAGCTCCGTATGCCACGGCAAACTGGCTGACACTGACGGCGGCGGTGCACAAATGCTGCGCAGCTAGCGCCATTCGACGGCCAACACCGCGGTTCCTGGTGTGTCCGCTGTGCCGTGCGTGTGATCATTGCTTGTACAGCCCTCTCGCAGTGTCCGGAGCAAGTATGGTGGGTATGACACACCGGTGTCAATGTGTTCTTTTTTCCTTTTCCAGGAGTGTAATTAGAACCGCACATCATTCAGTGTTAGTCCATTGTGTATTTGACTTCTTTACAGAATATAAATTGCATTTTATAAGTAATAAAAACTAGTTAATCGGGTAACTTCTGCGCTTTTATGTAACCAAAGCAATTATTTTTGATACCAGTGCAAACATAATTTTATATATAGACTATGTGATCAAAAGTATCCGGACACCTGCCTGAAAATGACTTACAAGTTCGTGGCGCCCTCCATTGGTAATTCTGGCATTCAGTATGGTGCTGGCCCACGCTTAGCCTTGATGACAGCTTCCACTCTCGCAGGCATACGTTCAGTCAGGTGCTCGAAGGTTTCTTGGGGAGTGGCAGACCATTCTTCACGGAGTGCTCCACTGAGGAGAGGTATAGATGTCGGTCGGCGGGGTCTGGCACGAAGTCGGCCTTCCAAAACATCCCAAAGGTGTTCTGTAGAATTCAGGCCAGGACTTGTTGCAGACCAGTCCATTACAGTAATATTATTGTCGTGTAACTTCTCCGCCACAGGCCGTGCATTATGAACAGGTGCTCGATCGTGTTGAAAGATGCAATCGCCATCCTCGAATTGCTCTTCAATAGTGGGAACCAAGATGACGCTTAAAACATCAATGTAGGCCTGTGCTGTGGTAGTACCCTGCAAAACAACAAGGAGTGCAAGCCCCCTCCACGAAAAACGCGACCACACCATAGCACCACCGCCTCCAAATTTTACTGTTGGCACTACACACGCTGGCGGATGACATTCACCGGGCATTCGCCATACCCACATCCTGCCATCGGATCGTCACATTGTGTACCGTGACTCGTCACTCCACACAACGTTTTTCCACTGTTCAATCGTCCAATGTTTACATTCCTTACGCGAAGCGAGGCGTCGTTTGGCATTTACCGGCGTGACGCGTGCCTTATGAGCAGCCGCTCGACCATGAAATCCAAGTTTTCACATCTCCCGCCTTACTATCGCAGTAGATCCTGATGCAGTTTGGAATTCCTGTGTGATGGTCTGGATAGATGTCTATTACACCTTTTCTTGGTCGTCCTGTGCTCTTCCCTTTTCAAAGGCAGCCAGTATCTTCAAATTGATGATACCATCTACGAATATTATTATGATTTGGAGGATCACAACCGAACTTCAGCCGGAACGCACGTTGCGCAGTAACTACAGATTCGGTCTTTGCAAACTGCAAAACACAAAACGCTCTCTGTTCTCTAGTCGCCATCTTCGCTGCTACCGCTATCTAGTGGATTTCGGCGAAAGCTTTGGGCATTGTGCATGTGCACTGGTGCCAAACACAACTGTCTGAGTTGCTGTTTCATTTGACATACCATTTATAAATGTAAGTTTAATGTAATAAATAGTATAAAGCGTTAAAACCCCGATATTCATTTATAAACCCCCTGTGTTACGACATGATCTCGTAGCGTCTCACAGCTGGAGCCCACTTGGCTCATCACTCCACATTGTCAGAGCAGGACTAGCTCCACCACTTTGCCAACATTTTTCATCTCTTCTGTGGAAGCAGATGTGATTCCTTGCCATCTTTCCATCTGTTCCCATTATCCAGTGTGTCCCGTTTAATACAGAAATCCAAATCAGTTATTATGTAGACTGTGTGAGACGCCAAACCTTCTTGGCTTGTCCTTTCTCATTCATTTTCTTTAACTACCCTCTCGGGATAGGAAGGGGATCGGGTATCAAGGACTTTACTTACTTTTTGCTCGAATTACATTGACTGACAAAAGACATGGGATACTTCCCAATACCGTTTCGGATCTACTTTTGCCCAGTGTAGTGCAGCAATTCGACGTGTTGGAAGTCCCCTGCAGAAATACTGACGCATGCTGACTCCATAGCCATACGTAATTGCGAAGTGTTGCCGATGCAGCATTTTGTGCATGAACTTACCTGTTCATTTGAAAGGGTACAGTACCGCCCGACATTGAAAATAGGTACAACATACTTCATTATTTTTGTCAGAACAACACATTTTTTTTGTAAAATAACTCAATTTCAAGCCGGATACCAGTGTGGGAAAGAAGGGTAATTTATTTATTTAATTGATCACATGTGCACTCCCACAAAATAAATCCCTACATCCAGTTCGGTGAGATCTGTGAAATGAATGAATGTATGGTCGTCTGCTAACCGCAGATGGTGAATGTGAATATATGATCTTCTTTGAGACGATCCTTTGGCCACCTTTGGTGGGACCAAAGAGATGAAATTTACCAGAGCTTTGAGCGCCTGAAATGTGGCTCACCAATACGATAGGAAGGTGCTTCCCCCACCTCGACAGAGGTGGGAGAGGACCTAGAGAACGGCCATGTTTCAGCACTCTGCCGCTGGATCTTGTGCTGTTAACACCTGTTTTAGTTGTGCTCCGTAATGACGAAAGAGTGGAGGCATGGTATGCATGTGGAATATTTAAGAGTAGTTTGAAATAATAATTTCTCTATTTCAGGAACTTTTGTGGGGAGAATTAAATGTCAGGCAGGTAATATTAAAGGGATTGTAGTAATCTTCGGAAGTGACCAACGGTCACAATGAAACCACGTGTAGCAATAAGTTGAAATACTT
The DNA here is from genome assembly GCF_021461385.2 of Schistocerca piceifrons. Taxonomy (NCBI): domain Eukaryota; kingdom Metazoa; phylum Arthropoda; class Insecta; order Orthoptera; family Acrididae; genus Schistocerca; species Schistocerca piceifrons. Next base: position 95,530,228 of record NC_060140.1, read on the forward strand.
CCGTGTGCTTAAGTTAAGCTGATTTACTAGCGTGTGTACAATAAGTTGAAATATTTAAGAAATAGCGTGTGTACCATAAGTTGAAATACACTCCTGGAAATGGAAAAAAGAACACATTGACACCGGTGTGTCAGACCCACCATACTTGCTCCGGACACTGCGAGAGGGCTGTACAAGCAATGATCACACGCACGGCACAGCGGACACACCAGGAACCGCGGTGTTGGCCGTCGAATGGCGCTAGCTGCGCAGCATTTGTGCACCGCCGCCGTCAGTGTCAGCCAGTTTGCCGTGGCATACGGAGCTCCATCGCAGTCTTTAACACTAGTAGCATGCCGCGACAGCGTGGACGTGAACCGTATGTGCAGTTGACGGACTTTGAGCGAGGGCGTATAGTGGGCATGCGGGAGGCCGGGTGGACGTACCGCCGAATTGCTCAACACGTGGGGCGTGAGGTCTCCACAGTACATCGATGTTGTCGCCAGTGGTCGGCGGAAGGTGCACGTGCCCGTCGACCTGGGACCGGACCGCAGCGACGCACGGATGCACGCCAAGACCGTAGGATCCTACGCAGTGCCGTAGGGGACCGCACCGCCACTTCCCAGCAAATTAGGGACACTGTTGCTCCTGGGGTATCGGCGAGGACCATTCGCAACCGTCTCCATGAAGCTGGGCTACGGTCCCGCACACCGTTAGGCCGTCTTCCGCTCACGCCCCAACATCGTGCAGCCCGCCTCCAGTGGTGTCGCGACAGGCGTGAATGGAGGGACGAATGGAGACGTGTCGTCTTCAGCGATGAGAGTCGCTTCTGCCTTGGTGCCAATGATGGTCGTATGCGTGTTTGGCGCCGTGCAGGTGAGCGCCACAATCAGGACTGCATACGACCGAGGCACACAGGGCCAACACCCGGCATCATGGTGTGGGGAGCGACCTCCTACACTGGCCGTACACCACTGGTGATCGTCGAGGGGACACTGAATAGTGCACGGTACATCCAAACCGTCATCGAACCCATCGTTCTACCATTCCTAGACCGGCAAGGGAACTTGCTGTTCCAACAGGACAATGCACGTTCGCATGTATCCCGTGCCACCCAACGTGCTCTAGAAGGTGTAAGTCAACTACCCTGGCCAGCAAGATCTCCGAATCTGTCCCCCATTGAGCATGTTTGGGACTGGATGAAGCGTCGTCTCACGCGGTCTGCACGTCCAGCACGAATGCTGGTCCAACTGAGGCGCCAGGTGGAAATGGCATGGCATGCCGTTCCACAGGACTACATCCAGCATCTCTACGATCGTCTCCATGGGAGAATAGCAGCCTGCATTGCTGCGAAAGGTGGATATACACTGTACTAGTGCCGACATTGTACATGCTCTGTTGCCTGTGTCTATGTGCCTGTGGTTTTGTCAGTGTAATCATGTGATGTATCTGACCCCAGGAATGTGTCAATAAAGTTTCCCCTTCCTGGGACAATTAATTCACGGTGTTCTTATTTCAATTTCCAGGAGTGTATTTAAGAAATGGCGTGTGCAGGACTTGAAATTAGAGACGAGTACTTCCACGTGGTGAGTACTGTGTGAGTCTCAATCTGTGTATGAGACAAAGGATAAAGAGAAGTACTCGTCCATGGTATCAGTTGAGGACCCGCGTGTGTGATGTTCTTAATATTACTTTGCGTGATATGATTCCGTGTGACGCTTGATTCAAACTCTGAGAGAGAAGCAAGGTGAGTCGGCCGTCTATCCAGCAACGCCACTTGGCTTGCATTGCACAGGAAGACGTGCAAATATCTCCAGAGTTCATAGTAGGAAAGTAGAATTACGAAGTGGGGCAGTGTCGTGTGAAACTGGGATAAATATTAATTGAAGTGGGAAAGCTGAAAGTGATAATGTTGTGACCATTCTCTGTGTAGTATTTCATGTTGTAGTGTGGTGTATGTCATGTAATTTGGGTATGTGTGGTTTGCACGGGAGAGTAGCGAGGTAGTTTCAAAAGATTAGTGGGTTATGCTTGTTCCTTCGGTACCGCTCGGTCTGGAGGAAAGCTTAGTGATGATGATTGTGAGAGTCGAAGTGTGAGGTATAATAAAAGATCCACCATCCTATCCAGAAAGTGCACTGTAGCGTTAAAAATAATTACGAGACCATAATATAGAGATTCACCATTGTAAAGCCAGGCCCACTGGGCGGAATTTCTCATGTGTTATTGTTGTAGGTTGTAGAAGTTGTGTGTTTAGGTTAGAGAATTTATCGGAATAAATAAGATAGTGAAAAGAAAAAGATTGGTGGACTTTTACTTCGAATTGTATGTTGTCATAATGTCCCGAATTTATAATGTGTGTGGTGGCCACGTGTTGACAAAAGCCGTTAAATAAAAGACAAAAAGAAAATGTGGTATTGCCAGTGCGTAGTGTACAGTCAGAGTTCTGTAAATTACTGATAGTCAGATGCGTGTTTCCGTTGCGTATTAATCATATAGGAGGATAACTTGTAACTTTAGTGTGAGTACTAGAGTTCATGTTACTCGATAAATAAGAATGAATCCACTCGCTTGGCAGACCACTCATCTTGCAGGCCTGACTGCTTGATGCCACAGTATGAGCAAGGCATGTGGGTGCCTCTCACATTTTGTGCCATAAATCTTTGATAGGATTCATCTTGAGTGATCTGTATGTCCAAATCATTTGATCGTCTGTCCTGAACATTCTTCAAATGAATCGCGAAGTACTGTCCCCTAGTGACATGGCGCACTGTAATCCATAAAAATGCCATCGTTGTCTAGAAACATGAAGTCTGTGAGTGGCTGTAAATGGTCTCCAGGTAGCGAAATATAACAATTTCCAGTCAATGATAGGTTCAGTTGGAACAGAGGACCCAGTCCATTCCATGTACACCCAGCCCACACCATTATGGAGCTATCACCAGATTGCACGATGCCCTGTTGGCAACTTGGGTCCATGGCTTCGTAGAGTCTGCGCCACAGTCGAACGCTACCATCAGCTCTCAGCAGCTGAAATCGCGACTCATCTGACCAGGCCTCAGTTTTCCAGTCGTCTAGTATTCAACCGATACGATCACGAGCCCAGAAGAGGCGCTACAGGCGAAGTCGTGCTGTTAACAAAGGCATTCGCGTCGGTCGTCTGCTTCCATAGTCCATTAACGCCAAATTTCGCCGCACTGTCCTAACAAATACCTTCGTTGTACGTCGACATTGATTTCTGCAGTTATTTCACGCAGTGCTGCTTGTCTGCTAGCACTGACAAATCTAAGCAAATCCCGCTGCTCTCGGTCGTTAAGTCAAACCTGTCGGCTACTGCATTGTCCATGGTGAAAGGTAATTTCTGAAATTTTATATTCTCGGCACACTCTACACACTATGGGTCTGGAATATTGAATTCTCTAACGATTTCCGAAAGAGAATGTGCCGTGCATCTAGCTCCAGCTATCATTCCGCGTTCAGAGTCTGTTAATTCACGTCGTGAAACCTTTTCACATCACACGAGTACAAATGACAGCTCCGATAATGCACTGCCGTTTTACACTGAAGAGCCAAAACAACCGGTACACCTGCCTGATATCGTGTAGGGCCCCCACGAGCACGAAGAAGTGCCGGAATGCGAGGGGGTATGGACTCGACTAATGCCTGAAGTACTGACAGAAGGAATTGATACCACGAATCCTGCAGGGCTGTCCGTAAATCCGCAAGAGTACGAGGGGGTAGAGATCCCTTCTGAACAGCACGTTGCAAGGCATCTCAGAATTACTCAATAATGTTCATGTCTGGGGAGTTTGGTGGCCAGCGGAAGTGTTTAAACTCAGAAATGTGTTCCTGGAGCCAGTCTGTAGCAATTCTGGACGTGTGGCGTATCGCATTATCCTGCTGGAATTGCCCAAGTCCGTCGGAATGCACAACGGACGTGAATGGATGCAAGATGGATGCAGGATGCTTACGTGGGTGACACCTGTCAGAGTCGTATCTAGACGTATCAAGGGTCCTATATCACTCCAACTGAACCCGTCCCACACTGTTACAGAGCGTCCAAAAGCTTGAACAGTCCCCTGCGGACAGGCAGGGTCCGTGGGTTCATGAGGTTGTCTCCATATCGGTACACGTCCATCCGCTCGATAAAATTTGTGGGTTCATGAGGTTGTCTCCATATCGGTACACGTCCATCCGCTCGATAAAATTTGAAACAAGATTCGTCCGACAAGGCATCTTTCCAGTCATCGACAGTCCCATGTCGTGTTGACGGGACCAAGCGAGGCGTAAAGCTTTGTGTCGTGCAGTCACTAAGGGTACACGAGTGGGCCTTCGGCTCCAAAAGCCCATATCATTGATGTTTCGTTGAATGGTTCGCACGCTGACACTGAGACGCCCGTGAAACCCGCTGGGCAGAGCAGGTAATAGGATTGTGGAAAGGGCCAAAGGTTGAGGTCAGTTTCAGTTATCGTAATTTAACAACCTTTACAACCAAAGCGGCACGTAGCGAGACCTTTACCGAATGCAACTCTTTCACGGCTGAAGGCCTCCAAACAAGAAATCTTAACAATCAACAAGATAAAAATCCAATGAAGATAGCAATAAAATAATTTAAAAAAACCAGCAAACATATGCACGGTGCAATACCAACGGCTGAAGGCCACAACCAAACTTCAAAATTTTAGAATATATTACTATAGACTTTTAAAGGCGGAAGGCCAGAATATTTAACAACAAGAAATCTTAAAAATCAACAAGATTAAAATGCAATTAGAGAGGCAAATAAAATAAAATAAATAAAGTATCACGAGTATGTGGAAGTCCTTAAGGCTAAGCAGATAGAACATACATATGCATGGTGCAATACCAATGGCTGAAGGCCACAATTAAGTTTCAAATTTTAAAATATATTACCATAATCTTCTGAAGGCAGAAGGCCGCAGTATTTACGCTTGAAAGATAATTTTTAAGAAAATAAGACAAATAACCATAATCCTTAAGTTTAAAGTAGCTGACAACAGATAATTAAACACCTGTGGCACTCAGAAGCCTCCAGGGAGGTCGGTCTGCCCTCGTTGACAGGCGAGACAGGTGGTGAGCCAAACTACACTTGATCCGTCGGGACTCAACCAGGGGACAGCCACGGACCGACCGACACAACGACTTGCTTCCCGTCAATCAGTACATGAGAACTCAAACGGGAAAGGTTACAAACGTGATAATCGACAATGGAGTGTGTATTAGCTGTCAAAATTACACACCACGTTGGATAGCGGCAACAGATGAGGAAAGGACGCTACCCGAAATTACGTTAGTGGCCAGGGCAGGTAACCAGAACACTAACGGCCACAAGACAGAAAATTCCACTGGTGCACTCAAATTGTAGTCGACCAAAACAGTTAATTGCACCGCATAGCGGCTAAATTTCAGCAGTAGAAACACTCGATTTTGCTCACAGGAAAACCTCCCCAACAGCAAACCACCGAAACGAACCACCGCAACATGAATGGACGTGGCTTGGGTAGTTGAAACCACTACTTAGCCTTGACGTCCTGCGTCGGTGAGCCACGAAGCTCGTAGCGATCGGACAGCTCCACACACGCTCCGACACTGCGCAGGGGCTGCCAGCGGCCCCAATCGACTGCACCACGCGGAGATAACTTCCCTCGTCCGCAACAACCGACCGACTCACTTCAGAATGCTGACAACATTTAAAATAGTCGTCAGTCGACATAACGCCAACTACACACACAACCTGACAAACACTTGAAAGAAGACCTGAAAGATGCACAACAGTAACTAAGCACGCCGGCAGGTGTGGCCGTGCGGTTCTAAGCGCTTCAGTTTGGAACCGCGTGACCGCTACGGTCGCAGGTTCGAATCCTGCCTCGGGCATGGATGTGTGTGATGTCCTTAGGTTATTTAGGTTTAAGTACTTCTAAGTTGTAGGGGACTGATGACCTCAGTAGTTAAGTCCCATAGTGCTCAGAGCCATTTGAACCATTTTTTTAACTAAGCACGCACGAAGACAAATTGGGAGTCGATGCGCACACACACACACACACACACACACACACACCCAACGCATGAACGATCGGCGAGCCCAAAATGCGTCGTCTGGTTGGACTACCGACCGACAATCCACCAAGACTGGGGCGGCTCAAGTGATGCGTGGCGGCAATGGTTGGGCGAGCTATGTCGACGCAGACCTCACTGCTGCTCCAAGCCGACTGCACTAAAGTGCGCGTCATTTATGTTGGCGGACGAGTTTAGGTTCGTTCTGCGCATCTGAAGTCAAAAAATACAGTCAGCCAATGAACAGAGAGCGACGTTGCCAGATCTCGACTGCAGAGCAGTGCACGGACGAGTGTCTTCAGTTTTAGAAACGTTCAGTCATAAACAAAGTAATAGAACAAAAGCAATGTCTTGATAGCGGACTTTGTTTTTTGAAAGTTTGGAAAAACCATTCTTTATAACAATTGCTTCATTTTCTATTAATTAATTAAACCAAACAAGCAATAAGACTCTTAATTCAGGCGATAGCAAGGAAAGGTGTTTGTATCAATTGCATGAACCGCTTTTTCGCATTAAAGAACAACGGTAATTGTTTATTTCCTATTGTACTTCGATGAAGTGCGAGTAATTCATAGGCATACCAACAGTGTTTGTCAGAATTTTTCGTGACGTGTTAGACTCCTTATGTAGAGATATTGCACAAGAGGCTGTGCTAGCGTAATGGGTAAGGCATTGGGTTAGTAACTGGAAGGTGATGGGTTCAAACCTTGTGTGTTGATAAATTTTTTTTTATTTTAAAACAATATCGAAGTGTCTTACTTCATGAATTTTATTCGTTTGAATGCAATTTTTTGAAATTTCTAGTGCTTTGTCTCTTCATTAACCCTTTCGCTGCTGCAGTCACGTGCTCCCGATTTTATCACTGCACTGCTCGCCTGTGCAGACACATGGTGTTCCCACTGCTTTGAAACACTTAACATTCGATTTCACAAAAACTATTTGGCCCAAAAATTAGATTTTTACACATCTTCTTGACTGATACCTCCCCCCCCCCCCATAAATGACTTAATTTTGTTTCGATGTTCAACCCAGTTATTGTGCAGCATTAAATGTAGCAAACCATTGCACGAAATTTTGAAGAGTTTGCAGAGGTAAAAGTCCATAGGGTATACTTTCCGTATGGTCGATTTTAGTTGCCACAATGTTGAGAATGAAATGTGGACAAGGTACCTAAATTTCATATAAAATTTACTGTGTAACAATATCTCATTTAATTTAAGTACCACATAGGTGTCGTATGTAATATTGAGAAATATTCCGTCTTTCGCGACTGTAATAAAAGTTTTATTTACACCGGGCGCGTTTGGCTTTATTTTAAAGCACTTCAGTCAGTCAAAGGAAGTGGGGGGAAGGTATCAGTCAAGAAGACATGTAAAAATCTAATTTTTGGGCCAAATAGTTTTTGAGGAATCGAATGAGAAGTGTGTCAAAGCAGTCGGAAACACCACGTGTCAGCACAGGCGAGCAGTGCAGTGGCAAAATCGCGCACAGCGCGGAATGCGGGGAGCACGTCCCTGTAGCAGCGAAAGAGTTAATGCGGCCGTGGTGGCTTTACTTCATAAACTGCGCGCTCCCCCCTAAACTAGTAAGCTTGCGAACTATACTATACTATGGCGCTGTTTCTCTTGGCGCATGCGTCGTGTGCAACTGGCAACGCAGCAATCTCCCGCGTCTGGGCGGGCATGCGCGAGCCGCCAAGATAAAATAATTGAACTATAGTGCCGTGTTGCGACTCCCCGACTGACAGGTCCGGACTGCGCTAGAGCCGCGTTCCAACTGTCTAGTCGCCCGAAGTCACGACCAGAACTCCCGATCCGAACTAACTACGACAGAAAACGACCGGGAAGTAATAGGAGTCGAGCAAAGATACTACAAGAGGGGCTATATCGATACTCGTTGCTAACGCCGCTCACGGTCAGGCAAAGCAGCAACTCAGAGACAGTAGTAATTTAAATTAACGTAGTGAGGTGGAAGTACGTTAAAAATAGGGTGTAAAATACATGGTGGCGGCTCAGACACTTGTTAATGACCCAGCGTTGAAATGTGCAGCAATTTGCGGAAGGGCTGCACTTATGTCACGTTCAACGAATCCCTTCAGTCGTCGTTGCTCCCGTTCTTGGACGATCTTTTTCCGGCCGCAGCGCCGACTATCACACCACGTTCAAACTAACTCAAATCTAGATAAACTGCCATTGTGGCAACAGTAACCCATCTAAGAACTGCACCAGACAGTTGTCTTAAGTAGGCGTTGGTGACCGCAACACCGTATTCTGCCTGTTTACATATCTCTGTATTTCAATATGCAGTTCCTCACCAGTTATTTGGCGCGTCAGTGTTTTAGTTGAGAATGCGACACTACCTCCGTCTGTATACACTACTAGCCATTAAAATTACAACACCAAGAAGAAATGCAGATGATAAACGGGTATTCATTAGACAAATATATTATACTAGAACTGACATGTGATTATATTTTCACCCAATTTCGGTGCATCGATCCTGAGTAATCAGTACCCAGAACAACCACCTCTGGCCGTAATAACGGCCTTGATAGGCCTGGGCATTGAGTCAAACAGAGCTTGGATGACGCGTACAGGTACAGCTGCCCATGCAGCTTCAACACGATACCACAGATCATCAAGAGTAGTTACTGGCTTATTGTGACGAGCCAGTTGCTCGGCCACCATTGACCAGACGTTTTCAATTGGTGAGAGATCTGGAGAATGTGCTGGCCAGGGCAGCAGTCGAACATTTTCTGTATCCAGGAAGGCCCGTACAGGACCTGCAACATGCTGTCATGTATTATCCTGCTGAAATGTAGGGTTTCACAGGGATAGAATGAAGGTTAGAGCCACGGGACGTCACACATCTGAAATGTAACGTCCATTGATCAAAGTGCCGTCAATGCTAACAAGAGGTAACCGAGACGTGTAACCAATGGCACCCCATAGCATCACGCCGCGTGATACGCAAGTGTGGCAATGACGAATACACGCATCCAATGTGCATTCACCGCGATGTCGCCAGACACGGATGCTACTATCATGATGCTTTAAACGGAACCTGGATTCATCCGAAAAAATGACCTTTTACCATTCGTGCACCCAGATTCGTCGGTGAGCTGGTCTCCGAGCTGATAGTCCATGCTGCTGCAAACGTCGTCGAAGTGTTCGTGCAGATGGTTCTTGTCTTGCAAACGTCCCCATCTGTTGACTCAGGGATCGAGACGTGGCTGCACGATCTGTTACAGCCATGCGGATAAGGTGCCTGTCATCTCGACTCCTAGTGATACGAGGCCGTTGGGATCCACCACGGCGTTCCGTATTACCCTCCTGAACCCTCCGATTCCATATTCTGCTAACAGTCATTGGGTCTCGACCAACTCGAGCAGCAATGTCGCGATACGATAATCTGCAATCGCGATAGGCTACAATCCGACCTTTATCAAAGCCGGAAACGTGATGGTACGTATTTCTCCTCCTTACACGAAGCATCACAACAACGTTTCACCAGGCAACGCCGGTCAACTGCTGTTTGTGTATGAGAAATTGGTTGGAAACGTACCTCATGTCAGCATGCTGTAGGTGTTGCCACCGGCGGCAACCTTGTGTGAATCCTCTGAAAAGCTAATCATTTGCATATGGTTCAAATGGCTCTGAGGACTCTGGGACTGATCTGCTGAGGTCATCGTCCCGTAGAACTAACATAAGGACCTCACACACACACACACCCATGCCCGAGGCAGGATTCGAATCTGCGATCGTAGCGGCCGCGCGGTTCCAGACTGTAGCGCTTAGAACTGCTCGGTCACTCCGGCCGGCCATTTGCATATAACAGCATCTTCTTGCTGTCGGTTAAATTTCGCGTCTGTAGAACGTCATCCGCATGGTGTAGCAATTTAAATGGCCAGTAGTGTATGTGCATGTCACTATCCCATAAATTTGTCAAAGTAGGCTGTCTAGGTTTTTATGTTGGTAACGTCACCTAGCGCTCTGTATGAAAATCACTGGCTCTGCTGTGTGAAGTCTGTGGCTGGTGGCCATTGTTGAAATAGTCGCTATTGTAGTGTTGGGCAGTTGGCTGTTAACAGCGCGTAGCGTTGCGTAGTTGGAGGTGAGCCGCCAGCAGTGGCGGATGTGGGGAGAGAGATGGCGGAGTTTTGAGAGCGGATGGTCTGGACGTGTGTCCATCAGAGACAGTAAGTATTGGCCCTCGCTGTATTGCAGTAGTTGGAGTAACGAAGATTTTTGTGAGGTAAGTGATTCATGAAAGGTATAGGTATTGTCAGTCAGGGCCATCCTTTGAAGTGATTATTGAAAGTCAGATTGCATTGCGCAAAAAATATTGTGTGTCAGTGTAAGCACAGTCATTTATAATTTTTCTAAGGGGACGTTTCACAGTGTATGTCGGCTGGTGGGTCTTATTCCATCTGCTATATTTTTGAAGTTCTGTTTGTGGACATGCTGTGTGGAAGACGTGCGCGGGACAGGCAAGTTGTTTTGCTGCCGCGTCCGCCAGGTACCAGGAAGGTTGTGCTCAGGTGACAGCAACTGCGGTCGGGAGTGCTCTTTTTCAAAGGCGTCGTCGGCTTTCTCACGGATAGCATGGAATCTGCCAACTCGACGCCGTGGTTTCTGGGCCAGGGTGGTCGCACGTTGTACCGTTGTGTTGTTAGAATCGCTGCACGGTGACGGCGGGGTGTCCGCGAGGCCAGCGCCTCAAATAGGCACAGTATTTTGCTACAGGTTTCAAAAATGACCGGTATATTTGAAACGGCAATACAAACTAAACGAGCAGCGATAGAAATACACCGTTGGCTGCAATATGCTTGGGACAAAAGTACATTTTCAGGCAGACAAACTTTCGAAATTACAGTAGTTACAATTTTCAACAACAGATGGCGCTGCGGTCTGGGAAACTCATAGTACGATATTTTCCACATATCCACCATGCGTAGCAATACTATGGCGTAGTCTCTGAATGAAATTACCCGAAACCTTTGACAACGTGTCTGGCGGAATGGCTTCACATGCAGATGAGATGTACTGCTTCAGCTGTTCAATTGTTTCTGGATTCTGGCGGTACACCTGGTCTTTCAAGTGTCCCCACAGAAAGAAGTCACAGGGGTTCATGTCTGGCGAATAGGGAGGCCAATCCACGCCGCCTCCTGTATGTTTCGGATAGCCCAAAGCAATCACACGATCATCGAAATATTCATTCAGGAAATTAAAGACGTCGGCCGTGCGATGTGGCCGGGCACCATCTTGCATAAACCACGAAGTGTTCGCAGTGTCGTCTAAGGCAGTTTGTACCGCCACAAATTCACGAAGAATGTCCAGATAGCGTGATGCAATAATCGTTTCGGATCTGAAGAATGGGCCAATGATTCCTTTGGAAGAAATGGCGGCCCAGACCAGTACTTTTTGAGGATGCAACATGGGGCTTTTCGGTTCCCCATATGCGCCAGTTCTGTTTATTGACGAAGCCGTCCAGGTAAAAATAAGCTTCGTCAGTAAACCAAATGCTGCCCACATGCATATCGCCGTCATCAATCCTGTGCACTATATCGTTAGCAAATGTCTCTCGTGCAGCAATGGTAGCAGCGCTGAGGGGTTGCCGCGTTTGAATTTTGTTTGGATAGAGGTGTAAACTCTGGCGCATGAGACGATACGTGGACGTTGGCGTCATTTGGACCGCAGCTGCAACACGGCGAACGGAAACCCGAGGCCGCTGTTGGATCACCTGCTGCACTAGCTGCGCGTTGCCCTCTGTGGTTGCCGTACACGGCCGCCCTACCTTTCCAGCACGTTCATCCGTCACATTCCCAGTCCGTTGAAATTTTTCAAACAGATCCTTTATTGTATCGCTTTTCGGTCCTTTGGTTACATTAAACCACCATTGAAAACTTCGTGTTGTTGCAACAACACTGTGTTCTAGGCAGTGGAATTCCAACACCAGAAAAATCCTCTGTTCTAAGGAATAAACCATGTTGTCTACAGCACACTTGCACGTCGTGAACAGCACACGCTTACAGCAGAATGACGACGTACAGAATGGCGCACCCACAGACTGCGTTGTCTTCTATATCTTTCACATCATTTGCAGCGCCATCTGTTGTTGAAAATTGTAACTACTGTAATTTCGAAAGTTTGTCCGCCTGAAAATGTACTGTTGTCCCAAGCATATTGCAACAAACGGTGTATTTCTATCGCTGCTCGTTTAGTTTTTATTGCCATTTCAAATATACCGGTCATTTTTGAAACACCCTGTATGTCAGCTACTCCTCCCATGCCGCGGTCTTTCCGCGTGTGCTTCAAAAGAGTAAGCTGACTGACAGTCAGGTGGTGACACTTCCTGACGTATCAAGGCGGCACTATTTTTTCGTGACAACCCTCTCAGTTGGAGTAGGATTTTTCGTGACATTTTGGAGGGTTATGTATAGCGATTTGTACATTTGTGATTGACGCAAAGATCCGTAGCGAGCCTCCATTGTCGGCCATGCAGCTTGATGTGGTCGGCGCATCCCAGTGTTTTGGGAGTTTGTATAGAAAACGGAATTTTTCTCGTGGTACTCTATTCCGGACCGCCAGAGAGAGCGGACGAAAAGCAGAGACCAGGGATCGGTCGAGTTAAGAGAATTCACTGTCTCGGTAACCTGGACAGAGTTTTTTTGTAGGCATTCTTCCGGATTGCAGAGTAGCTCGGGTTCGATATCGTGACACGTCCACAGCTTGATTTTAAGAAAAATATGTATCTCTATAAAATAATAAATACTAATTAATCTTCCAGTTTTACGCCACAACTTGACCCATAAAACCTCATAATTCCCAAAATCACACAAGGTAAACTAAATATACACCAATGCACTTGTAACGTCCCACAGGTCCGTGAGTAGTTAAAAATGTTTTAAATGCCTGTGAATATCTCGCCTTCGGTGTCCCTCGACGACTACATACATGAGCTAAAATATGCTTTTACAATAAATACAGGGTACCATAATGGATTTCATTACAGTGATGTAGGCCCCAATTGAAGTAAAGTAAGTGCGTAGATTTATTCAGTTCAGAACCTGTATCTTATGAGCTCATGACCAATCTTCGGTGTAATAAGCCTCGTTGTTACTACTACAGCTAACCGATGGTAGTACATACTGCACTGGCGATATTAAGTAATCCAGATGCAGTAATTTGATAGAAATGCGTGTGTGAGGTACATTGCATTGTTCAACACTAGTACTCAACAAAGTATGAATATGAAGTCACATATCATTCTGCCTTTTGCGATATTAAATCAAACTGTTTAACACTTCGAAATAATCAGTCACTGCACTGTTCTAATATGCTGTCTTAGAACATGCTCAACCCACGAGTTCCTCTATTGTAAATCCAAACCTGAATCATGCTCCAAGAACTTATCTCAGCTGTACGCACAGATATGTTTTCTATAGGGTCCAACACTCATCTGACCTAACAATACTCGACGGCGAGTATTTATACTCTTCCTACAATGTGATACTAGTTATAACAATGCAAAACATGATTTATAATATGAAATAATTTAACAGCATTATCAAGCACTGGATAATATTCCCTACTTTGCTAGAACAAGTTTAAGACATTTTCTAAACACATAAAAATCACATTAATATTGAAATTGCAGAAATAAGCATTTTAACAATGCTAAATGATAAATTATCTATATTTTGTTAATTAGGCTTGAGATTTAATTCCCATCATTTACAGATGATGAGAACGAAATATATTATTCTTTTATCTAAACATTTTCCGCATATTAAGTTCCTGAATCTAATTTTGATTGTTTATGGTACAAAGGGTATTGTAACTACTGTTGTTTGGTATTGCTATTATTCTTCTAAAAGCCTTTTTCCTACTATCGAGAAGTAATTGAATTTCATTATAGCTGGAGATATAAGAGTATTGATCTCGTAATACATAATGCAGGGGTGGTAACCATAAGCCTGGAACGTTACACACACTGAATAAACCGTATGATAACTGTTCCATCAAATTAAACTGCAACAAATCTCAAAGAGCCACGCACGGCAGGATTCGAGTGAGCGGACAGATAAATAATACCGACCGTTGCAGAAGAAGCGATGTGCAGTCCAAACACTTAAAATTTCGGCCAACGGACGGACGGCTGAATCCGTAACTACCACAATCCAATACAATTGGAGTCGACTCCCAGCGCCAATAACGGCGACGATTCCTCCAAAGCCACACATGGCTCTCTAGGCACTCAGGGCTTGTTTTTCACGCAGCCACGGCAACGATAAGTTCGGAGACTCTACACTGCAATTACACCACCTATCGAGTTGCGAGTAAATCAGACAAATAAACGAGCCAAATATTCGACTCGAGCCGGAACGCCTCACGGATGCACAACCAACGTCTCAACTCCTAAGCGAATCAGAAATCAGTGCGTAGGTGTTTAATGGGTGGAGGTCGTTGCCATGTGGCGAATGGGGAGTTCGGAATTTGGTGCTGATGGAGAACGTGCCTGGATGGCCGAGGCGGTCAGGCAACTGTTCTAGAAAAGCAGAGCATACGGGTTGCAGTCCCAGCCCGGCACATCTTTCCAACTCTCTCTGTTGCATTGCCGCAATATCCTGTGTGGATTGAAGTCATTGTTTCCCTCCTACCTCTATCCCATCCTGTACCCTTTCTATTCCTTTCACTCTATTTATTCATTACTCAGTCTTATATGTTTTCTCATGCTTGATGCTTGCGCAAAACTGGCGTTTCTGGGGATGTAACTGCATAGTATCTGATTCAGCACATGACATAAGAAATATCTGTTACCTCAGCAGTAAATTTCAGGTACAAAGCAGAGCTTTCAACTAATTGAAGGCATTTTGTTTTGCTAGCTCAACATTGTGATCAGCTGGGAGCTGAGAAAGAGATAGATAAATGGGTAGATAGATAGACAGACTGATAGATAGATAGATAGATAGATAGAGAGACAGAGAGAGAGAGAGAGTAGTGGCGGAAATTCATTCATGTCCTATCTGTAGATACATATTTTTATTTCAGTCGTGTAGGTAAGAAACAAGAGTTGCTATGCTTTCAGCTTCCTACCTTCAGCTACTTTTCAAGCTCACCCACTTACCAACTTTTGGCTACTTTACAAGATAACCATACCCAAGAAACAATTAGATGTTTTTGGGTATTTTAGCACTCTCAGCTTATCTCATTGTCGGCTTTTTGTGTAGTTTTAATAACATCCAGCTTAATTTTTAACTTACGATTTAAATTTAAGCCCGAATCGTTTAATGTTTTTGCAATCAGTAATCTGATACATAAGTAGCAGATACGTTCTCGAGATCATACAATTTCATTTTCTTCCAATAAACTATCCTTTTTATATCTTCAATGATTAGCCATGTTCCTTCTTGCTATGCTTCTAGCTAAGAACATTTGTGGATGTTAACTTTACCTTTCATTTTCTGAATTACAGTGTTGTTAAAGAATTCCACATCTTGTTGGATGGACATGATCAACTCTTCTCCTCCAATTCATTGTGGATTTTCCGTACAAAGCTTCAAGTTTACTATTTCAGCAAACAAATGTATATTGAATGTTGTTGCTCCATTCGTTTTAAATTCTCGAAGTTCCTGGGTGCACAATGTCCAGTCTGACACATTTAGACACAATGCAATCACTATTTTTAAATACATTCAGATGGGAATGGATGTTGACAGACAGACTGTTCGTGTATCCTTTAATGTAGCAGGTGTTAGTGGATCCATTTTTTCTGTGAATCACTCGAGGCCACTTCCCATTGGTATTTACAGTAAATGCCGAGATTTTGTATTCCAAGCTTCCAGTTCTTTCAATTGCAACCAAGACTTTAATAAAATGGCAAAGGTAATGTAAATCAGAACACTGGGAGGAGTTGTGGTCAAATAGCAATTAATTTATTCATTCTTAACGTAACATGACAAAAAATGGCTAAAGAAACGCCACAAAAACGTTTTTATTAGACAAACGCTTTCAATAATATGTGGTCTATGGGTAACAAAATGGTCAGTTGGGGATCAACGCACCACCTCAACCAGAACCAATCGCTTAACCTTACTTCACAAATGTGAATCTGTGGTATGACCCAAAAACTACACTACTATCAAGCATCTATACTCTACTGTTCCAGAAAGAAAAGTATGCTTCCGAAGAACAGGGTTCTAGAAGCATATATTGGAGCCCTACACCGTGGCAGCAAATTGTAGTGTTGGCAGAAGAGCCAACACTGTTTTTCTAGAGGAGGCCGAAACGCACGCGTTTATTTATACGCAGATTGGAGTGAGGTCTGGAACAGGTCAGAGAAATAAGACTAGCAAAACAGGAGGTACTGGTAGAATACTTAACTTTAATCCACAATCGTAGAACATCTCTCTTGACTGTACATGCTTTAAGATAAATATCAAATGCTATGGCGCCTTGCTAGGTCGTAGCAAATGACGTAGCTGAAGGCTATGCTAACTATCGTCTCGGCAAATGAGAGCGTATCGGTCAGTGTAGCTTCGCTAGCAAAGTCGGCTGTACAACTGGGGCGAGTGCTAGGAAGTCTCTCTAGACCTGCCGTTTGGTGGCGCTCGGTCTGCGATCACTGACAGTGGCGACACGCGGGTCCGTCGTATACTAATGGACCGCGGCCGATTTAAAGGCTACCACCTAGCAAGTGTGGTGTCTGGCTGTGACACCACACAAATATTTTACCCTTCTGCAGGAGAGAGCGGCAGAGCACGACGTGGTTGTCTACTGGAGTCATTGACGGCGACAATCTGCAAGTACGTGGTCTTGTGTTCGGCTGATTGGGAATGGAGACACTTCACTATGAGCCTCTGAAACTCCGGTGGATTCCAGTGTGCAGGTGGACCAGTTTGCTGTTCTGCCAAACCAATTTCACTCCGAGACACGACTATGCGTGACTGAACATGTCAAACGTTTAGACGGCCGACTCATGGCAAATAAGTACACCCATGCATAACACGGTGTGTGCGTGATGCAAGAAGCAGTACCTCTGGCGGTTCAGATGGTGACTGGCACAGGCTCTAAGTGCCAGACCAGCAAAGGACAGAAGTCTCACCGTCTAGGTAAGGATCTGATGTTCTTTACTAGTGAAGTGTTCTTCTCTTTCTCTACAGCATTCCTCCACAGCTCGGTAGCATAGCACATTTGTATGCTTAGACTACACTCACCTCACCACAAGCCAATCATGAGCTGGAGCTTGACATTCGAAGCTGGGGGACCGCCTCCCCCCTGCTCTACATACACAGGTTTGAGCAACCAACGGCTTTAAAAAACAAGTGGGAGAAAAAGAAAAAAGGTTCAGTTTCATGCCCTCTTTTCCCTGTATTTACGCCATGTCTTTGCTGAGAGCGTGACTTGGATGGAACCACAGCCCTCCATAAGAAGATCGTTACCTCCCCTGTTGCGTCCATTTCGAACTTTCCAAGAATGGCCATAAACTCGCTAAAAGCCTCGTGCTTTCACAAATACGAGGGTTGTTTTTTAAGTAAGGGCCGTTCGCGCGTATAGTCCCGTAGTTCGCGCGGACGCCGCAACAAGCCACCGCGCCACTTGCCGGCATCCTTCCCGTTCACACTGATGCAAGTTGCAGCTCTGTAGCTGACGTGTACGAATCGCCGAGCTACTTTATAATGTTTACGATTATTGAATCGCCCGCCGCGTGTGAGATACGGTCAGTGATACGTTTTTTGACCGCGAGAAGCCTATCAGCTGAAGAAATTCATCGTCAGTTAAAAGAAGTTTATGGCTTGAATGCAATGAGTGAAGGTAAAGTGCGTCAATGGGTTAGAGAGTTTAAAAATGGCCGTCAAAACGTCCATGACGAAGAACGCTCAGGCCGGCCCTCTGTGATCACTGATGATTTGGTAGCTGCAGTCGAAACAAAGATTCGTGAGGAAGGAAGATTCACAATTTCCACTCTTTCATTGGAATTTCCACAAGTTTCAAGATCGGTTTTGCACAAAATTGTGTCTGAAAACCTAAACTTTAAGAAACTGTGTTCTTGGAGGGTACACAGACTCCTCACAGAGGACCACAAAGGGAAGAGATTTGCCACTTCATTGGACTTTTTGATTCGTTACGAGGAAGAAGGGGATGACATGTTGAGTCAAATTGTTACTGGAGATGAAACATGGGTATCCCATATCACTCCCGAAAGCAAGCGACAGTCGATGGAATCGCGACACACAACCTCACCCGTCAAGGTCAATGCCAAACAGACGCTGTCAAAGCGCAAGATTATGGCAACTGTGTTCTGGGACCGGCGCGGTGTTTTGCTAGTGGATTTTATGCCACGAGGAACGACAATCAACTCAGATGCCTACTGTGCAACTCTAAAGAAGATCCGCAGAGCAATTCAAAACAAAAGGCGCGGCATGCTGACAAAAGGAGTTTTGCTCCTGCACGATAACGCTAGTCCTCACACCTCTCAAAAGACTCGGGATTTGATTGATTCTTTTGGCTGGGAAGTTTTGGACCATGCACCATACAGCCCCGACCTTGCTCCTAGCGATTTTCACCTTTTCCGGTACCTGAAACACCATCTTGGCGGGCAGCGCTTCAATGACGACGATGAAGTGAAAGCGGCCGTGAACTCTTGGCTGTCGGAGCAGGCGGCCGAATTCTTTGAAGAGGGAATTAAAAACTTTGTTGTACGGTATGACAAGTGCTTAAATAAACAAGGCAACTATGTAGAAAAATAGGTAAAAGTGTGTAGAATCAGAAAATAAAAGTTTTTTTACAGAAGTATTTGTATCTTTAAAAAAAAATAAAAACGGCCCTTACTTAAAAAACAACCCTAGTATGTTTTGTAGCAGAGTCTGGACGTTTAGGCGACACTGACCTGTCCCATGGAATTCACAGAAACTCTCAGCCATCCCATCCGCTTTCTACCTAACAAGGGCCATTGCTCTGCTTTATTGCCAGTCATTAGATCTTACAATGTCCCGCTCATAACTGCAGCGACTCCTCAGCGCTTGTTAGCCTACCTGGACGCGGCCGCCAATCCAATGTGTCTGCACAATGAGACCAGGGTACTTGGCTGTTGGCAAACAGTTCCACCCCGGTTCCGCAGAAAAAAGCTCCCCTCAGCACTCAGCCGCCATACACTTTTACTGCAGTCAATCAACTCGGCACCCTCTTCCTTCGAACACAGGTGACGCATTCACTAGAGCACACAAGGAAGAGTGTTAACTACTGCCAGCCACTTCATCATATGAATGAAGTCAGATCATATCAAATATAGCAACCAAGTAATAAAGATCACCTTCTCTATGAACATTAGCAGCATGACGTGTATCAAAAGTGAGAGTGCACTGCAGTCTCTCGGACTTCCCTGGTTGTAGCCAGAGTTTGCTTGCTCATCTGCAATGAGTTCTCGTTTTTTAATTTGCGTTTTATATGCTTCCTGTGTGGGTGTCGTTTTCACTATATAACCTAGTTTTCTGTTTTTAGGTTTAATCTCTTCCATTTTCAGTTTTCTTTTACATGTACACAACACATCCTGAACAACAGTCTTGAAAGGAGTAATTTCCTTAACAGTGAATAGTTTAAGTCTGTTCAATACAGTGGGACTCTTTCTTAAGTCCTTTGGAATAGCGTTATTCGTAGGAAACAGTACTAATTTGGAACGATCTGTAGTCGATGGTATTGAGGGGTACAATGTCCTGGACCGAGAGAAGTATGTTTCCCCAGCTTTATTATAACACTTATATCATCTTTGTTGGATTCTGTGTTTAGAACCTGCAAATAGTTTACAGGTAAATAATTAAAACTATAGGCAGACAGGACGTAGTTTATAATCTTTACTCGGTCTTCATTGTCAGAAAGGTTAACTTGAACACTAGTCAAATCTCGCATATTCGTATTGCCCCAGTAGAAAAAACTGCAAAGGTTACTGTGAAACACTGCACAGCAGTTCCTCTCTAAGTTGTTTTTTAGCTGATAACACATACTGTAGAAGAAATTGTCACAGAATGCGGTGGTGCACCCAGTAAATACTGTTTGTTGATATTTAATACACTTATACAGTCTTCCACAAAGTGAAACACATGAGCCATTCTGTAGTTATATATCGTATCCTCCAATCTGGTAATACCACGTTCTTCAGCCACGGAAGATGCGAAAGTTTCTCATAGTCACACGTCTGGCCACTTTATAAAATCGATAACGTTATTACCAGTATCTTCGCTCACTCATCGGTTTGTGACCTGACTTATAAATTTATTATATATCATTACTCTACAATTAGAGCTCATCCACATGAAACAATTCTGTTATCGTCGTTCACAATAACATTGCAGTATCCTTCATGGTTTCCTTGATCACAGAAGCCATGGTTGATGTTGAGTAACCACACATTTCCATTTTGTTAAAACTCCCAGCAAAGTCCTGTGTTACATCCAGGTCCAAAAGGTAACAGCTTAATAGTCGTCTACATGGACCTATTGCAATATCCCAGGCAATTCTTTGCTATCAATTTTAGCGTCAGCAAATTCCACTTTATAGCCACATGATTTTTATATTTCCTCACAATAGCTTCAGTGTCTCTTTCGTCCATTATCTAATTATTGTTGGTAGTCTACTTGCTCATTGATTTGAACTACCATAATGTTGTCACAAAACGGTTCTTAACGGATATAAGCACATTTACCTTCTTCTTGCTAAGAAATGTGCTATTTTTGGTGCAACTGACGTTACAAGATTGTACAGGTTCTCCAACAACAACCACAAACCTAAGCATTCATCGGTTCATCTTGTCTTCTTCCCTAATAGACGAGGGATGGTTAATACTTTGGACAAAGTGATTCTGACATTTCTCGCTTCCACAGAAAACTGATGAGTTGCGACTGCCAAGCCTCATAATATACTCTAAATAGTTGTGCGTTACAAATACGTTTGTACTTGCAATCCAATCTATTCAGTCCACAAAATTCTGCTAATGCATCTTAAATTTAGAGGTCTGCGTAAATTTACAAGGATATGTAAGTTTAAAAGGCTGTGTTCAACTATATATGCAAAAATTAATAAATATTTTGTACAAGATTTTTCCTTTACATATTCATCACCTGTTAAAAATCCTAAAAACTGGGCCTCCAATTTATTACAACCTACACGTGATGTAAGTTAACACCTCATTTTTAATACTTCGTTGTGACTGGTTGGAGGGGTGAGGGAGAAGATGTGGGGCATAAAGAACAATTGATCTAGTTTCACCAATTGGATTTTATGTAATTTATTTATTGTTACTACATTCTGATAGTATGTTTAGATTTAATACTTTGGTGTGATTGGTTGGAAAGAGGGTGAGGGGATGGGGTAAGGGATTTTGATTTCCCACTAACACAGTTGGTTTAGCTCTGCCATCTTGAATTTTTGATGGGCTGCTTCATTTTTAATATTTTGCTGTCACTGGTTGGAAATGGGAGGGGATAGAGAGAGAGGAGATGGAGGGGGGAGGAGGGTGTGGCTTCCCACTGGTGAACAGATGTCGTTGATAAGAACAATGACGTCACTGCTGATGTCACTGGTAAGAAGTAATGATGTCGCGAGGTCTGTGACATTAGTCATATGATGTGACAAACGTAACCAAGTGCTACTTGTTGTAATGATAAAATGCAACCTATTAATGTTTAGACTAAGTTTGGATGAAATTACTTATTTAAAATTTTTAATAAAGATAATATTTTGTTGATTTCCTTCTTCAAAAAAGAGCCGAAAGATACACTCATTCGTTCCTCATTCACTAGGCAACCGATAAATTTTAAATCTTGTTCGTGAGGGCAGTATTTTAATTAACACGCTCAGTCATTAAAACGATGTATTTGTTTGGTGCTTTCTGACTGTGGTGCATGGATATATCTTGTCCAGAGACTCTTGGCGGCAAAGAAAGGCATGGGAGGTGGGAATTTTCCACTTCTTTTCTTTCGGGAGAAGGTGAACACACTCGCCCAGTACGTTCCTGATGCTGCCAATGCTGTTACAGTGTCAGATTGTAACGCAGTACAGATGTTTGGTAACCCTCATGTTCCCACTTACCGGTGTCCGCCCCGATAGCTGGATGGTCAGACATTTCTGCATTTTTAAGACGTGAAAACCACTCGTAGACTGTTGTACGAGGGCGGTTCAGAAAGTAACCTCCGATTGGTCACAGTGCGGGTTGTGGGGGGAATAGCGACGCCATCTGTGCGTTCACGCACTCAACAGGTCAGTCGGCATCAAGCCGTGGTCGAGTGAACGTCGTACCTGCGCTGGTTTAGTTTTTGTGGCAGTTTGAAATGTGTGCTGCAATAGAAAACCCCGCCAAATGTGAAGTGCGTGCTGTCATAAGGTTTTTTACAGCCAAAGGATATTCCACAGCAGCTATTCATCGTGAGCTTTGTGCCATGTACGGACCAAGAGTTATGAGTGAAGGAGTTGTCCGTGAATGGGTACGTTTATTTAAAAGTGGACGAGAAAACGTTCATGATGAAGAAAGGAGTGGTAGACCATCATTGGTGACTGACGAACTCGTTCAGACAGTTGATGCAAAAGTTCGTGAAAATCGACGTTTCTCAATGTCGGAGTTGTCTACTGGTTTTCCACAGATTTCTAAGACACTCTTGTACGAGATAGTGACAGCAAGATTGGGTTACCGTAAGTTCTGTGCATGATGGGTGCCCAAAATTCTTACCGACCACCACAAAACTCAAAGAATGGCCTCTGCATTAGACTTTCTGTCACGTTATGAGGACGAAGGGAACCATTGTTAAACAGAATCGTGACCGGTGACGAAACCTGGATTAAGTACGTGAACCCTGAGACAAAAGAACAATCAAAGATGTGGGCACATTCAAATACGCCTACCAAACCAAGAAAAGCCTCGCAAGATTTTTCTGCCAGAAAACTGATGGCAACGGTGTTTTGGGATGCCAAAGGGGTGTTGTTGGTTGAATTCATGGAACGTGGTACGACCATTAATCAAGACGTGTACTGTGAAACAATAAAAAAGTTACGATGGGCTATATAGAACAAACGCCGTGGTATGCTGACTTCCGGTATCGTTTTTTTGCACGATAACGCCCGTCCTCACTCTGCTCGCAGAGTCCTTCAAGTGGGACGTTATCACCATCCACCTTACAGCCCAGACCTGGCGCCAAGTGATTATCACCTCTTCATGCATTTGAAGAAATGGCTCGGGTCACAGCAGTTTGATGACGACGAAGAGCTCAAAGATGCGGTCACAGGCTGGCTCCAGGCACAAGCGGGTGATTTTTTATGCAGAAGGAATTTCAAAGCTTGTGAAGAGATACGATAAGTGCCTCAATCGCTATGGAGACTATGTAGAAAAATAGTGCAAAGATGTAGTTGTAAGATGTATATATTAAAATATTTTTATTTAACTTGGTGTATTTTTTTAAATCAACCGGAGGTTACTTTCTGAACGGCCCTCGTATAAGCACTGTCTACCCCGGTAGCTGAGTGGTCAGCGTGAATGATTGCCGTCCTAAGCGGCCCGGGATCGATTCCCGGCTGGGTCGGGGATTTTCTCCGCTTAGGGACTGAGTGTTGTGTTGTCTTCATCATCATGTCATCCCCATCCGGCGCGCAGGTCGCCTATGTGGTGTCGAATGTAACACGACCTGCACCAAGGCGACCGGATTTGCTCCACAAGAGGCCTCCCGGCCAATGACGCCAAAAGCTCATTTCCACTTACCGGTCGTTGTGATTCATGGCCCCTGCTCAATCGCAGTAAATTTAAAGGCAGTCTTGTTGGTGAAGCTTTTTGATATCCGCGTATTTAACTGGCATCAGAGCAATGGTCAGGAAAGAAGACGATAGCTTCCATGTTAGCAGTAACACACTTCATCTCTCGCCCTTTATTGGACCACTCGCTTCTTAGTGGCTGGTTTGACAATTAGTATTTCCAATATTCTGCTCCTTTTATGACCATATCATGACGTGCCTTTACACCTTTTTTACACTTTCGTTTACTTATATATTCTATGCTTGTCTCGGATAATCAGACCTGATGTATGGAACAATAATTATGAATAATTAATTAGACTTTTGACTACAGTATTACGTTCATAGCACTGTGCTGTGTTATATGTGTACGTTCGACGGAATGGCAGTATACTGTTCTTTGTTCTCGAAACCTAGTTCCGAAACAACCATTTAGATTCTTGTGCTTTGGCCACGATTTTTATTCTTATCGTCAATTCGTTAAAACGGTGACGCAGGGAAGAGAAGCCGGTCGTTGTGGCCGAGCGGTTCTAGGCACTTCAGTCTGGAACTGCGCGACCGCTACGGTCGCAGGTTCGAATCCTGCCTCGGGCCTGGATGTGTGTGATGTCCTTAGGTTAGTTAGGTTTAAGTAGTTCTAAGTTCTAGGGGACTGATGACCACAGATATTAAGTCCCATAGTACTCAGAGCCATTTTTGAACCAGTGAAGAGAGAATTACACCTGTTAGTATATTAAGCGATCATACGATACGAGCAACCGTAATGGGATTGTCAATGACTACATTCTGGAGGAACAGACCAGCCGACCCTCAACATCTAACACAAAGAAGTCGACGGGTTCGGACACTGAGAGGAAAACAAGGGCCGGCCGCGGTGGCCGTGCGGTTCTAGCCGCGCTGCTGCTACGGTCGCAGGTTCGAATCCTGCCTCGGGCATGGGTGTGTGTGATGTCCTTAGGTTAGCTAGGTTTAAGTAGTTCTAAGTTCTAGGGGACTGATGACCACAGCAGTTGAGTCCCATAGTGCTCAGAGCCATTTTGAAAACAAGGGGTTAGCCCATTTACACAACATGCAAAACAAACCAGTGACCTGAGTAAAGAACCTTGAAGACTCGCCGCCTTGTTCTAGGAAGAAAAAGCAGCGGAGAAGTACTTTGTGGCCTGATTCCACTGCGCAGAAGAGGATGTAAGCAGGGAATAACAGGAACCCGCCTTCCTTCCTCCCAACGTACAAACGAACTTCGCACGGGAGGCTCCATTCACTGTTGGGAAATCGTTCCGGTAACGCAGTCGCAAGATACGCATAACGTAGTTCCCAGTATTGTTGACAAGACGTGCCTAACAGTTCGTATCATCCACTGAACTGCGACATATCACGATTTCCCGCTGTCTGTCATCACTTTACTGACTGGTTTCATGCGCCCGGTTGCATATTCGTCTCCTGCACGAAACTCTTCATCTCACACCCAAACCTGGAGATGTCAGACATGCAGATCGGTACCAAACGTTTTGTGCCGATAGTGTATCAACCAAAACAGCGATTTAATTTGTGCTGTGTGCTGTCGTCCAGTTGCAAATGCCTAAGCAGTAATTAAAAGTAACGCCAGAAGTACGGAGTGTACGTAAACCACAACCTCTGGTAGGCGGCTAGGTAGTCCGTTAGATTGTCGTGCTGAACAGAAATTGTTATGTGGGAGAACATATTTCTACCATGCAAAAGGACGTTTCGGAGTTTGTAGCAATGCTCTTTTGACAGTCTGCTTTCGCTTCCTTTTTTGAAAGTAGCAAACTGATACTATGTGATCAAAAGTATCCGGACACTCCCAAAAACATACGTTTTTCATATTAGGTGCATTGTGCTGTCACCTACTGCCAGGTACTCCATATCAGTGACCTCAGTACTCATTAGACGTCGTGGGAGAGCAGAATAGGGCGCTCCGCGGAACTCACGGACTTCGAACATGGTCCAGTGATTGGGTGCCACTTGTATCATACGTCTGTGCGCGAGATTTCCACACTCCTAAACATCCATAGGTCCACTGTTCCCGATGTGACAGTGAAGTGGAAACGTGAAGGGGCACGTACAGCACAAAAGCGTAAACGCCGACCTCATCTGTTGGCTGACAGAGACCGCCGACAGTTGAACATGGTCGTCATGTGTAGTAGGCAGACATCTGTCCAGACCATCGCACAGGAATTCCAAACTTCATAGGATCCACTGCAAGTACTATGACAGTTAGGCGTGAGGTGAGAAAACTTTGATTTCATGTTCGAGCTGCTGCTCATAAGCCACACATCACGCCGGTAAATGCCAAACGACGCCTCGCTTGGTGCAAGGAGCGTAACATTGGACGATTGAACAGTGGAGAAACGTTGTGTGGAATGAGGAATCACGGCACACAATGTGGCGATCCCATGGCAGGATGTGGGTATGGCGAATGGCCGGTGAATGTCATCAGCCAGCGTGTGTAGAGCCAACAGTAAAATTCGGAGGCGTTGGTGGTTTTCGTGGAGGGGGCTTGCACCGCTTGTTGTTTTGCGTCGCAGTATCACAGCACATGTTTTAAGCACCTTCTTGATTTCCACTGTTGAAAAGCAATTGGGGGATGGCGATTGCATCTTTCAACACGATCGAGCACCTATTAATAATGCACGGCCTGTGGCGGAGTGGTTACACGACAATAACATCCCTGTAATGGACTGGCCTGCATAGAATCCTGACCTGAATCCTGTAGAACACCTTTGGAATGTTTTGGAACGCTGACTTCGTGCCAGGCCTCACCGACCGACATCGATACCTCTTCTCAGTGCAGCACTCCGTGAAGAATGGGCTGCCATTCTCCAAGAAACCTTCCAGCACCTGACTGAACGTATGCCTGCGAGAGTGGAAGCTGTCATCAAGGCTAAAGGTGGGCCAACACCATACTGAATTCCAGCATTAGCGATGGAGGGCGCCACGAGCTTGTAAGTCATTTTCAGCCGGTTGTTCGGATGCTTTTGATTACATAGTGTATATCGTATATTTTTCGTACACCACACCTATCTACACAAATGTACTCTATAACTTTACTACTTGCAACTAACGAAGCCAAAGCAGACTGTCAAAAGGACATTGCTACAAACTCCGAAACATTCTTTTACATTTCAGAAAAATATAAAAATTTCTCGCGTAATCTGTTAAAAAAAATCGCCATCGGTGATTTCGATCTTGGGATCTTTAGTATATCGATCTGACGGTCTACCAACTCACCTAGAGAGTCCTTCACATTTGGGGCTCAATGATACTGTTTCCCTATACTCTGTAGTTCTGGTGTTACTTTTAATTACCGTTTACGCATCTTTTACTGGACGACAGAACACAGCACAAATTAAATCGCTGTTTTGGCTGATACTCTATCGACAGACTATGTTTGGTAACCATCTGAGTCTCCGACATCTGGAGGTTTGGGCGTCAGAATAGAATAGAATAGAAGTAGCACTTGCAATCTACGACCTCAATTATTTGCTGGATGTATTCCAATCTCTGTCCTCTGCAGTGCTCACCCTATACGTCTCCCTCTACTACCATGGAGTTTATTCCCTGATGTGTTAACAGATGTCCCATCATCCTGTCCCCTCTTCTTGTCAGTGTTTCCCGTTCGTTCCTTTCTTCCCTAATTCTACAGAGAACCACCTCATTCCTTACCTTATCACTCCACCTAATTTTCAACATTCTTCTGTAGCACCACATCTCAAATGCTTCGATTCTCTTCTGTTATGGTTTTCCCATTGTCCATGTTTCACTACATAAAATACTGTCTTCCAAACGTACATGCTCACAAGTTTCTTCCTGGAATTAATCCCTATGTTTGATACTAGTAGTCTTCCCTCGGCCAGAAATGCCCTTTTTGCCAGTGCTTTTTGGTCCCCCTTGCGCCTTCCTTCATGGGTTATTTTGGAGCCTAGGTAGCAGAATTCCCCAACTTCGTCTACCTTGTATTACCCGTTTCCGATGTTTTCTCTTTTCTCATTTCTGCTGCTTCCCATCACTTTCGTATTTCTTCGATTTACTCTCAGTCCATATTCTGTACTCTCTACGAAGTACTTTCCGTTAAACAGATGCTGTAAATCTACTTCGATGTTACTGAGGGTAGCAATGTCTTCAGCGAGTCTCATGACTGATATCCTTTCACTCTAGTTTTTAATCCCACTCTTGAACCTTTCTTTTATTTCCGTCATTGCTTCTTCGATGTACAGATTAAACAGCGAGGGCGGAAGACTCTATGCCTGTCTTACACACTTTTTAACGCTCTTGGTCTTCCAGTCTTATTGTTCCCACTTGGTTCTTGCACATGTTGTATATTTCCCATCTTTCCCCACAATTTACCCCTAATTTTCTCACAATTTCGATTGTCTTTCACCGTCTTGCTTCCATTATCAAATGTAACGTCAGAAATGCACCTCTGGAGTCTCTACCTTTGGTAAATCCAACAGATCCTCGATTTTCTTTTCCATTCTCCCATATATTGTCAGAAACTTGGATGCATGAGATGTTAAGATGATTGTGAGATAATTTTCGTACTTATCGGCTCTGATCAGGTACAACCACTGTTTATGAATGAAACGAAATTTTCATTCGTGTAATAAAACCAGTGTTTGGTCAATGTTTTAATCTGTCACTGCCATTGTTCGCTTTTTATACGACATAGTTAGGGCATGGGAAGCCGAAATACCTATTAGAATTCAGCTAAGTCATCAGAAAGTAGTAAATAATCTCACTGATGACTTCCCAACAATTAGGCTGAGAAGATGAGCTGCAGGAAACCGTTTACTTCCAGCCCAAAATTTCTGAAAGATATAACTGCAAAATCTTGAGAACGAAAGCTAATATCTTGTTTTTTGAAAGCAGGGAGGAAGATTAGAGTTCTACATCACGTCGACATCGAAGTCATTAGAGGCGGAGCACAAGCACCCATTAGCGAAGGCACCAGCCCGGCATCTGCCTTAAGCAATCTAGGGAAATCACGGAGAAATAAATCAGGATAAGGGACCTCGGATTCGAAACATCGTCCTCCTGAATGCCAATTCAGTGTGCCGACCACTTCTTCCCCTAGTTTGGTTAGTCCAGTCACATGGTGTTCAGAAAAATCAAATAGCAGAAAGTTTTATAGAAGATTTTTGGCAAGCTTTCCATACGTTTTCGAGGGTGCAGAATCAGAATTTCCGATGTCCCACCAAAATTTCGGTGATACATGGGTCAAAAGTGGAAAAAACATGAAAAATTGGACTTTTTGGGGTTTTTCACTCATATCGGGAAAGACGCATTTTTTTGCTAAAGTTGACTATGTATTAAAGTTCATCATCATCATCATAAACTAAAGCCTACGCCTTGTCGATTTAGGCACGTCCCTCTCACCATTGTCATCCTCTTCAATTCTTCATACTATTTTATCCCCATGTCTTCTTTGATGTTATTAAAATACGTTGCTCTTGGCCTGCCTCTTGGTTTTTTCCCCTAAAACTTATCCTTCAAATGAATTCTTTAGGAACTGGTTGTGTCTCATTATGTGCCCTATCATTTCTTATTTTCTTCTTGCTATATAATTTAGCAGCGTTCTGTTCTCATTCACTTCTCTTAAGACCTGTTCATTCCTTTTTCTATATAGCCAGATTGTTTTCACCGTTCTTCTCCATATCCACATTTCCATTGCTTCCAGTCTCTTTTTCTCTGCCTTTCCCAGAGTCCACGCTTCACATCTGTATGTTAAGACACTCCAGACAAAAGTTTTGGCAAATGTTTTCCTACTTTCTAGGCTTATATGATTGTCTGTTAGTAAATTCCTTTTATTTTGGAAAGCTTGCCTTGCCAAGGCTATTCTTCTCTTTATATGTGTGATACATTTATTGTCATCACTGATTGTGCTCCCCAAATAACAGAAGTTCTCAACCTACTCTAGAACATCATCTTCTAGTTTAATATCAACTTTACCATTTCCTTTTGTCGTCCCTACAACCATAGTTTTCGTTTTCTTCTTAATTATTTTTAGATTAAATTCTCTTAAGATTTTGGCAAATTTTAGCAACATAACTCCATTTTTATTACTGAGTCAGAAAGTACTACTATATCATCTGCAAAACGGATACAGTGTATTCATTCCCCATTAATTTTAATTCCTTTGCATATTCTTTTCAATTTTTCAATGTTTTTTCAATAAATAAGTTGAACAAACATGGTGATAATGGGCATCCTTGCCTTACTCCCCTCCTTATTTTTGCTTTCTTCTTCACACCTTTCACTTCTATCTCTGCTCCCTGCCTTTTAAACAGGTTCAAGATCAATGTTCTGTCCCTCCAATCAAGATCCTTCATTGTTCGGAATAACAATTTCCAATTAACAATCTGAAATGCTTTTTGTAAATCTATAGAAGTCAAGTAGGTTTTCCGATTAACTCCAATTCGTCTTTCTAATGCCATCCTCAGAGCTAGTATTGCCTCCTCTCTAGTTCCTTTTCTGGATCTGAAACCAAATTGGTCTTCTCCTAGGTTTTCCTCAATTTTCTTTTTTATTCAATTTTTTATTACGTTTGCGAGGTGCCAGGGCTAGCAGTGTATTTAACACTAAATTCTTCTAGAATTTTGATATGTAAATGATGCTCTAAGCCCCCCCTATTCTAACACTGACTTTCGCTGTTGCACATGGATTAAGAAGAAACGCGAACTGACTGTAATTGACCCTGCAAGTGGAGTAGAAAAGAGTTTGGCGCCTGAAATAATTTAATTTGATACAAATTAATTAAATACAGGAAAGTTTCATTAACGTAGTGGGAAATGAAAAGGTTGCTCTACCGATTAACAGAATGAAAGTTCTGTCCAAAATAACAATTTTATTTATTATGCCGGCCGCGGTGGTCTAGCGGTTCTGGCGCTGCAGTCCGGAACCGCGGGACTGCTACGGTCGCAGGTTCGAATCCTGCCTCGGGCATGGGTGTGTGTGATGTCCTTAGGTTAGTTAGGTTTAAGTAGTTCTTAGTTCTAGGGGACTTATGACCTAAGATGTTGAGTCCCATAGTGCTCAGAGCCATTTATTATGACTGAACTCAGAATAAGAAACAAAACACATGAAACATTTACAATACATCAAACTGGGTCAAATTGGATACTCAAGTAAATGCTGTGAAGGTGAAGTTGTCCATAAACTAGATTGTGACATTTATGATGAAATGGTATGTGGAGCCAATCCCTTGCAACTCAAATCTTAAGAGAAACACACAGCCAACCCAACATTAATTGCTGCTACAGTACTGAGAAGTCAGACAATGAGCACCCAAGACAGAACAAAGTTAGAAAAGACGAACAGGCGCGCTCTGCTGAGCTCTGATTATCACCTAGCAAAATTCCCTAAGCTGCCGGTGCTGTGGACATACATTACCAAGCTGTCTTCTTATCTGCATACTTATCTGGCATACCGGAGGTGATGGCTGGTTGCTTCGACGTCCTCTCGTGGTGATGATAATGTTGCGAGTATAGCCTGAAACAAATTATCCTGGCCTGGTTGTTCCAGACTAAAGACTTCCTAGCAATACAAGTGCGCCTCTGAGGGAGACGAAGAAGACCCGCCACACAATCACTGAGGGTACAGTGACTGATTTTAACAAGCAAAGTCACACAGTAACTCCGATACAGTCAACTTTAGCCAAAACTGCTCAAGACAAACAACATAGGCCGCTTGAACACAGAACGCTCAATTGTCAACTGTACTCGGAAAGTTACGTTGAAGTCGAAACTTCAGCAACTTCGTCAAACAGTTTCAATTAAATAAAAGTATATTAGACAGCCAACGGAAGGCAGGTTGTCCTGAGCAGCGAGAGCTCAGACTTGTAACCTGCTCCGACCGGAAGGCGAGAGTCGACTCCCACAAGAGCACCCGTACAAACCGAACACAGAACATTCCTGCCCCAACGACAGTGGCCGTGGTTAAACATTCCAATCAGTAACTCGAGAACCGGCGGAAAATTCCATTATATTGCCAAAGCACTACCTTTCCACCAATGGAGATTCTTGGCGCCAATTTCTGCACCGATTTTGCTATGTCACGGAGCTATGCCCTGAGCAAGCCAATCAAAGTTACGATTTTGTAGAAAACGCGGGAATTTGCCCGCCAAGACTGCCTGGGAAGACAAGTCTTTCCCACGCCTCGCTGGTAGCCTGCCAGAAACGGTTTTCACTAAGTTTCTGTGAAGTAACGGAATCTCTAGCCCAGCCGCTCCGTCAGGTCCCTGTGGGCGTGTCGCCGCCGCTCTTATGACAATGTCGGCGTCTGGAAAGCATTCACATGACTCCCTCACACCCGTCGGCTTAACCCTTTCAAAGTCAGAAGAACCCGCCTGTCACAGGACCACCCAGGTGACGAGAGACGCTGCGTGGGAAGTCCGCGTGTGAAGGAATAGCGACTTTGCACTGCATGCAATTAGAGAGGAAAATCGAATTACTCAGAGAAATAGGAGAAGGTGCTCATGCCACCTCCCACGTTTAACGTTATTTTGGACATGTGGGATAGTAAGGAAATAGTTCAATAGTTCTCACAGTCCAGAGCATTTCCTTTTTTTGGGATTATTACTGTTTTGCTGTTAAACAAATGCGTAGGTGGTTCTTTCCCATCTTCATAGTACTCTTTAATAATAATTACTATTAAAATCAGTCTTGATCACGATTTATTTAACAAGATGACCGGTTTCGACCACTACTGTGATCATCTTCAGACCTATAAGTTGTATACAAAGCTCTAATTAGAGGGCTACATACATTAAACAAAATACATAAAGTTATAAAGCTATAAAACGTTGAATTACCATTGAGTAGGAACCTCTTTCTGTTGGAGAATCACTACTGGAGAAACCAGTGCTCATCTTACTATATATAATGGAGGCTCCACCCACTTCTGACTGCATGATGTCATTATTAACCAATGAGTAATAAGTCGAATTACAATTTAAAATTTCTTAGTTAAAAGAACATTGTCAAGAATTAGAAACAAATACACACTAAACTTAGCTTATTAAACAGCTATTGTCAATTAAGAAGCGTTAAAATATTTAAATATGTAGGAAAATGAACTTCGGTTTGGCAGTACATGGGTTGCCCTCTCAAGGCCTGTCAACGAACCATTTGGAACCACTGGTTGCTATGGTGAAGTTAGACGCCGTTGCAAAGATGAAGCAGCAGGCTTTTTTCACTGAAGTTGTTGTAAAGTCGATAGTCGAACTAGTGGTTGCCATGGTGAGGACAAACGCCAGTGCAAAGATGTGGCAGCAGGCTTCTTTCCAACGAAGTTGTTGCGAAGTAGAATGGCAAAGACTGTGGCGTCAGACGATGTATTATTGAGCAGCAACTTGTCTTTATTGAAACGAAAAGGGTAAGCTACAATAATCTGTAGCTGACATGTATACTACATGCTGCCCAAATACGATACAAAGTAGTTGTCCGTATATATGAAATATTATCTATGAAGTTGATATGTATATTACATGAGCCTCTTTTTTTTCATTTAAGGCATTGCTATTCCTCAAGTTATATGCCAGTCATATAAGCAAATAAAAATGAAAGAATTTAAAATTATAAAATTATGAACCAGTGTCAAAAATAAAATGATGTGAATTAGCAATATGCAGTCTAAAAGCATAAAAGCAAAAATTCTAAAACAGATAGTCAATCATAAAATAATGTTTGGTAAAAGACAATTACAATGTAAAGATAAAATATTTGCTAAAAGTCTTTATAATTAAAAAATATATATATAATTTCTTTTTTTAACCTTTTAAAACAAAGGACAGAAGAGTAAACATTCTAAAGCAGATCATCAAAAAGCTCAAAGAAATGTTTGTCTTTGAACTGAAGTTGTTCGTTTAAAACAGATAATGGATTACTTTTGTGAAGTGAAAAAATTTCAATTTCTTCTAAGGTATTTAGCAGTGGTCCTTTTGGCACAGTATGTAATATTTTCAAATTGCTAGAAATGCAACCCTCTGAATAATTGTATCCATCAAGATGTTGACCAAATATTGATTTGATACGTGCAGTACCAGTAGTATGTTCTTTGAAACGTGTTAAAAAGTTGCGGCCAGTTTGGCCAATATACTGTTTCGCACAGTCATTACATATTATTTTATAAACGCCTGACTTTTGGTATCTATTTGACTCTCCATTTGTGCGTTTCAGTTTCATCTGCCGGGGGTTATTAGTTTTAAATGCTAATGTCACGCTTGTGTTCTTAAATAATTTATTTATTTTATCTGAGATAGGTCCCATGTATGTCATTTGTGTAAATCTCTTCTTAGAATTTATAACAGCGTCATTTTAATCTTGTAATTTTTGATATAACAGATCAACCTGAAGGGAATTATAATTGTTAGCAGCTGCTATCTGTTTGAATGTATCAATTTCCTTTTGGATTGCATCATGTTGGGGAGGTAATTTCAGTATCCTATGTATCATAGTTTT
The DNA here is from genome assembly GCF_021461385.2 of Schistocerca piceifrons. NCBI lineage: Eukaryota > Metazoa > Arthropoda > Insecta > Orthoptera > Acrididae > Schistocerca > Schistocerca piceifrons. Next base: position 95,564,528 of record NC_060140.1, read on the forward strand.
AAAAAATGCCATTTTGTATCTTAATGGATGGCATGATGTAGCATTTATTATTACGTCGGTTGATGTGGGTTTTCTATAAATAGAAATATTATGTTTTCCATTCTGATTTATAATTGTGAGGTCAAGGAAATTAATACTATTGTTACTTTCGTGTTCTACTGTAAATACAAGTTTTGGATGTAAATTTTGTAAGTTGTTAGCGAAAGCATCAATTTCTTCCTTAGAGCCGTTATATAATAGCAGTGTGTCGTCAACATATCTTTTGTAGTATATAATTTTATTTGTTATTTCTGGATTATTTTTGAAAAATTGGATTTCAGCGTAGTTGACGAAGATATCTGCTATAGTGCTAGCCAGGAAATTCCCCATTGCAAGTCCATCTTCCTGTATGTATATTTTATTATTAAATGAAAAATAATTAAAATCTAGAGTAATTCTTAACAGTTCGATGAATTCTACTATTTCTTTGGGGCTCATGATTTTGTGATGCGTTAAGTTATCATTAATGGTAGAGATAGTCTCTTGAATAGGTATATTCGTGTAAAGATTTGTGATGTCCAACGATGTGAACCTTGCGTTTTTTGGAATATCCACATTGTTGTGGCGTAGCAAGACAGCCACGCCACGGAAGTAGCCGAAAGGCACGCGTTTAGTTCACGCAGGCAAGAGATAGGTGTGTAACAGGATACGTAATGAATGCTATAAAGAAAAGTACATAGCTTCTGGAATACTTAACTTTAATCCATCCTTGGTACATCGCTATTGACGATATAAGTGAGACTCCATAGATACATGCAATGTTACTAATGGCGCCTTGCTAGGTCGTAGCCATTGACTTAGCTGAAGGCTATTCTAACTATCTGCTCTGCAAAGGAGCGAGGCTTCGTCAGTGTAGTCGCTAGCTACGTCGTCCGTACAACTGGGGCGAGTGCTAGTCCGTATCTCGAGACCTGCCTTGTGGTGGCGGTCGGTCTGCGATCACACAGTGGCGGCACGCGGGTCCGACATGTACTAATGGACCGCAGCCGATTTAAAGCTACCACCTAGCAAGTGTGGTGTCTGGCGGTGACACCACACACATCATAAATTAACTTAGTTAATTCGAAACTGTTTTTAATACTAAAATTTTCTTCATAAACGTAGAAGTATTTTAAGATTTGATTGAGCTTTTTGTTCAGGTTATAAGAGGGACTGTTGGTATTGTTAACAATTGGACGAACTGGTAAATTTGGTTTGTGTAATTTGATTTGCGAACTCAACTTAGGTAAAGTGTGGTTCATAACTCTAAGCGTTATTCTGTCTTTAGGTGAAAGTAAAGAGTCACTATCTTCACTCAGCTTTTTAATTTTTGTTTGAAATCTTGAAGTCGGGTCTTTATGAACCTCAGTTATTCCATTAGCGTTAAAAAATTGTAAAGTTTTAGAAACATAATCATCTTCGCTAACAATGACTAGAGTATTCCCTTTATCTGCCTTGATTGCAATAGCTTTATTAGTTATTAACTTCTAGTTGATTTGCTTTACAAGTTTTAATTCATTATTATGTTTATTTTTATCTTTTTCATTAGTAATGACATTCTTAGTTTTACGTGCATTGTCACGTATTTCAGACCTACTAAATTGTGCATGTTTTGCAGCAATATTTACATCAGCAATCACACGTTTAATATTTGCATTGCTCAATTGTGGAGCTAAATTATATTTTAGGCCTTTGTTTAAAAGTGTTCTCTCAGCAGGGGTAAAGGAAATTTGGGTTAGATTGGTTACTCTTGGATAAAAGTTATGTGAAACATCTTGTGAACACACATTGTGGTGTTATTGTAGCTTATTCTTTTCGTTTCGATAAAGACAAGTTGCTGCTCAATAATACATCGTCTGACGCCACAGTCTTTGCCATTCTACTTCGCAACAACTTCGTTGGAAAGAAGCCTGCTGCCACATCTTTGCACTGGCGTTTGTCCTCACCATGGCAACCACTAGTTCGACTATCGACTTTACAACAACTTCAGTGAAAAAAGCCTGCTGCTTCATCTTTGCAACGGCGTCTAACTTCACCATAGCAACCAGTCGTTCCAAATGGTTCGCTGACAGGCCTTGAGAGGGCAACCCATGTACTGCCAAACCGAAGTTCATTTTCCTACATATTTAAATATTTTAACGCTTCTTAATTGACAATAGCTGTTTAATAAGCTAAGTTTAGTGTGTATTTATTTCCAATTCTTGACAATGTTCTTTTAACTAAGAAATTTTAAATTGTAATTCGACTTATTACTCATTGGTTAATAATGACATCATGCAGTCAGAAGTGGGTGGAGCCTCCATTATATATAGTAAGACGTGCACTGGTTTCTCCACTAGTGATTCTCCAACAGAAAGAGGTTCCTACTCAATGGTAATTCAACGTTTTATAGCTTTATAACATTATGTATTTTGTTTAATGTATGTAGCCCTCTAATTAGAGCTTTGTATACAACTTAGAGGTCCGAAGATGACCACAGTAGTGGTCGAAACCGGTCACCTTGTTAAATAAATCGTGATCAAGACTGTTTTTTGTGGTGTCACCGCCAGACACCACACTTGCTAGGTGGTAGCTTTAAATCGGCCGCGGTCCATTAGTACATGTCGGAACCGCGTGTCGCCACTGTCAGTGATCGCAGACAGAGCGCCACCACAAGGCAGGTCTCGAGATACGGACTAGTACTCGCCCCAGTTGTACGGACGACGTAGCTAGCGATGCACACTGACGAAGCCTCGCTCATTTGCAGAGCAGATAGTTAGAATAGCCTTCAGCTAAGTCAATGGCTACGACCTAGCAAGGCGTAGTTTATTGCCTGAATCTACAGAGTCTCACTTGTATCGTCAATAGTGATGTACAACAAGGATGGATTAAAGTTAAGTATTCCAGCAGCTACGTACTTTTCTTTATAGCATTCATTATGTATCCTGTTTCAGACCTATCTCTAGCTTGCGTGAGTTAACGCGTTCCTTTCGGCTACTTCCGAGTGGTGTGGCTGTTAACCTACGCCACAACAGTTGGCGACGAGGCTTAAAAGAGGAATTAGCGTTCGTATTGCTCTACTTTGCTTGTGTCATGGCTTGACCACAATCTCCAGATGTATTGTCCGAATTTTATCGCTTGCAGAATCAGCAGACGCAGGCGTTATTGGATGCCCTTGGACAGCTTGTCCAGGGTCAACGTGCAATGCAAAACGATGCGGCAGCCGCCGCTTCACTGCTACCGCAGCCACAACATGCAGTTGCACCCCCATTTCGTCCCTACGAACCAGCTATGGAAACATGGACGGAGTGGTCACGCCAGTTTGGATTTCATCTCGCCGCCTACAGAATTCAAGGTAACGAGCGGCAGCCTCACTTATTGTCTTGTGTCGGCGTGCACACGTACCGTGTGATAGTGAAATTGTTTGCTCGACGCAACGTAGCAACTCTGTCCTACGAAGAAATTTGGTCTGCTTTAGATGCCTATTTCAAGGAAACAGTTAATGGAGTTGCAAAAAGGTATACGTTCTTTCGTACAAAACGTACGGCTGGTCAAACTAATCAGGAGTGGGTTGCAACATTGCAAGGCCTTACAAGGGATTGTGCTTTTGAGTGTGAATGTGGACTCTCTTATTCAGATAGTATGGTGTGTGATGCAATTGCACAGAACGTTTCTGATGTTCGTATATGGGAGCAAATTTTGAAACTAGTCAATCCCTCCCTTCAACAAGTGATAGACATATTAGATAGACAAGACACACTTGACTTTCCACAGGAATCATTTGAAACTTCGCCAGCCGTGTGTCACATTAACCGGCCCGCCGGGCGCGCTGCACGGAACGATAAACAGCCCTCGCGCTCGTCCGCGCAGCTGCCGCCTAGCTCTCCACGTGTGCCGCGTAAGCGAGCAAATGCAGTGAAATCATGCCCGCGGTGTGCAACTAGACATTCACGTGACAATTGCCCGTCATGCCAAGCTATTTGTTTTTACTGTAATACGAAAGAACATGTTCAGAGTGTTTGCCAGAAAAAGCTCAGATCGGACACTCACAACGATTCCAGGCCCTTTGCTTCGCGCCGGAATCGAACCAAGAATACTCAGGCTCGTGAGCCTTTACCCATGGACATTCATGTAGTTAATTGCACTCCGTCCAGTGCCACTTTCTCTAACAGTGACTGTGTGCGTCCCACAAAAAGTGTGCGTCGACGTCGCCGGAAATCACGTCGATTAGCAAGTGATTCTGTACCAGTGTCTGTTCACGTTGCACGAGACAGTCGCTCTTGTCGTCAGCAGGACAATAAACTTTTTGTAGACTTGGACATTCATGGCCACGTAATACCATTCCAGCTCGACACCGGAGCTGCAGTTTCATTGATCAATCACGACACGTACAAACAACTGGGCAAACCTCCGTTGCGTGCTGCAACTGTTAAGTTACATAGTTATTCAGGACAGCAGATCCCTGTGTTAGGACAGTGCACTCTTCTTGCAACATACAAGGGACGAACAAACCTTGTGTCATTTTACTTTCTTTGTTCTTCTACTGCAGTGAACTTGTTTGGTTTAGATTTATTTCAGTTGTTTGACTTGTCAATAGTCAATCAGGTGCTCTCAGTGAACCAGACTGTGCCTTCCGCCAGTGTTTCTCGTCTATGTGAAGAATTTGCAGACATTTTTGCACCGGGCCTTGGTTGCGCTAAAAACTACGAAGCACATTTGGAACTGAAAGTAAACGCGCAACAGAAATTTTTCAGAGCGCGCAATGTTCCCCACGCATTGTGTGATGAGGTCGCAAGAACATTACACGATTTAGAATCACAAGGTGTAATTGAACGTGTGCAGGCTTCTCTCTGGGCCTCACCATTAGTAATTTTGCCAAAACCTTCCGGAAAATTGAGACTTTGTGTGGACTTCAAGGCAACAGTGAATCCACAACTAGTGATAGCAACTTTTCCTTTACCCCACCCGGAAGGTGTTTTTGATAAACTGTGCGCGGGTAAATACTTTTCGAAGTTGGACCTAGCAGATGCGTACTTGCAAATACCGGTGGACGCCGAATTCCAGCGCGTCTTGGTGGTTAACACGCATCTTGGTTTGTACCGATTCAAAAGACTGCCATTCGGGTGTGCATCCGCCCCTGCATTGTTTCAGCAATATTTACAAGCTGTTTGTGCGTCGGTCCCTACTGCTGCGAACTATCTGGACGATATTGTGATCTACGGAAAGACAGCAGAAGAACATTTAGCAAATCTGAGAACGTTATTTCAGGTATTGCGACAAAATGGTCTTCGCTTGCGGAAGGACAAATGTGTGTTTTTTGCTCGTGACTTACCATATCTGGGACATGTAATCAATGCCCAAGGCATACATCCCAGTCCAGAGCACCTCCGTGCCATACAAGACTTGCCTTCGCCGCAGAATTTGAAGCAGAGTGTTTTGGGAAAAATTAACTATTATCATAACTTTCTCCCGCATGCCTCTTCCATTTCAGCTCCGCTTCATCGCTTACGCCGTAAAGGTGTTCCGTTCGTCTGGACGACGGGATGCGAACGCGCCTTTCGCCAGATGAAATCGGCGTTGCTTTCTAATACTTGCCTTACGCCATTCGATCCCCAGAAACCCCTTTTGTTGATGTAAGATGCATCGGATTTCGTGATCGGTGCTGTGCTTGCGCACAAAGATAGATCGCAGGATCGCCCTATTGCCTTTGTATCAAAATTGCTCTCATCTGCGCAACTAAATTATTCACAGATCGAGAAAGCAGCATTGGCTCTCGTATTTGGTGTTACTAAGTTCCATGATTTCTTGTATGGTCGTCACTTTACCATCATCACAGACCACAAACCTTTGATATCGCTTTTTCATCCGAACAAGCCTGTCCCTCCACGTACAGCGCAGAAATTCATTCGCTGGTCTATTTTCATCTCGCAGTACCGCTACGATATCTTGTATCGGTCCACTGCTAAGCACGGAAACGCCGATGCGTTGTCCCGTTTGCCTGTTGCTGAGGAGAGAGCATTCGATTCTCCCGAACTTGCTTGCATGTTCATTGATTCGAAAACCGATGACGTGGTCGAATAGTTTCCGATTGATTTTCGTCGTGTAGCTACAGCCACAGCTGCTGACCCTGTCCTTGCTACGGTTTTGCGTTTTGTTGCTACGCAATGGCCTTTGTCAAAGTCTCGGATCGAGGGTCCGTTGGTTCGCCGATTTTTTGCTCACAAGGAGAGACTTTTTGTACAGCGTGGTGTTTTGTTGTTGCGTTCTGATAATGATCAGTCAGGGGTTGTGGTCCCACGTTCGTTACAGTCCTCTGTTTTACGGCTTCTTCACCAAGGACATTGGGGTATCGTGCAAACGAAACAACTTGCTCGTCAGCACTGTACTTGGTTCGGAATCGATGCTGCGATTACGAATATGTGCTCTTCTTGCATGGCGTGTGCCGACCAACAATCCGCCCCACCGCGGAAATTCTTTGCATGGCCAAAAGCCACTTCCCCTTGGCAACGCTTGCACATCGATTTTGCTGGTCCATTCTGGAATGCTAGATGGTTGGTTGTGGTAGATGCCTTCAGTAATTTTCCTTTTGTTGTCCGGATGTCTTCCACGACGTCATCTGCCACCATGCAAGCATTGTCTGCTATCTTTTGCATTGAAGGTCTTCCGCAGACAATTGTTTCTGACAATGGCCCACAATTCATGTCCGCAGAATTTGTCTTTCTGCAAGGCCAATGGTAATCAACATCTGACATCCGCGCCGTTTTCGCCTCAGTCAAACGGTGCCGCTGAACGATTGGTCCGGACTTTCAAATCACAGATGCTGAAGTTGAAAGAGTCGCATTCTCGGGAGGATGCGTTGTTGCTCTTTTTGTCTTCGTATCGCTCTCAGCCCCGAGATGGTCGTTCGCCGGCTGAGTTTCTCCACGGTCGCCCTCATCGAACCTTGATGTCGTTGCTGTATCCTCCGCATCAGGTTCCTGTGCAGCGGCAGACGCCTGCTTTTGCTCCAGGCGACGTTGTATTCTATCGCAACTATCGAGGTTCACGGCGTTGGCTCGCAGGGCGCATTCTTCGCTGCCTCGGCCGCGCGATGTATTTGGTTTTGGGGGCCTCTGGTGAGGTGCGTCGGCATCTCAATCAGCTGCGCCTCTGTCGTCGCACGGGTTCTGCCGCTCCCCGTCTGCTTTCAGCGACGGTGCCGTCCGGTCAGCGCCCTGGGGACCCATCTACTGGCTCGCCTCATCCCCAGGTGTTACCGACGCTGCCTTCCATTTTGCCCCATGGCGACGCGCCGCCGCCGCTGCCGCCTGTTCTCCCGCCGGCGACGCCCGCAGTGGACGCGTCGCTGCAACCGCCTGGCGCCTCCCTGGGTCCCGCGCCGCCGATCGCTTCCCGTGACCAGCTGTCCTCCGCCATGGAACTCTTGCCCGCTCCGGACCACATGACGTCTTCGCGCGTCGGGTACCCCGACGCATTGGAGGTCGACCCTTCGGCCCGTCCTGTCTCTCTACGGGCGCATACACCACCTGTTGACGTGCACCCTGGACTAGGTTTTCAGGCGTTTCCTAGCTCCCCTCGGACCGAATGGCAGGGTGCGGGTGGCACAGCCTCGCCTGTTGTTAGGCTCCCCACCTCATCGCATACGTTAACATGGGGTCCTCCCCACGGCGGGCAGAAGCTTTATAACACGACCGTTCGCCGATTTGCGGGGGAGGAATGTGGTGTCACCGCCAGACACCACACTTGCTAGGTGGTAGCTTTAAATCGGCCGCGGTCCATTAGTACATGTCGGAACCGCGTGTCGCCACTGTCAGTGATCGCAGACAGAGCGCCACCACAAGGCAGGTCTCGAGATACGGACTAGCACTCGCCCCAGTTGTACGGACGACGTAGCTAGCGATGCACACTGACGAAGCCTCGCTCATTTGCAGAGCAGATAGTTAGAATAGCCTTCAGCTAAGTCAATGGCTACGACCTAGCAAGGCGCCATTAGTAGTTTATTGCCTGAATCTACAGAGTCTCACTTGTATCGTCAATAGCGATGTACAACAAGGATGGATTAAAGTTAAGTATTCCAGCAGCTATGTACTTTTCTTTATAGCATTCATTACGTATCCTGTTTCAGACCTATCTCTAGCCTGCATGAGTTAACGCGTGCCTTTCGGCTACTTCCGAGTGGCGTGGCTGTTAACCTACGGCACAACATTTTTAATAGTAATTATTTATAAGACATTGATCACTGCTGTTCCCGTAAAGCATTCAAAAGTAACTCTTTAATAAGTTTCTATAAGTACTCTTTTGTTGATTCTCCAATTTCCTTCAGTATTGCTGCTGGGATGTTCTGTGCCTGTCGCTTTGCCATTACTTAGATCAATCAAGGCACTGTTGAATTCCTCTTTAGATATAGGTGGCCCTATCATATCGATATCCATATTAAAGTTATGAGGATAAAAGTCCCAAAGACTAGGTCTCATTGACCTTTTTTTTTTGGCATATCAACTGTGTACGCGATTACAAAACTGAGGAGATAGACCAACTCATTATTATTATTACCAAATGCCGAATAAAGAAAAATTATTATGCCATTTACATAAGTTATTCGAACAAATTTTAACTGTGGGAGTGACGTCTGAACGACCGCTGTAGCATACTGCGGGATGAGGAATTGTGTTTTGGTGGTGGCATTCGAAATCGCGCCAACTGCATACACGTTACATGGCATTTGATTAATCTGAAGAAAAATGTAACTCAGATCTATTTTGTCGGAAATTTTATCCCGTTTATCTTCATCAATAGTCAACTTTGCCGATAGATGCGTGGTTTCTGAGTTATAAGTCCCATTTTTTCGTGTTTTTTTTCTATTTTTGACCCATTTCTGGGCCAAAATTAGGTGGCACTTTGAAAATTCGGATTCATTACCCTGAAAACCACGTAGAAAGGTTGTAAAACATCTTCTATAAAACTTCCCGCCAAGAATCACCATCTGAGTGGAGTAGATTAGTAACTCGTTCAAAGGTCAGTGCCAGTAATGTGAGATTAACAGAGTTCACTGACTTAAGATACGTTGGTGCTATATGACGTACAAGTATGATCGAGAGATTGGAGATAGGGTTGAGATTTTCTTTAAAATGTTGGAACAAACTACATATGACGCTGAAAAGTCACCGCAGAATGGAAACGCAAATCAGATTCTTCTGTCTCATTTGTGTTGTCGGAGTGACACATGGGTGCTAAAACGCACAGATTAAACCCAGCACCAGAAAATAGTGATACTAGTACGTGCAGTTAAAAACTGCTACAAGAGAGACCACATAAGAAACAGGGATTTCAGAAACATCTATTCTGTATGGGGAAAAATCGATAAATATCGAATAAATGCTTCAAATGTATGATGAGAATGGATGAGAACGGGATTCCTGAATAGCTCCACGTTACACCGTCTCAGAGGAAGAAAAAGTATGGGACATCCAAAAAGAGGTGGACTGTTGTACCGAGACGGGAGAGATGGTGTAAGGCCTGAATGTTATTATGATGGTGACGATGCCTATTTACACTCCTTTGTGTTTGTTTTCTATGTTCGGCAATTCCCTCGAGTCGTTTGTTCCACGCAAAGAAACAAAGCTTTACGATTATTTGTGGTGCCTATTTCGTTACAGCCAGTGTTGCGCATTAAGCAATGCGAATGAAAGATTTGTTGAGTTACAGTGTCTGTTTTATTAGATTTAATTGATGCTCTCCACCATGTCTACAACGGTGCACAGAGTCGTTTCCTGCATGCGACTAAGCTCATCAGACAACAGATTCATTAAATGAATTCCCAACTGCGAATAAGGACAACCATCAGCTGTAGAATGCAATGACGACAATGAAAAGTTGTGCTGACCAGGATTCGAAACCCGGTTTTCCCGCTTATAGCGAGCGGTCGCCATACCATTTGGCTATCCGTGCACGACTCACGGCCACAGCCAAACTTTCAATATTGTGCGGATAAATAACAGATTAGTCATCCCAGTGCACACGCACAGATGAATCGTTAAGGCTTTACAGATGGCGCAGAGATCGAGTCACGTGCTCAACCACGCACGAACTACCTCCACGTGAGCACAAAGCAGTAGCGATCAATGATTTATGTTTCAAGCGGGAATTGTACATAAACATGAGTAAATATAAAGACGTAACAGAGTAGCAGATAGGGGCAACGTGATTGGCCGCGTCCATGGCCACACATTTGTGAAGTTGCTGGATTTTATTTAAACTGAAGATGGAAGGTGGAGAAAGGAAAGGAACGAGAAGGAACTAATGGTATCAGCTGCATCTGGAAATTATGTGGAATCGATGGTAACGAGTGAAAATGTGTGCGGGACTGGTACTCAAATACGGGACCTCCCACCTATTAAGCAGTTGTGTGTATCACTGCGTCACCCGGATACAGTGTTTATCACAAATGTGCAGACTATCTCGACCTGCTCCTCTGCTGAACCACACTCTCTCATAGTGCAACCTATCCACACTCCCCATCCATGTCCTCCACGCTAGATAATTTTAGGTTCCCAGTGGTGGTCGAAAATAACTGAAGGCAGTGCACTCATTGCCTATCAAGGCGAATCAATTGTTTCGGACATGCCCAAAAAAACAGACGCCGTATGGAATCCACAGCTGTGAACATTCAACATCAAAAAAAGTTTGGCGTCACACCGATTCCCAGAAATGCTGAAGATAGACGTTGACTGTGGATATTTTATCACAGACACAGTCCCTTTGACTGTTCAGAGTTATCACTAAACCCGCCCAAAGATGTAAACAACCACGAATAAGCAGTTCCAGTTAGGCGGAGGGAGTCTGACAGCCGATCAGTTCCAGTCATTCCACCAGGAAGGAGGTACACGGCTCGTGTTGCCTGTAGTTCAACCATGCCTAAACGGCCAATACCGCGGTTCGATCGCGTCCGCATTGTAACTTTGTGCCAGGAACGACTCTCAATAATGTAAATGTCCAGGCGTCTCGGAGTGAACTACAGTGATGTTGTTCGGACATGGAGGAGATACAGAGAGACAGGATCTGTCGATGACATGCCTCGCTCAGGCCGCCCAACGGCTACTGCTGCAGTGGATGACCGCTACCAACGGATTATGGCTCGGAGGAACCCTGACAGCAACGCCACCATGTTGAGTAATGGTTTTCGGGCAGCCACAGGACGTCGTGTTATGACTCGAACTGTGTGTAATAGGCTGCATGATGCGCAACTTCACTTCCGACGTCCATGGAGAGGTCCATCTTTGCAACCACGACACCATGCAACGTGGTGCCGGCCGGAGTGGCCGAGCGGTTAAAGGCGCTACAGTCTGGAACCGCACGACCGCTGCGGTCGCAGGTTCGAATCCTGCCTCGGGCATGGATGTGTGTGATGTCCTTAGGTTAGTTAGGTTTAAGTAATTCTAAGTTCTAGGGGACTTATGACCACAGCAGTTGAGTCCTATAGTACTCAGAGCCATTTGAGCCATTTGCAACGTGGTACAGATGAGCCCAACAACATGCCGAATGGACCCCTCAGGATTGGCATCACGTTCTCTTCACCAATGACTGTCGCATATGCCTTCAACCAGACAATCGTCGGAGACGTATTTGGAGGCAACCCGGTGAGGCTGAACGCCTTAGACACATTGTCCAGCTAGTGCAGCAAGGTATAGGTTCCCTGCTAATTTGGGGTGGCATTATGTGGGGCCAACGTACGCCGCTGGTGGTCATGGAAGGCGCCATAACAGCTGTACGATACGTGAATGCCATCCTCCGACAGATAGTGCAACCGTATCGGCAGCATACTGCCGAGGCATTCGTTTTCATGGATGACAATTCGCGGCCCCATTGTGCGCATCTTGTGAATGACTTCCTTCAGGATGACGAGATCGTCCGGCTAGAGTGGCCCCAGACAGACCGATGTCGTGGGTTGACTCCTGTTGCTCTTGTGTCGGTCGCGAAGCCACTACCCCTCGCTATACGGTGCGACCCACTGGACTGACGTGGCGACCTCACATGCGCCGACGCTCAAGCCGGACAAGTCATCTTGTGTCTCAGTGCGCGACCGATCAACCGATCGATCCAACCGCCAATGACCATTGCCTGAACAATCTCGAGCAGACTGGCGGCCTAACACATACAGTACTAGCACTCCGGACGACAGACAGACACTGACTGCCCCACACTGACCCGGCTGACCAATAGACCGACTGGCGAGCTCATAGCGCCCCTTATATGCACGCGACCCTGCGTGTCAGCGGGGGACTGTTCAATCTGGTGGAGATTCTGTAATAGTGCGCGGCGTGTGTAGTTGGAGTGATGTGGGGCACCTGATACGTCTGGATATGACTCTGATAGGGTACACGCACTTAAGCATCCTGTCTGATCACCTGCATCCATTCGTGTACACTGCGCATTCCGGCAGGACAATGCGACACCCCACACGTCCAGAATTGCTACAGAGTGACTCCAGTAACATTCTTCGGAGTCTTAACACTTCCGCTGGCCACGAAACTCCCCAGACATGAACATTATTGATCAAATTTAGGATGCCTTGCAACGTGCTGTTCAGAAGAGAATTTCACCCCCTCGTACTCTTACGGATTTATGGATAGCCCTGCGGGATTAATGGTGCCATTTCCTTCCAGCAGTACTTCAGACATTAATCGAGTCCATACCACATCGTGTTGCGGCACTTCAGCGTGGTTGCTCAGGCCCTAAACGATACCAGTTTATTGGCTCTTCAGTGTATAATAGAACGTAAATTAAAACGTTAAATCAAAATTAGCAAATATAATTCGTGAAACACAGTATCTAAAGGCAAATTTGTGGGAGAAGTATCTCAGCCATTTGAAATAAAAACTGGTGTTAGACAAGGTGATGGTTTATCACCTTCTCTGTTTAATTGTGTTCTAGAAAATATTGTAAGGATGGAACTCGGAGCTAAAAAATCACAAAATTGAACCAATAATTCTGGGAAGGAAAACAAATGGAATCAAGGTAAACTGCTTGGCTTTTGCAGATGATTTTGCAATACTTTCAGAAAACCTGACAGAAGCAGTTATCCAGATAAATCTTCTGGAAAAAATAGCAAACAGAACTGGTCTCAAAATTTCAGCTGAAAAAACAAAATTCATGACAAATAGAAAAAATGTGCCAAAATTCATAGAAACACAAACAGGTAAAATATAGCGAGTAAATAAATTTAAATATCTTGGAGAGACTATACAACAGAATGAACTAGAAAAATCTGCAATACATATAATAATGAAGAAAATGGAAAGAGCATATGGTTCAAAATGGCTCTGAGCACTATGGGACTCAACTGCTGAGGTCATTAGTCCCCTAGAACTTAGAACTAGTTAAACCTAACTAACCTAAGGACATCACAAACATCCATGCCCGAGGCAGGACTCGAACCTGCGACCGTAGCGGTCTTGCGGTTCCAGACTGCAGCGCCTTTAACCGCACGGCCACTTCGGCCGGCAAAGAGCATATGGTTTGACCAAAAATATTTACAATAAGAAATGTATATCTAGGAAAACAAAACTAAAACACTACACCACAGTGGTACGACCAGAATGTTTATATGGATCTGAATGCCTAACGATGAACTATAAGACTGACAGACTAGAGGTACTGGAAAGAAGGATTATTAGAAAAATAATGGGTGCAATAAAAACTGCAGATGGTTGGAAAATAAGAAGTAATGAGGAGATACAAAAATATATAGAAAATATCTGAAGTAATGCCCAAACGAAGATTAACCTTCTTCGGACACCTCTACTGAGTGGATGGAAAAAGACTAACAAAACAAATACTCCTATATTTCTGGAAGAAGAAATCGACAATAGCATGGATTACAGAAGTAAGGAAAGATCTAGAATGAAACAACATCAAAGAATCAGAAATAGCAGAAAGAAACCGTTTTAAAAATAAAATACCCGATTTGGAAGGCTTTCCAACCAGATGAAATAAAAAATCGGGAACAACATGGACAGAAGAAAGGAAGAGACTTCATGGGGAGAAAATGAGGGAATACTGGAAAAACAGGAAACAACAACAAAGGAAGAAGAGCAACTGAAGCTGTTAGCGTGATCCTAGTTGGTCAATACGATTGAAAAAGAAAAGTAAGTTATGTTTATATTACCCATGTGGTTGACGACTTGTTTTTACGCAGCGATGTTTTTACGTAAACAGAAGTGACATTCAAAAGACCGCAGCATAAGATAATTCTTTATTTTTCGCAGGTTTTACGTCACTGCCTGGAGAGTTAGCAGGACATCGGCGGAGTGGAAACCGCCTTGTTTACGCAGGTGCGACGTTAACAGTTCGCGACGCAAAGCGCATCGCGGTCTGCGTGCGACCTTGGCCGAGCCGCCATCGGTAAACAACGAAGGCACTGACTGGACCAGCAAGCAGCCGAACGGGCGTGCCGGTAGCTGCCAAGGGAACTTTCCGGAATGCGACGAGGCCCTTCTGGAAGAATACTGCTTATCTTGGATGGACACGTAATATGTTTTGCGTCTCGAAGAGTGTCTGTTTGTGTGCGGCTGTTCCTGCTCAGACGCCATAAGCAGGTCCGCCAACAACGCAGTTTTGTCCTAGCGTTCAACACTCGCTTGCACTCCAGCAATGTCAATGAGAATTTTACAATGCGTCGCGTTCATCAGTTACGGCAGGATATGAAGTTATGGCGACTCAAACAGTGTTATCAGCTGCCTCATTGCCGATAGTCATAAACTGTATTTTGTTCACTACAAAATGGTTATTGAAAGCCTGTGACTGTAAAACCAATGCCTTAGTTTACAGCATAGAAAAGATTTTTGCTGCAGTGCAGCATTATTTATACTGTGTTGTATATTAGGTTTTCTTCCCGTTCCATTCATAGATTGAGAGTTAGGTATATCCCGGCGGTCCAAAAAGGAATCGAGACAGGATTAATAAAAAATAGAGTTGCGTTCTACCAAAATTATGGTTCGGCAGTTTTTGTACAGCAAATAAATGACGTAGTAAATGGTTGGATAACGGCAGTACCAGTAGCATTAATAGGATAAGAAACATAAATTAATGTGTGAAGGAGAAAACTGGGAACCGATGCTTCTCTTTGTTTTGCACTTAATTATAACCGCACATCGCTCACTGTTAGTCCGTTGTGTATTTTATATCCTTACAGAATACAAATTGCATTTTGTTACTAATAAAAATTAAGTGATCGCGTAGATTCCGCGCTTTTAGGTAACCGAAGCAATTACTTTTGCTGCAAATTAAGTTTACATGCCCAAACATAAAAAATCTAAACAATTATTGTTGTTGTTTGGACTCGGTAGAACGTTCTTCATTATGATCAAAGACAAGAGTTTCCTGTTACTATTAACAATTGTGAAAGTTCTTTATGAATAATAAAAATATGTGTTATATAAGCTCGACGAATATTGAAGTGATGTTTGGTATGTTTTTATTTTCCTTTTTTAAAAAATTTGCCTTTCTTTTTTATAACGCTATATGATAAATATGTATTGCTATTTATTTTTACTACCACATCACTCCGTTGCACGTTATAAATCAACGATTTTCGAATAAAATCTAAATTAAAAATTTCAATTTTGCGATAAATACTCTTTATTTTCAGTAACAGACAGGAGAGTAAGTATGTAGAAGAAAAAAAAATGCTCTGTAGGTTGCACAGCCCTTTATACATCGTCGCTCTGTTTCTAGACGATTCGCCGCTTTCGCTTTGTAGGACTGTCTAGTAAGCCACTGATAGCAAATGCAAACAAAGCGATCGAATTGAGTTAACGCCCGATAGGTATGCAACACAGCTAAAGTACACATAACGCGGTTACAGTCGTAGCTAACCATCGGTACTAGGAAATCTACCGTAGTAGATTACTTATGATAGTCTACGGCAGCCCACAATAGTTTTACAACTCTAGGTGTGCTACATAGTTTCTCCCACTTCAGTACAACTGAAACATTCCCTTAGAAAAACTAATATATTACTGTGCTGATAAACCTCTTATGTTATTTGATTTTCAAACAGCTGAGCGGAACTGAACGTACTCAGACATTTCTCTCTTTACTCATTTTGATCAGCACTAAACTGACACACAATATTTTTAGCGCAACGCAGTCTGACTTTCAATAACCCCTACAAAAGAATGGCCCTGACTAACAATATCCGATACCTTTCATGAATCACTTACCTCACAAAAATCTTCGTTACTCGAACTACTGCAATACAGCCAGCGCCAATACTGTCAGCTAAATAAAGGATTCTAACTACTGAAGGCACTAACTACTGATAGGCATAGTTAGCAAATGAAAAATTTTGATAGAGAACAAACAATGTATTTACCTTAATAGTGCTCAAAAGTCAATATATATATATATATATGACATCCAGTCTTATAAATTTCCTTTTTCTGATGGACACACGTCCAGATCGTCCGCTCTCAAAACTCTGCCATCACTCTTCCCACATCCACCTCTGCTGGCGGCTCACCTCCAACTGAGCAACGCTACGTGCTGTTCACATCCAACTGCCCAACACTACAATAGCAAAAATTCCAACAATGCAAATTAGCCACAGACTGCACATAGCACAGTCAGCGATTTTCATACAGAGCGCTACGTGGCGTTACCAACATAAAAACCTAAACAGCCTACTTACACAACGTTCATACAGCGATGTCAAACTGTCAGAATAGTCATTATTTGGGATATTGTTCAATTCCGCATCATATTGGTTTGAATGTCCGCCATGCCACCGAAATGTTGATCCTTCATATGAATTTCAACACTTTGGCTTTTTGTTGTAGGTTCTTATTGATAACACCAAGACTCGTTATGTGTGACGAATTTTTTTAGATAATGACTGTCCACATTTTGCAATTGAATCAAGTCGCCGGGGTAGCCGCGCGGTCTGCGGCGCCTTGTCACGGTCTGTGCGCTCTAGGTTCGAGTCCTCCCTCGGGGATGGGTGTGTAAGTTGTTCACAGCGTAAGTTAGTTTAAGTTAGAGTAAGTAATGTGTAGGTTTAGGGACCGATGACCTCAGCAGTTTGGATCCATAAGACCTTACCACAAATATCCAAATTTCCAAAAATCAAGTCGCCGTGTGACATCTACGCCTCGTTGTTTTTGATCGCAATTCAAGGTAGGCGGGACAAACTTCGTACACACCTCCCTCTTCCTCAAAACATTGCGGAGAATGTCTTGTACACTTAATTTAGAGATGTTGCTCCATTGTTATTTGTGAGACGACAATGTCGACAGACTATGGCCGCACGACCACTACTTAACACTGCCTGCTCATAACTGTCTGGTCGAATAGTAGTTCATTCAAACCGCAGCGGTACTTGCTGCGCAGATGTCGCGTATACGCCTGGAGTAAAATCAGTTTCGTAACTTTTTGGACGGATGTTGTATGTCTGTGTGACAAACGCTCTCAGCATGAACTCCCTTCATCAAATCGACAGAGAAATGGTCCGGATTAATGCCAATTAGGTCATGCCGTCAAGTTGAGTTGATGGAAAGGTCTGCCGCTGATGAGCCTTTTTGACTGCGCATATAAACGGCTCACCACCTGTTTCATAAAACATCGGGAACCCGGCCCTAACCAGGCTTCGCTCTCCCCGAATATTTCAGCTGTAAACCGTTCAGTCACCTTCAGAGTGAATTGTAAGTACACGAGATTCAACCGAAATGTTGGTTACGGCTGAATTCACGTTATTTTATGGATCAAATAATATGCCGTCAAAACATGAAGATTCAGCTCACTACCACCCGAGTATGAGAGAATGCTAATATGCACTGGGGTCCCAGAGAACCAGGAAATCATAAAATGACCCTATTGGAAATGTAAACTAACGTTACTGTAAATCACTCAAACAAAACAGAACGTTCTTGCTCCACCCTTGCTCTCCTGAGATCACACAATGTATGAGGAAGTTTCCAGCGACGACACACTGCCAGTTTTAACTCGTACGAAACGTAATCAATCGGGTACATGCTTGCAGATACCACAGGGCTTTACTGTTGACTGGAGCCTCCTGCAGCAAGGTGATCACAAGGTGCCCGTAGTGTACTCGCGCGCTGTCTCCCTCAGATGTTGGCAGTGGGGTTGGACAACTGGAGGATTCTGTCTCGTCACTGCGAAATTGTCAACTTTGCTTCGATTGCAATGAAAGGCACCCGACACCCATACGTGATAGTGGCTTACAATGAGTGCCGCTCGGTGGGTTAACAAAGATCTTCCATCTGGAACGCTTCCTAACTGAACGAAGATACATTCGATTCAGACTCCAGCAAAAGAAAGTGGCCAACATCAAAGAATATCACAGTAAGCTGATGGAAAGGAGGAATAACAGTGATGTTGAACTGGAGTTCCCAGATGCCGACTGGCCTGTAATCTGAATAAATGCCCGGTATGCTGCATAGCAGAACAACAGAAAAAATCTACAAAATGTAAATCCAACAAGACAAAATTAGGAGATTCGTGAAGATGTCCCTTTCGTAACTTAAACAGTGATTAGGAGCACACCGTCGTGTGTAGAAGTGACGAAGACATTTGCAAAATTTGCTGACATAAAGTTGAGATCATCAACACAACCTCTCCAAATGCTATAAGACCAGCGGATGTCCGCCTCGTTAGCTGAATGATTAGCGAGTCTGTTTGTCACGCTGTCGACCTGGGTTCCACTCCCTGCCAGGGAGGAGATTTTTTCCGCTCCGGGACTGGATATTCTGTTGTCCTCATCATCGTCCCCCCGCAGTTTGCTCACTATGGCGTCAACTGAAAAGACTTGCAATTTCCTTCTTATAATCGAAATGACACAAAAAGCAAATTAATTTTACGTCATATAGTAAAAGCAGATTCAGCCCTTAAAGGGAAATGTATTATTTTTATTTAATACGTGTATAACTATTTTATGGAGAGAAAAGAATCTGATTTATGACAGAATAAAAATATATTTTATGACAAAAGGTGTTAAGTTTCTTTCAGGTCAAACAAGCGTTCATTTTTCTTTGTTACAAGAAAGGTAAGGCGGAGAACCCAGACTAAGAAGGGAACCATAGGCAAATGAAGGCAAGTCTACAAGTGGAGGTTGGAGACCAGAAATGATATATGTATATACTCGGTATAAACAGTAACAGTGGCGCAGGTGAAGTGTAGGCACCAAACTGAAGTACGACACTTGTGGTGAATCAAAACAGGAAACAGCCTGAAACTGGTGAAAGACATACACTTCATTCACCATTCACTGCTCGTGTTTCATATTTCTAATCCCAGCATTCTGGTACTCGAGAAAATAATAATTCAGGTAATATTAATAATTTCTATGGGTTGCCTGATTTATTTGACGACTTTTACAGCTTGTCCCCTACTGATCTGTGAGAGGAGCTTGGAGCTATAAATTTGCTCTATATGGGCGAGGGCAGCAGTCTTCCTAGCAACCATGATGGCTTCCCGTTTCTCATCCCTTTTCCGATCGCTAGGCTAGCACGTGGTGTCGTTTGAACATTCGGTAGTGGTCAAAGTTTCTCCTGTTCTCAGTTCCCCAACCTGCCTTACCAACCATGTAACTGCTAATTCTGCTCGATTTTATCGTCGCGAGGTCGCCTCCCTGTGAAATGCCGGCGCTATAATTGGCCAGTTCAGGTGCGCACCCGTTTTTCGCGGCGGGCGCCAACCGCCCTCCGCGGATGGGTGGTGGACAAAGGGGCAGTAGTGAAGTTCTAGTGCGACCGTGCCGGAGACCGGAGGTGCCGCTTCAAGGAGATGAGGTTCGGTAAGCATGAGCGCCGACGTGCACTGTAGATTCGTGCCCTGCGGCGCAGAGGGAAACTGATAGGTCATTGTGAATAGTTTCGCGTCTTCGCTGGTTTTATTGCTATAGTACGGAAGGCTACCGAGCGATTCACGCACAGTAGCATCTTCTTAGACTAATTCCTGGTGGTGGTCGATGCACGCCTGCAACCCCTTCCTTTACTAAATGGGATTCTATTTGATAATACGGCGATCGTTACTAAAATTCCTTTCCTCCTGCTATCGTGGCGTGTTATGAACGTACGTTGGGGCAGGCTGCTGAACTCGAATTTTTCTTCCCCCCCCCCCCACCCCCATTTGGTTGTATTATTGTTCGATTCTCAACTGTTTAATAAATGAGTCCGTTAATCTTACATTCTCTCTCTTTCCTTACGTGAACTCACCCCTAATGTAACAGAATAATGCGGAACTATAACGGTTGCTATAAGGTCGTGCAGGTCTCGCGCTACTAACGATACTGTAAAGATTCAATATCGCGCGCCTGGCACGACCACTGCACGCATGGCACCGATGGCAGTAGTAATCACGTTCAACTATTCCCCATTGATAAACTGGGAAGTCTTCACGGCTCAGTGTGAGTACGCGGGGCACATGTAGGGAGAGCGGTAGCGAAGGGGGCTGTGGGCAGGATCTGTAGAGGAAATGAGAACTGGAGGGAAAGTGCCGTTCTAAACTGAAGCCTACGCTCATTTTTCTTGTAAATAATAAATGGAGACCCTGCACACCGACATGTGCATCGCGACCATTCAAAAAGACCTACTACCACCACAGCTTTGGTTAATATCTAAAAGAAATTCCTCTGAGAATGCAACACAAGCAGCTTGTGACGAAATCCCGGGGTATGTTCACAGACTGAAGTGTGTGGAAGTGGGTGGTTAGGAAAGGTAAACATTCCCTAGTGCATGTATACCATCACCAAAACGATGAGTGAAAGCTTACCACAAATTGAAAAAAAAAAAAACCCACCCACACACACACACACACACACACACACACACACACACATCTACTAGTGAAGGTGTGCCACACTAGGCCAAGTTAGTAGAAATGTACAGTAGCAGATTGTTAACGGCGGGTCCAACAATGATACCAGACATCGGTATGAATCTAATTGTCGTCAGTTGGTGATTGTTATGTTATATAGCAGTGCAGCTACTATTGACAGCAGTGTACCTATAGCTGCATCGGTGAAATTCTACAAATACAGAGGGGAATGGGGAAACGCCAATTATAGTCCGCGCAGAATGCCATGGCCAGTAGATGTGCAGACACCAGGGCACGTGTGGAGAGAGCGGTGGAAGTGGGGGCTACAGGCAGACGTTGTAGAGGAAATGCCGAGCGGTCTACACTCAAGGCTACGCTCACATTTTTTGTAAATATTAAGTGGATGCCACCAGCACCCACACTTGCATGATGACCATTCAAAAAGATCTGCTGCCTCCTCTGTTTGGGTTACTATCTAAAAAGAATTCACAAAATTTGTTGTTCTCAGGCCTCTGAAGTCCAAACCAGCTGAGGAAGTATACGATAACATTGTTGACATTTTTATGCTGTTGGGCGCTCCCTCAGTGTTGCAGATAGACAACGGTCGAGAGTTTGTTAGCAAATAATGAGCAACGTAATTGAAACATGACCCAGTTTTAAGACTGTGCACGGTAAACGTAAACACAACCAGAGCTAAGGCAGCGTACGGCGACAAAATAAAGACACAGAAAATATGCTAAGTACAGCGGCGCAGGAGCACAACACCGCAGAGTTGAGTCGCGCAATAAGGTTTGTGCAGTTTCTGAGGAACACCGCTGTTCATTTTGGAATTAAAATGTCCCAGTACGAAACGATATTTCGTTGCCCTCCTAAACATGTATTGTCGTCATCAAGTTTACCTCCTGCAGCATTGACGGACGTTCACTCTGAGGACGACCTTGACAGCAGTGAGCAGTGAGAAATGGATTGAAACGTTGCAGGATAATGATCACAGCAAATCTCCATTAACATACCAATAGGAACGGAGGTTGAGCACAGAGAGAAAGAACGTGTTCCAGATGGTAATGAATATTGCCTTACTGATTTAGACGAATTAATTCGTGCTATAAAAAAACTCACTACTGTGGCGTAAAAAGTGCTAAGAAAGACAAGCACAAAGAATGCAGCAGTGCTCAGACCGTCATTTGCCACTAGTGAAAAAACGATGCACAGAGAGATTTCCAGTTTCGATCGAGGAAAAGGAAACGCAAGATCGATCTTGGGTGTCGTCCTCGAGACAACGGCTGATGGTTTCTACTGGATCTGGACGAGAGATGGTGTGCTGAGCCAGCTTTACGCAAGGTACTAAACTGGTTAGTGAGGTCTGACATTGTCAGGAAGGAGACGGTGGTCTACTAAATAAAATTTCTCTAAAAATTAAACAAAAAACTTTTATTGCCTAGACCACAATTTTGCTATAGCAGTTATAGTGCAATAACTGGTTTAGGTTGCTATATGCAAACATCTTCAGATCGTTCAAAATGTGACTAAAAGATTGTTGAGGGTAACGTAGAAGTAAATATCCTCGGAGTAGTGAAGCAACTTAAATCACTTGATAAAAGCAAGTCTCCTGGTCCAGACTGTATACCAATTAGGTTCCTTTCGGAGTATGCTGACGCATTAGCTCCGTACTTAACAATCATACACAACCGTTCGCTCGACGGAAGATCCGTACCCAAAGACTGGAAAGTTGCACAGGTCACATCAATATTCAAGAAAGGTAATAGGAGTAATCCACTAAATTACAGGCCCATATCGTTGACGTCAATATGCAGCAGGATTTTAGAACGTATATTGTGTTCGAACATTATGAATTACCTCGAAGGAAACGGTCTAGTGACACACAGTCAACATGGGTTTAGAAAACATCGTTCCTGTGAAACAGAACTAGCTCTTTATTCACATGAAGTGCTGAGTGCTATTGACAAGGGATTTCAGATCGATTCCGTATTCCTGGATTTCCGGAAGGCTTTTGACACTGTACCACACAAGCGGCTAGTAGTAAAATTGCGTGCTTATGGAATATCGTGTCAGTTATGTGACTGGATTTGCGATTTCCTGTCAGAGAGGTCACAGTTCGTAGAAATTGACGGAAAGTCATCGAGTAAAACAGAAGTGGTTTCAGGCGTTCCCCAAGGTAGTGTTATAGGCCCTTTGCTGTTCCTTATCTATATAAACGATTTGGGAGGCAATCTGAGCAGCCGTCTTCGGTTGTTTGCAGATGACGCTGTCGTTTATGGACTAATAAAGTCATCAGAAGATCAAAACAAACTGCAAAACGATTTAGAAGAAATATTTGAATGGTGCTAAAAGTGGAAGTTGACCCTAAATAACGAAAAGTGTGAGGTCATCCACATGAGTGCTAAAAGGAACTCGTTAAACTTCGGTTACACGATAAATCAGTCTAATCTAAAAGCCGTAAATTCAACTAAATACCTAGGTTTTATAATTACGAACAACATAAATTGGAAAGAACACATATAAAATGTTGTGGGGAAGGCTAACCAAAGGCTGCGTTTTATTGGCAGGACACTTAGAAAATGTAACAGACCTACTAAGGAGACTGCCTACATTACGCTTGTCCGTCCACTTATAGATTAACTGCTGCGTGGTGTGGGATCCTTACCAGGTAGGACTGACGGAGTACATCGAAAAAGTTCAAAGAAAGGCAGGACGTTTTGTATTATCGCGAAATATGGGAGAGAGTGTCACAGAAATGATACAGGATTTGGGCTGGAAATCATTAAAAGACGGAATCTTCTCACGAAATTCCAATCACCAACTTTCTCCTTCGAATGCGAAAATATTTTCTTGACACCGACCTACATAGGAGTGATTTGCAGAGTATCCACGTAGATGTAAATGTAGATAGAGAAAGACGTTTCCGATTTTAAAAAATCCAAATCATTGCTCGCGGTGATGTCATTAAAGTAAGTACTCTGATTGTCTCGATGCTTACGAATGCGTGTTATTGCATGACTGCAGCTAATGATATTTTGCAATGCACATTCACCACTTTTCACATATGAACGATCCGAAAACGGTTGTACACAGCAGCCGAAACCAGTTATCGCACTTTCATTGTAATAGGATAATTTCGGTCTAGGCACCAAAAATTTTCTTATTTGAAAAAGTTTTTATTTAATAGATAAATTGATTGTTTTTAAACGCAGAGTTGTAAGAGGTTCATGACTAAGGATGGTTCAAATGGTTCAAATGGCTCTGAGCACTATGGGACTTAACATCTTAACATCTGTGGTCATCAGTCTCCTAGAACTTAGAACTACTTAAACCTAACTAGCCTAAGGACATCACACACATCCATGCCCGAGGCAGGATTCGCACCTGCGACCGTAGCGGTCACGCGGTTCCAGACTGAAGCGCCTGGAACCGCACGGCCACACCGACCGGCCGATGACTAAGGAGTTTGTTGCTAGTGCACTCGAGCAGATGTAACTTCGATGGATTGCTCACGCGCTGCCTGCGATATGTAAGCTACAGTAGAATCGCAGACCAGAGAGTAGTGTCAGCAGCAGCAGTAGTAGTAGCAGCTCGCAGCCCGGCGGTTGGGTCAGATCGTGGAGAACGATGGCGGTGCCTGAGCGATGTAGTACAAGGTAAAAGCAAAATAGATGTTATTTACTGCCGCGCGCATATGTTAATTCCTGCACCTATTTTTGTTCTATTGTTATATCAAAGTCACATGTTAATATTTTTCAATAATAATCTTTCTTATAAAGGTAACTTTTGACAGTCATTCATCAAAATTTAAATTTTTTACTAATTTCTCCTATCCATAGTCATGCCAATTATCGTAAATAAAATCAGATGTTTTTCATACAGAACAAAATCTAGTGGCCAGCATTGCACTGGGCTGTGCCAGAAAAATTTCTTATAGGAGCAGATATATACGCGTTATCCGGCGACTTCATTGAGGTAAGAATCTTCAGTTTATTCAGAATGACTTTTCAGGGCCATGACGCAGCATTAGTGACGTCCAGATTTGCCAGTTTAGGTTCACTGTCAGTTAAGTATTGAAAGGTTGTACATGAGTGACATTTTCATTGGGAGGATAGTCACATATTGATTGGGAGATAACGGAACTAATCTGTTGGGAGGTTACAGGGTATAATAAAATGTACGGCAAAAATTGCAGGATACATTCCTCACATGTAGATGAAGAAATTATGTTATATGAACATGGGTCTGAAAAAGCTTTGGTTCCATGTTACAACTCATTTTCTCCAACTCATTAATCATGGGAACGACACAGGAACAGAACGCACCAGCGTACCACATGCAACTCTTTCCTACAGGAGATGTTCAATATCCCACTCCGTGGGCACTAGTACGTGCATCAACCCGCCGTCGTAGTGGATCCCTGATGTGATGTATCGCTGGAGTATTGCGTACGGTTTCGCAGCCTTCCATAATACATGCACGGAGACTCTGAACATCTTTTTCTGAGGTTCCATACACGAGAACTTTCACATGACCCCATAAATAAGAGCCCAGTGAGTTTAGGTCCGGAGAGCTTGGAGGCCAGGCAATAATTGGTCCATCTCTACTATCCATCTGTCACCGCGCGCACTGCTGGCAGTGCCTGTACACGCTGTAAATATGGATGCAGCTGGTCATCGTGTATCACTCGCCGGACAGTTATGTTGTCGACATTCAGCGTTGCGGCTACATGTCTTGTGCTGAGACTAGGGTCGTCGACAACTGCATTAATAATTGCCGCCTTCCATTGCGGTGTCCTCGTTCTTCTAGCCCTCCACTGTCCCGAGTATCAGGCTTTAAATGCCCGGATGACGATCAATGGCTTAAAACGTTTTTTGTTGGGGCACCTTTGTCCTGGCAATCTCTCCCGATACAAACGTAGAGCGCGAGTGCTATTGCTGTGAGCTAATCTATATACCAAATGGACATCTCCCACATCTGCATTTGTGTACACTGGTACACTGGCATTGCACGAGCCAAGTCTGTGATTAACTCTATGTAGTAACCTGTGTCCTCGTAACAATCGTGCTGATTGCTGGAACAGTTGATGTTACCTGTAAACAAGCAATGACATACATCATATGTCAACAAAGACGGGTAAAACAAAACACTGGCGGTGCCCAAGGTATCCAGACGTCACCAAGAGTGCATGCTCCCCATGATTCTAACATAGTAAATTGTAATATGGAAATGAAGCGTTTCCAGACAAATAGTAGAGCCTTGTACTTCAAGGTACCAGGGTAGAGGATGTTGTTATGGGTGGCCACTATCCTCTTTATACAACACAAATGCACATGTGGATTAATATGGTTCATTATTCACATGAACTGGAAACATTTACTTAAATGGAATAGAATCCGTGTTTTGTGGTACAAGCTCTTCAGTAGTAGCCCTCTTGCAGTCTAATGTAATTTTGTTGAGTGGGCTGCTTCTGTGTTGGCAGCGCTGTGTAGCGCTTTGCATTGGATCTCTGACTGCTCTTTCTTTGTAAGATACTCTTTGGCTGGTCGGACTCGTTGGAAGTTAGTCGCCAGCAGTGATGGAAGTAGTGTTGGGCAGTTGGAGGTGAACAGCCATCAGTGATGGTTGTTAAATGTGAGAAGTTAGGTCTGAAGTGTTAGCGTAGGCTAACGATCCGGACGTATCCGACTTGGAGATTGAAAATTATTCATGATTATGTATCTTTGTACTGGATATCAATGACGATTTATATTCGTGTTTGAACTGGTTGTCACATCATTAAGATAAAAAATACATTATTTGGTTTGCAACAAAGTCTTTCCTTTGCTTACCACATGCCTGTTAGTAGTTAGTGGCTTTAGCAGTTAGAATCTTTTATTTAGCTGGAAGTATTGACGCTCGCTGTATTGCAATAGTTCGCGTGAGGTAAGTTCGTAATGAAATGTATAGGTTATTGTTAAGATTTATTTTTAGTCAGGGCCATTCCTTTGAATTAAATATTTGAAGTCAGGTTGTAATTTTTTTGAGAAGTCAGAATGTGTTGCGCTAGAATATTGTGGGTCAGTGTTGACATGATAAGAAAAAGTTAAGAGAAAGTAGGCTCAGTATGTTCAGTTTTACTCAGCTGTTTCAGAATCAAATAACGAAGAAGTTTCATCTCTCAGTTACTCTGCAATTTAAGTACAGACACACTCATTTAAATAAAGAAGTTTCAATGTCAGTATCGGTAAACTTGCTATTACAGACTTACACTACTGGCCCTTAAAATTGCTACACCAAGAGGAAATGCAGATGATAAACGGGTATTCATTGGACAAATATATTATACTAGAACTGACATGTGATTACATTTTCACGCAATTTGGGTGCATAGATCCTGAGAAACCAGTACCCAGAACAACAAGCTCTGGCCGTAATAACGGCCTTGATACGCCTGGGCACTGAGTCCAACACAGCTTGGATGGCGTGTACAGGTACAGCTGCCCATGCAGCTTCAACACGATACCACAGTTAATCAAGAGTAGTGACTGGCGTATTGTGACGAGCCAGTTGCTTGGCCACCATTGACCACACGTTTTCAGTTGGTGAGAGATCTGGAGAATGTCCTGGCCAGGGCAGCAGTCGAACATTTTCTGTATCCAGAAAGGCCCGTACAGGGTCTGCAACATGCGGTCGTGCATTATCCTGTTGAAATGTATGGTTTCGCAGGGATCGAATGGAGGGTAGAGCCACGGGTCGTAACATCTGAAATGTAACGTCCACTGTTCAAAGTACCGTCAATGCGAACAAGAGGTGACCGAAACGTGTAACCAATGGCACCCCATACCATCACACTGGGTGATACGCCAGTATGGCGATGACGAGTACATGCTTCCAATGTGCGTTCACCGCGATGTCGCCAAAGATGGATGCGACCATCATGATGCTGTAAACAGAACCTGGATTCATCCGAAAAAATGACGTTTTGCCATTCGTGCACCCAGGTTCGTCGTTGAGTACACCATCGCAGGCGCTCCTGTCTGTGATGCAGTGTCAAGGGTAACCGCAGCCATGGTCTCCGAGCTGATAGTCCATGCTGCTGCAAACGTCGTCGAACTGTTCGTGCAGGTGGTTGTTGCCTTGTAAACGTCCCCATCTGTTGACTCAGGGATCGAAACGTGGCTGCACGATCCGCTACAGCAATGCGGATAACATGCCTGTCGTCTCGACTGCTAGTGATACGAGGCCATTGGGATCCCGCACGGTGTTCCGTATTACCCTCCTGAACCCACCGATTCCATATTCTGCTAACAGTCATTGGATCGCGAGAAGTAATGTCGCGAAGCAATAAACCGCAATCGCGATCGGCTACAATCCGACCTTTATCAAAGTCGTGATGGTACGCATTTCTGCTCCTTACACGAGGTATCACAACAACGTTTGACCAGGCAACGCCGGTCAACTGCTGTTTGTGTATGAGAAATCGGTTGGAAACTTTCCTCATGTCAGCACGTTGTAGGTGTCGACACCGGCGCCAACCTTGTGTGAAGTCTCTGAAAAGCTAATCATTTGCATATCACAGCATCTTCTTCTTGTCGGTTAAATTTCGCGTCTGTAGCACGTCATCTTCGTGGTGTAGCCATTTTAATGGCGAGTAGTGTAGATTTCCCTTTAAGGGCTGAATCTGCTTTTACTACATGGCGAAAAACTAATTTGCTTTTTGTGTCAATCTATTATTAGAAGGAAATTGTAAGTCTTTTCTGTTGACGCCATAGTGAGGAAACTGCGGGGGAACGATGATGAGGACAACAGAATATCCAGTCCTGGAGCGGAGAAAATCTCCTCCCTGGCAGGGAAATGAACCCAGGTCGACAGCGTGGCAAACAGATTCGCTAATCATTCAGCTAAGGAGGCGGACATCCGCTGGTCTTATAGCGTTTAGAGAGGTTCTGTTGATGATCACAAGTTTGATCCAACGCCTACTAATCGATCTTCGCGCTTCATCTTTGCAGACCGATGTGCTAGCGACAGCTTACGCCAGCACACCCGTGTTAAAATTACATAATTTCTTCATCTACGTCCGAGGAATGTGTACTACAATTTGCGACGTAAATTTTTGTTACACCCTGTATTTCGGGAAAGGATAATACGACATGCGACTGCAACTATGACAACATTTTGATTCAGGTCCCATTTCAGTGCTCGCTCTTTTAGAATATTCCTAGAGGAAGAAGTACCAGCAGAGAAAACTGTTGCCCTGCAGACACTTGAGACGTTTCATTCGATGGGAAGTGAAGCGACCAGGGATTCTCCAAATGCAACTGCCAGCACAAATGTCAGACTCTGAATTACTTTTGCAAAAAGAAAACTATGTTGTGCAACTCTAAGTGCTGTGACGCACATCTTTGCTGCAATAAAGGAATTTTATGTAATATGACTGTTTTAAAATTGCAGCTCATAAAATACAATTATCGAAATATGAGTATGTTATGTTATTGGAACCATGGTTCACATGCCTTACCTCTTGGCAGTGAAGTTATACCTTCGCTAACGATGCTGCAGTATCCCTAGGGAATGTATTGTTTGCCAAAACTGAAATCAGTAATCCACTTTCAGTAAAGGGGCCAATGAAGATGCACCATACCAGTGATAGTATACCTTACTTAAAACTTCCAGTTGTACTATAACATGTACAACACGTTGTCCTGTTCATGACTGGAGGTGCGGCGTGCTTTCGTGAACTCCACTGAGAGTACAGGTTCGCATTGGTGAGTGATCGTAGCGGGTTCTCGTGGTCAAAAGAGTGCTGAGAAGGAGGTATCTGATAAAGAAAATGCAAATCATTAGTCTTTCAAAATTTCGTTTTAAGCAATTTATATGACATTCACCACCGATAGCCGTCAACTCCCCACCATCTAAACGAGTAAAACAGTCACCCAGCCATTCGGTCCTCGTTGCAGGTTGCCTATCTAACACCTTCCAGAAGCAAGGAAAATTTCATTTTCCGTATTTCATATAACAATCGACAGCATTTGAAAATTTAAAATGCCATAACAGTCTACTCAGTTAAGAGGTATAGTCTTATGTTAAAGGCTGAACACAATAAGAGAATTATTGAAATTAGAAACTTTGTCTTGAGGCAGCGCAACTCATACCGCGCAAATTACCCAGAGTATATTCATCCAAAATTTCGGAGTGAGAGCACTTAGCGGCTTACGACAAACTTAATACATAATTTTAAGCCTTTACCAAAGTTCTTCTTAGCATAAAATAGTGAAAGGCAATAAAGATTGTCTCTTACTCCATATTTTTAAATAATTATAATTTATTTATTTATGAACCAGTTTTCTTAGAACTACTTTTGTTAGAAACAGCACTCCTTGTTGTTATGTGTAATAACATTTTAAACCTCCAAAAAGCTCCAGCATTCTCTGTGCCTTTTTTTTTTAAATGAAGTGGTACGTGGGATACTGCATCCTGCAACGTGTTTGGTGGGACATCGGCTAACAGATCAAATATTAGTGCTTCGAATTCAGCCAAGTTCCGTGATTTTTCCTTGTAAACTCCTTAGCCCACCCCTAGAGAAAAAAATCGCAAGGCCTTAAATCAGGCCGGCCGCTGTGGCCGAGCGGTTCTAGACGCTTCAGTCTGGAACCGCGCTGCTGCTACGGTCGCAGGTTCGAATCCTGCCTCGAACATGGATGTGTTGGGTTGTTTTGGGGGAGGAGACCAGACAGCGAGATCATCGGTCTCATCGGATTAGGGGAGGACGGGGAAGGAAGTCGGCCGTGCCCTATTCAAAGGAACCATCCCGGCATTTGCCTCGAGCGATTTAGGGAAATCACGGAAAACCTAAATTAGGATGGCAGGACGCGGGATTGAACCGTCGTCCTCCCGAATGCGAGTCCAGTGTGCTAGCGGCCGGCCAGAGCGGCCGAGAGGTTCTAGGCGCTACAGTCTGGATCCGCGCGACCGCTACGGTCGCAGGTTCGAATCCTGCCTCGGGCAGGGATGTGTGTGATGTTCTTAGGTTAGATTTAAGTAGTTCTAAGTTCTAGGGGACTGATGACCTCAGAAGGTAAGACCCATAGTGCTCAGAGCCATCTGAACCATTTTTGTGCTAGCCACTGCGCCACCTCGCTCGGTCATGGATG
Organism: Schistocerca piceifrons; assembly: GCF_021461385.2. Classification (NCBI taxonomy): domain Eukaryota; kingdom Metazoa; phylum Arthropoda; class Insecta; order Orthoptera; family Acrididae; genus Schistocerca; species Schistocerca piceifrons. Next base: position 95,595,487 of record NC_060140.1, read on the forward strand.
TGTGTGAGGTCCTTAGGTTACTTGGGTTTAAGTAGTTCTAAGTCTAGTGGGACTGATGACCTCAGATGTTAAGTGTCATAGTGCTGAGAGACATTTGAAGCAACCTTAAATCAGGGCTGTGGGCAGGGCATTCGTGTGCACCACGTCTGCCAATCCAGCTACTTGGGAAATGAGCATGCTGACATTCGCGGACATGTACGTACGGGTACTCCGTCCTGAGTAAAGTGATGCTGTGGGTTGTTCCATTGTGAAATTACTGGCTATACACCATCTTGTAGCATTTCCAGTTACTGTTCGCCACTCATTGCATTCCGCAGAAAGAAAGGGCCAACAATTTCGCATGGCGTGGTAGCACACCATACTGTCATGCTGCTTACAAATCCTCCAATGTGGAAAACTGCCTCATCAGTTCACAGAACGTTCTCAAAAAGTTCAGGCCAATCACCGATCCAGCCGAAGAAAATTCCTCCAAATTCAGTTCTTCGTTCACAGTCATCAGGAAACAATTGCTGCACATAATGAGGCTTCCACGGCGTAAAAATGAGATCTTTCTTAAGAATTGTTGCAACTGTGTAACGTGATAGACCACTTTCACAAGATCCTTGATTTTCAAATGGCTCTGAGCACTATGGGACTCAACTGCTGAGGTCATTAGTCCCCTAGAACTTAGAACTACTTAAACCTAACTAACCTAAGAACATCACACACACCCATGCCCGAGGCAGGATTCGAACCTGCGACCGTAGCGGTCTTGCGGTTTCAGACTGCAGCGCCTTTAACCGCACGGCCACTTCGGCCGGCAAGACCCTTGATGCAGTGATTTCTTAGGCCTGCTCGTGAACATTGCAGGAACTCTGTCAACGTTCTCTGGTGCCCTCGAAGTTGATGGTCTTGGTGATCTTCTTGTATCGGCGACACTCCCTGTTGTTAGTAATTTATAATGGCGGTTTTTAACCGTTTTTGCATACAGTATTGTATGGATCCCCCGTTAAGCCCTGCACCATCTTTGTACTCGCACCACAGATCCCCCGTCCTCATAGGAAGCTGCTATTTTAGCCCGTTCTTCCACAGTCAGCACAGGCGCCGTTGTCCAACTGACACAAAAGAGAAAATGATGTTAAACACAACCTCAAGTAGTGCTGTATCCAACAAAACAAGTTCTAAGAAACTGATTCATAAATAAAGAAGTTATAACTGTTCCAAAGCAGGGAGTAACTTATCAGACACACTGTACATTCTCACTGTTCATGCAATAACACTTCAACTTCAGGCAAGATTTCAGTTTATTACTCCTCAACTATTTTTTACTCTATTCGCAAAACGTATTGCAGGCAGTAGCCTAATACACCACTGAATATCCCTTTCAAATTTTATGATTGTCGGCACATAGTTCACGAGATATAACGTCATAAACATCGAGATGCGTGAAAAACCAGCTTTTCTTAAAATGGAGCGCAAATTAGGCATACTATACTCATCCAGTGTATGATAATGAGAACACTTAACAACTTTAAACAACTTGAAACGTGCTGTTTTAGACACTGGAATTCGATTATTTAGAGAATCAGGATTTGAGGGGGAGGGGGGGCTGTTACTATTATCTGTGTCTTCCTCTATATGTTACATGTACTGTAATCGGAAATGTGTCGCTCGAACAAATCAAGCGAGAGATTCACACACATAATCTGGCGCTTTTGTTCCGCGTGAAAGGTTATTACACCAGTAGTGGAAAAGGCAGGTGTCACGCAAAGGGAAAGGTGGATGGAGAACAGGATGACAGACGGTGGCCAATAACTCCGATAGTACCACAGCAAGCTGATTTGTATATGAAACTGGTTATGTCCGTAATATATCGACGGAGACTCGTTATGCCTCTTTAACACACCTGGCTAACGCACACTTGAATGGTTGCGGTTGACACGGGGGTGTAGTAGGTAGTTCGGCATTTGATGTTAAAAAAGAAAAAAAAATCAACGTCAGTATTAGGCCGACAACGGAAGCGGAAATCGGCGAGTAAAACTGACCGTCTCACTGGGCTTAAAACGTCCCCTTTGAACAATTGTAAATGACTGTGCTGGTGAACTTCTACATTATTTGATTTTCAAACAGCTGAGCAAACCCCAACGTACTCAGACATTTTTCTCTTTGCTTATTCTGATCATCTCTAAACTGACACACAATATTTTTAGCGCAACGCAGTCTGACTTTTGTGAGGACACAAAAGAGTGGCCCTGACTAACAATAACCTATACCTTTCATGAATCACTTACAAAAATCTTCATTACTCGTACTACTGCAATACAGCGAGCGCCAATACTGCCAGCTAAATAAAAGATTCTAACTACTGAAGGCACTAACTACTGATAGGCATAGTTAGCAAGTGAAAGATTTTGATAGAGAACAAACAATGTATTTACTTTAGTAATGCAGGTCGTCCGCTTATAGCACCATCTCAAAATTTTGCCATCTCTCTTCCCACATCCACCACTGCTGGCGGCCCAACTGCCCAACACTACAATAGCGATTATTCCAACAATGCCAACCAGCCACAGACTGCCCACAGCGCAGTCAGCGGTTTTCATACAGAGCGCTACGTGGCGTTACCAACATAAAAACCTAAACAGCCTACTTACAGGTTATCCGAATGGCGACGTTATGCACGACAGGTTCTTTGACGTCATTGTAATGCTGAGACTTTTCCGCGCTGCATCACATGCACGTGGAGAAGCCTCAGCCGCTTTGCAGTCCAGTCCCACGTAAGCAAAGAGTGTTTATGTAATACCTATGTGTCTAATCTCAGACTAGTTCAGTGAGCTTAATTACGATTCCAGTAATAGGATTCACGAACTTCTTGTATATTAAATGACCAGTCGATAAACTTGTTCGACAAATTTATACATTATCTATCTTAGCGCCCGCTGCTTCGTTCACTAGACTGTATCGCCTGCAGAGATTTTTTGTTTTTATTTAATCGAATTTTTACGTTGTTCATAAATTGCAACACCTTTTAAGCTTTTGACGCTAATTAACACCATATAAGCATGGTCTTTATCGAACATACTTCTGATCAAAACGTGATTCTGGTAGCTGAAGTCCAAAGTTTTTGTTACCCACGCCATTTGCGTTCATGTAATTTCCATAACAACTTTAATCCCCTAGCAAACATTTCTTTAAATCTAACCGAGAAGTGAAATACCAGTTTTCATAAACTTAGCCTTGCATTTTTTTTAATGTAACGAAATATTTTCTTAAAAATTTACATCTCCTATTGCACTCACTTCGAGATTGAATTTCGAGGAACACTGAAACAAGTATTTTTCTTATTTCCACCCGAGAAGTCAAATACCAATTGTTAGAGATGTAGCCCTAAAAATCCTTTAGTAGTGCCTTAGTAATTATTTATTTTTGAAAAAAAAATTCACCCATTGTTTTACCCTCTTGGTGGTTATATTTCCAAAAATTCTGAGACACTTATTTTGTATTTTCTGAGAACCCAAATGCCAGGCTTTCAAAAAGCCTTTCATATTTCACCCCCTTAGGAATGGAATTTCGGACAATCGCTTCTTAAACGATGCCTACAGTACAAGATCCACACCCTCTCCAAACTTCAAGATTCTATCCTTAGCGGTTTAGGCTGGGCGATGATGAGTTGGTGAATCAGTCTGACCCTATTCCACCCCTTAGGGGTTGAATTTCCAGAAACAGTGAAACACGCATTTTTTCATCTCTAACCGAGAAGCCAGACACCAGTTTTCAAAGATTTAGCTTTAAAAAGGCTTTCACAATGAAATCTCTTCGTGAAACGTTTCACCCCATATTTCGCCAGCTTAAGGGGTTGAATTTTCAAAAACAGTGACATGCGTACGTTTAATTTCTGACAGAGAAGCCAAATAGAAATTTTCATAGATTTAGCTTCAGAAATGGTTGCACAATGAAATATTTCCAAAAAAACTTTCATCTCCCTTTTCACCCGCTCAGGGTTTCCATTTCCAAAAACACTGAAAGACATATTTTTTTATTTGTAACCGAGAAGTCAGATACCAATTTTCATAGATGTAGCTTTAAAAATACTGCAGTATTGATATATAATGATATATTTTCAAAAAAGCTTTCACCCACTATTTCACCTCAATAAGGCTAAATTTGCAAAACCGGTGGAAAACATATTTTTTTTATTTCTGATCGAGAAACCAAATACGAAGTTTAGTAGGTTTAGCTTCAAAATTGCCTTAATAGAGACTTTTTCAAAAAGCCCTTTATCCCCTATTTCACCCCTTTCAGGGTTGGAATTTCGAAAAATCCCTTCTTAAACGACGCCTGCAGTATAAATCCACACCTTTTCCAAATTTCAAGTTTCTATTCTTAGGCGTCTGGGCTGGGCGATGACGAATCAGTCAGTCAGGACACTGCATTTTACATATAGACAATCAATTTTCTTCAGCCCTCTGCACCCACCCAAGTGTTGCATGAGTATAGGGCCATTGGATGGTTGGGGCGTATCCATTTTAATACTAGCCAATCATTTAAATTAACAAGGCTACAAGGTGATGTAAATTAGTAATGTTAGGAAGCGTTCCATTCAAATTTGAGGTGTAGACGTCTGTAGCGCGGTCGTTCCCCTGGTGTCTCAACAGGTTGCTTAGCCCTTAACACCAGCAGGTCTTCCCAGGGTTGAGACACGTCTAGAAAGTGGCACTTCGACACATCCTCGGCCTCCCGCTGGGATGAGCGGCTTTCCACAGATACAGCAGCTCAGCGTGCTGTAATCTGTGACACGTCTTCAGACGGAGAGAGAATGAATGGATGTACACTACTGGCCATTAAAATTGCTACACCAAGAAGAAATGCAGATGATAAACGAGTATTCATTGGACAAATATATTATACTAGAAGTGACATGTGATTACATTTTCACGCAGTTAGGGTGCACAGATCCCGACAAATCAGTACCCAGAACAACCACCTCTGGCCGTAATAACGGCCTTGATACGCCTGGACATTGAGTCAAACAGAGCTTGGATGGCGTGTAGAAGTACAGCTGCCCATGCAGCTTCAACACGATACCACAGTTTATCAAGTGTAGTGGCTGGCGTATTGTGACGAGCCAGTTGCTCGGCCACCATTGACCAGACCTTTTCAATTGCTGGGAGATCGGGAGAATGTGCTGGCCAGGGCAGCTGTCGAACATTTTCTGTATCCAGAAAGGCCCGTACGGGACCTGCAACATGCGGTCGTGCATTATCCTGCTGAAATGTATGGCTTCGCAGGGATCGAATGAAAGGTAGAGCCACGGGTCGTAACACATCTGAAATGTAACGTCCACTGTTCAAAGTGCCGTCAATGCGAACAAGAGGTGACCAAGACGTGTAACCAATGGCACCCCATACCATCACCCCGGGTGACACGCCGGTATGGTGATGACGAATACATGCTTCCATTCTGCGTTGACCGTGATGTCGCCAAACACGAATGCGACCATCATGATGCTGTAAACATCATTCACCTGGATTCATCCGAAAAAATGACGTTTTGACATTCGTGCACCCAGGTTCGTCGTTAAGTACACACGCCGCTCAACTGCTGTTCGTGTATGAGAAATCCGTTGGAAACTTTCTTCATGTCAGCACGTTGTAGGTGTCGCCACCGGCGCCAACCTTGTGTGAATTCTCTGAAAAGCTAATCATTTGCATATCACAGCATCTTCTACCTGTCTGTCTTCGCGTCTGTAGCACGTCATCTTCGTGGTGTAGCAATTCTAATCGCCAGTAGTGTAGTTCAATGTCATTTGCCTGCTTTTCCGCTGCATACATCTTGTACTCCGTGTCCACCCATACGGGGTTTGATTCTATGAGTCTCTCTCAAAGAGAATGTCGCCATGATTCCCTAGAACTACGGCCTATGAGACGCTATTGTCAGTCTTCATTAGCGAATATTTTACAAGTTGCAGCACACATATAAATGACTTTGTGTCGTTTCCAGGAAGCACCACGAAGAGTTTGTCTCATTTTGTCCCCTATAAAATAAAACTGTTTTTTCCTGTCCCTAGATATCATCTATCAAATGCAGAAACAGTCCTACCAACTTTCGTCTATGTCGCACAACTCCGTCAGTGCATAATCAGCTAATTACATGCTCTCGCTAATTACACTACTAAAATAAGTTTTGTTGAAGCAGGACTGAACGGCGCGCGAATTATACAATTATTTAACGACTGAGGCAAGTCTCGTTGCCACGGTCTTGCCACACACGTGATTGCCTGCGCCCTGGTGACTGCCTCCATGGCAACAAGAGGCTATTTCTAGAAGTCCCCGGTGAACTGTTTAACTGGGTAGCACGCGTAACGCAGTGAACTCTCAACGATGGATCAAATGAATTTACAATGTACAAAACACACTTTCATCATTTTCAAAGCACTGTTGTTTTCTAACTCCAATTGTAAGTTTGTTCCAAATTTTGGTTAGACTAAGCCTCGTAAGCCTCTACAGAGCTTTGTCACTGCCTGTTTCATTGAATATAATTCTCTAGGGACTTGACGATCCACCATCCTTCGTTTATCTTCTTTCTTATGTTGTTAACTTTTCCTACAGAACGACTCACCGACGAGTAATCAGTATTACGGATTGATGAGGACATATAAAGGCTACCTCACATTTAAACAGTTCTTCATAATCAAAATACATTGATTCCATTAACAGCTTGTCTGTTAACAGTTTGTAGCTCACCCCCTGTAACTTTTTAACATCATTTACTCTGGCAACAGAAATGCCTAAAGAACGAAAAGGAGTCCGCCGTCTCCATTGTTAGCAGACAGAAGATTTGCAGGTACGAATTCTTTTGCTTGGCAACAGACGAATTGTAACAGTCAGGAGAGTTGACTATGTACGTAATTTATATCTCTTCAAGACACAGGCACTATAAGACTTCACATTACACGCTCTCAACATGGCCACACATACGAGACAGCTACTGTTTCAACATAACTAAATGTATCCAATCCATTTGAAAAACGAGTCACGTAGCAGAGAAGCTAATAGTACGATTTTATCATTGAGAACGTACGTAACTTTGTATAGTGATAACTACTGTGGCTAAAAAAGTAGTTTCTTCCTATATATATAAGTAAACGCTTGAAGAAATCAAACGCGTAACGTAATAAATAATGATCAATATTGTTCTACAGTCAGTGCGCTAGCCATTAGATATAAAGTGTTTAGTGAACCAACAGGGGACATTTATTACTTATGCTCGGGGCATCACTGATTAGAAGCGCTGATGACCTCGATGTTGAGCGCCCATAAGCCCCAACACACCACCACACTGATTAGAAACTAAAAAAAGTCATCATCATTGACTAACATACTGAGTGTTTAAAATATGCCACTCATGCTCTTACAGGCGACGCCAATTCTAGGAAAAGAAGCAAGAAACAGATACCGCCTGATAAATGGGCAAGTTTACTTGCGTCAAGGATGTATGGTGTAATACAACTTTCTGTTGAACGTCATTGCCCGTATCTCATTTGTTGTTTTGCGTCTACGCGTACGTCAACCGTACCAGGACGAGCAACTAGAATGAGTCCGGTGCAAGCGGTGTTCTGCTGTAACCGACCTGTTTAGCGCGAACGTAGAGATTAGTCTACGCTAACGATCGGTCTGTCACCACAACTTTTTTTGGCATTCAGCTTCGTCGGTTTCGCCAGCTCACAACCAAATCATTTTCAGCCTAACGTAGGCCTGAGGCCACGCCAATCTCTCACCACCACCAAATTCCCCGATTTCAGGCGAACGCTAGTCGCACCGTACTCATTTTAGCGACTCATGTTAATAGGTGCTGGTGTCTGCTGCATCTACGCTCCATCTCCATCTACATCAATACTCTGCAAAACACCATGAGGTGTATGGCAGTGGGTACGTACGTCCCATTGTACCAGTTATTGGGGTTTGTTTCTGTTCCATTCACGTATGGAGCTCAGGAAGAACGATTGTTTGAATGCCTCTGTACGGCCTGTAGTTATTCTAATCTTATCCCCACGACCCCTATGTGGCCGATAGCTAGGGGGCTGTAGTATATTCCTAGAGTAATCATTTAAAGCCGGTTCTTGAAACGTTGTTAATAGACGTTCTCGGGATAGTCTGTCTTCAAGAGTCTTCCCGTTCAGTTCCTTCAGTATCTCTGTGACGCTTTTCCATGGTTTAAACAAAGCTGTGACTATTCATGCTGCCCTTTTTTGTATACATTGAATATCCCCTGTTACTCCTATCTGAACGGGTCCCACACAATTGAAAAATGTTCTAAAACCTGTCGTACGAGTGATTTCTAAGCAATCCCCTTTGTAGGCTGACTGCACTTCCCCAGTATTCTACCAATAAACCGATGCCTACCACCCGCTTTACCCACGACTCAACATACGTGCTCACCCCATTTCACATCCCTACAAAGCGTTGCATCCAGGTATTTTGAAACATCCCCTTAGAAAAAAATAATGAAAGACTGTGCTGGTAAACTTCTGCGTTATTTGACTTTCAAACAGCTGAGCAAAACTCAACGTACTCAAAAACAGCTTTCTCTTTGCTTATTCCGATCATCACTAAACCGACACACAATATTTTTAGCGCAACGTAATCTGACTTTCAATAATCCCTACAAAAGAATGGCCCTGACTAACAATAACCTATACCTTTCATGAATCACTTACCTCACAAAAATCTTCGTTATTCGTACTACTGCAATACAACGAGCGCCAATACTGCCAGCTAAATAAAAGATTCTAACTACTGAAGGCACTAACTACTATTAGGCATAGTTAGCAAATAAAAGATTTTGATAGAGAACAAAAAATGTATTTACCTTAATAATGTTCGAAAGTCATCTCATCAACTCATCCATTTTTACAAATTTCCTTTTTCTGGCAGACACACGTGCAAAACTCTGGCTTCTCTCTCTCCACATCCACCACTGTTAGCGGCTCACCTCCAACTGCCCAACGCTAACGCGCTGTTCACATCCAACGGCCCAACACTACACAAGCGAATATTGTAACAATGAGTCCAACCAGCCACAGACTGCACACAGCACAGTCAGTGATTTTCATACACAGCGCTACGTAGCGTTACCAACATAAAAACCTAAAGAGCCTAGTTACAATTTGTGCGAGTTCGCCGATTCCAACTGCGACTCACCGATATCATAGTCATAGGCATCGATATTATAGTCACAGGATACTGAAATCTTGCCAAGATCTGACTGAATATTTATGCAGCTTCTTTCAGACAGAATTTCGTTATAGATAACTGCGTCATCCGGTAAAAGCTTCATTTTACTATTAATATTGTCTGCAAGTTCATTAACACAACATTATCAACAAGGGCCCCCAGACACTTCCCTGGGGCACACACGAAGTTACTTCTACGATGGCTCTCCATCCATGATGATATGCTGTGTCCTCCCTACCAAAAAGTTCCTAATCCAGTCACAAATGTCCCTTGATACCCCATATGACCGTACATTTGACAATAAGCGTGGGTGTGGTACTGAGTCAAATGCTTTTCGGAAATCAAGAAATATTGCATGTACCTGGTTGCCTTGATCGAAAGCTTTCAGCATGCCATGTGAGAAAAGTGCGAGTTGGGTTTCACAAGATCATGTTTTCGAAATCGATGCTGGTTGGTATTTAGAAGGTCATTCTGCTCAAGATACCTCATTATGTTTGAGCTCAGAACATGTTCTATGATTCTACAACAAATCGATGTCAAGAACATTGGACGGTAGTTTTTTGGATCACTTCTTGTAGGCGGATGTGACCTGTGCCTTTTTCCAAGAACTGGGCACTGTTTTTTGTTCGAGGGCTCTGCGACAGATTATAGTTAGAAGAGAGGCTAACTCAGCCGCAAATTCAGTGTAGAATCTGACAAGGTTTCCATCAGGGCCTGGGCAATTATCCTGGGAACACTTGAAAACGGAGTTAAGCGTTTCAGGTTTAGCTTTACTACCTTCAGTTTCAGTTCCTGTCCCATTCACTAGGGACTGGACGCTGGCTTAGGTGCCACGAACGGCTTTACATATGACCATGTGCCGAACTGAATTTTGTTGGTATCAGAGCAAGATAAACAACGCCGCACAGAGTGAACACGTGGACTATTTAAAGTGAGTCCCATTGTTCGACGAGGCAGATGGTTGACACAGTATTTGAGTATTTTGCTAAGAGATAGGCAGATACACTAATCACTAGGGTCTTCTCATTCTCCAGTGCGCCGAATGACGAATCAGACTACACCTCGCACAGTTCATATAGTAGTTATGGAGGAGCCCGTGCTGTGTGTCCAGTGGGACAACTGTGCAAAGAACTACAGCTGTTGAAGGCATAAAACGGAGTCCTCTTTGATCAGCTCCGTACGAGCAGTTACTTTATCCATGTCTCTGTAAGATCTTCAGTTTTGCCCGCGGCTTCTGAGACTTGAGTGCTGAAGGCCATGAAACGTCCCCTTAGAAAAATTATACATGACTGTGCTTGAATTGACACACAATATTTTTAGCGCAACGGAATCTGACTTTCAATAATCCCTACAAAAGAATGGCCCTGAGTAACATTAACCTATACCTTTCACAAATCACTTACCTCACAAAAATCTTCGTTACTCGAACTAGTGAAATACAGCGAGCGCCACTACTGCCAGCTAAATAAAAGATTCAAACTACTGAAGGCACTAGCTACTGATAGGCATAGTTAGCAAATGAAAGATTTTGATAGAGAACAAACAATGTATTTACAGTACTAGTGTTCAAAAGTCATAATATATATAGCAGTTCATGACATCCATTCTTATAAATGTACTGTTTCTGATGGACACACGTCCAGATCATCCACTCTCAAAAATCCCCTATCTCACTTCCCCACATCCACCACTGCTGGCGGCTCACCTCCAACTGCGCAACACCACGCGCTGTTAACAGCCAGCTGACGCTGCCCAACACTACAATGGCAGACAACATTGCAAACCAGCCACAGACTGCACACAGCACAGCCAGTGATTTTCATACAGAGCGCTAGGTGGCGTTACCAATATAAAAACCTAAACAGCCTACTTCCCACAAAAAATTTTACAAATTGTTTTGGGCAGTGGCCAATACAGATTTGAAAAAAATTTTCATAATTACAGTAACAAAGAAATCAAAGGCACACACTTATTGATACAATGTTGGTCAAAAGCTAAAATTTTCTCACAGTCCAAGAAGACAGTCCTGATCGTTCATCACAGTAAAATTGCAGCGTTCTTCTCAAAGTCTGAGCAGTAAAAGGAAATGCACACGGAAGTAGTGGATTTCCATGCAGTCTTGCAGAAGTAGTGCTGTCCTTCCAACGGAAAGACAGTGTTGACTCTTGACATGCAGACAGGTAATGGGCCACAACGGAGCAAACCCACAGCAGAGTCACTCGAAGTTTTGAAGAATATTGGTAGGTAGGTCACCACAGAGCAGACCCACTGTAGTCCTAGTAGAGATTATGGTATTGGTGGGCCACCAGAGGTGCAGACCCACTGCAGTTCTTGTAGAAATAATGGTAGTGGTGGGTCATCAAAGATGCAGACCCACTGTAGTCCTTGTAGAGACGGCCAGCAGCCATCTGTTGCGACTGTGCGAGTGCACAATCACCATCGAAGAGTCTTGCAGAGAATATAGCAAGTCCGTAAACCACCACTTGTGCAAGCACAAAGTTTTTGGAATTGTCCTTAGAACCAGCAATGCTGTTAATCAGTCCCTTGCTGAATTATTAACACAAGTCCAAACACTATCAGTCCCTAATTCTCACATATTGTCCATATACTATGACCAACAGAAACGTGTGCAGTGAAATGTAACTTGTAAGTTACTTAATTTGATGAACTGGTGTCAATTACAATTTTATAATATAAAAATACAATAACAAAGGTACAAAATACATCATTAAAGAACATAACAGTACAGATAACATTTGTAGTAACACAGGCTTTACAAAAGTATAGAAATAAACATATACATCAGTGTTACAGGAATTATGAGATAAGTGAATATATAAAATAATGAGAATAGTTTTTGAAAGATTAATTTCACACATAAGCATTAAAACAGAACAGAATTAATAATGTGTAAACATCTTTACACAGTGAATAACATATTATTAATGCAAATTATATTTGAGGATAACAGTATTCCTCATCACAGTGAATGTAGCTTAGTATCAGAAGAGAAAAAGTTCTATGAAACAGTACACAGAGACAAAAAAAATGGTTCAAATGGCTCTGAGCACTATTGGACTTAACATCTATGGTCATCAGTCCCCTAGAACTTAGAACTACTTAAACCTAACTAACCTAAGGACAGCACACAACACTCAGCCATCACGAGGCAGAGAAAATCCCTGACCCCACTGTGAATCGAACCCGGGAACCCGGGCGTGGGAAGCGAGAACGCCACCGCACGACCACGAGATGTGGGCATACACAGAGACAGGAAGAAAACAAATACACAAGGGTACACAAACACATAGTGGGATAACACAAAAGGAAAGGACAGGGTTTGTTTTCAGTGTAACATTTGGTACTGCAGTCCAATCCAAAACTTCATTCCCTATATCTTTAGTATTATTTCAACATTTGTTTCCACCAAAAAAATCCTATCCAAGCATGCTTTCTGTATTTATATGTTCACATATTTCTTTCCTCATTATTTATTTTCCATTACCTTACCTCATCATTTATTTCCAAGAAAATCCTACATAAATCTGTTGTCCCTAAACCCTACTTTTTTGTTCATATCCTCTTTCAAAATACTTTTTTGGCCAAACCATTTTCTTATAGCTTGTCAATGCATTTCTTCCAATTCATCGCAGCTCATTCTTGCATATAGCCTACCCCATCTTAAGGTAACTTAAATCTACTGAGATCAGATGCTAAACTAAGGGACGAGGTAATGCAGCAGCTCAAAGCAATTAGCACAAACAGCAATGACAAAACAATGGAAACTGGCAAAGCAAGCAGCAGTAAATCTAAATTAACAGAGAAAATGCAACATTGCAACTAATATGAGCCAATGTGCAGCAACAATAAAAATAAATAAGTAGTAAAACTGGCTTAACAGAGTAATACAAAGTGAAATCCAGTAACACAATGCCTGGCAAACAGCAGCAGCAAATGCTATAACTTATATCTAAACATGAAAAAGCTCAAGCAGAAAAAATATTACAGTAAAAATGGCCATGTTTAATACCTACATCACATCTTAACACTAGAGTGACACATCACAAAAACTTAGTCTGCAAGAAAGTTACCAAGTTGTTAAAAAAATTATTTATACAATTCCTGTGAGGAGAAATGACTATTTGTGTTCCCCCCCTTTTTTTTAAAAAAAAAAGAAAGTATATCATAAAATTATTCTTCACAGGGTCTGTAGACAGGAAATAGTGATATTAGTACATCTATTACATTTTATTATAACTAATGCTGCAGTGCAACTAGAAACTAGATATGAAAGAAAATGAGCAATCTCTCAACTAAAAAGACAATAGATGTAAAATGTTTCTCATCATTTCATTTCAGTAAATATCATAAATTAAGAACTCTACAGTGTAATCATGTTTTCAAGTTTGAGCATGTTGTGTTTGTGATGCTTCCTACAAAGAAACGTCAATAGCGAGGATAATGGCCTCCTTTTTTCTCCACCTGTGCCTCTGAAAGGCACACTCTAATGGCTTTTTCGCAGGCAACTGTCGCCCAGCTGCGTGCTTACAGTGCATTACGTCAAGCTGGCCTACCTTCCTTACCAAAATATTTATGACATCAGTTTCCGCTACAGTGACAGTTTGATACAAATAAAATTTCAGAGGTCGAAATATTTGCGTTACAAATCTGTAGAAACAAAATCTTATAAATATAACAGTATCCAAAAAAATTTCACAGGCATTGTGATACATTCACACATTTTCACACATTTCATAACTCTTAAAGTATGATTCTTGGTTTCCAACATCCTTTTTCACAAGTCAGAGTCCCTAACCACTACTCATTATTCCTTACCTTATTACACATATACATATTCATCAACATGTCTTCAATATTTCATCATAATAAATACATAGCATAATCAAATTCCTTATATAGCATCATCTTATTGATCATAAACATACCTCAACAGCGTAATACACATCGTCGATGTAATAATAACATCATAACACCTCAGTCAAATCTTAAAAACGTCGTAGCTTTCTGCAATAATTTAAAACCCTAAAAAATATTCTCTGCTCATTTTAAGAGTGTCATCTACCTCAAATGTACTTTAAAAATCATGATCCCATACCAAATACATCATTTAAAGCTCTCATAATATCACAATGGTTCCAAAAAAATATGAACAGTTCACAAAGTGCAGAAAAAATACAATTTCATAAGTGTGAAGTTATCGAACAGTAAACATGTGTCACTGATGTAGTAAAAAGATGTTTGTTTCTCTGTCAAATAATCAGATAGCTGTGTAATTCTGTTTTAGAGGAATATGGTACCGATGTGTAAAGTTGTATAAGCAAATACCATATTAGCTAGGGCTCCTTGTGTTTGCCACACACATGGTACACAAAGTAAGCATGTACCCCCCTGAGGATTAATGTAATTATACCCTCAGGTGTTACAGATTACAGCAATGGAATCAAATGTATCAGGGAAAACATTTGTATCATTGTAATTCAAAAATCTTTAAAAATAAATGTTTTAAGTACAAAATTAATCACTCAAATACATGTCCTTTAGCGCTAAATGTGCGTCTTGCTATAAGATAATTCTGTGAAAGTGTCGTAGTTATCGTCCTCTGTAAGCAAAGTTCTGCTGAAGTCAATGTACTTACCTCATCATAAACGAAAGTGAAGTGCTTTGCGAATAGATATCGTAGTTATTACGTAACCTACCATGATCAAGAAAGTACTATAATGTAACGTATTGTTGTGCTATGGAAAAGGCTGTCTCATTGTAGCTATACCACAAGTTACTACTAAAACATGTTTTACTTTCCAGAAGAATTCAGAAAAACAGATACACTGCAAAAGCAACAATGTAAATTGTGTCACATATTAGTAGTGTCGTGATATAATCGTGTAGCTGTCAAAGAAACCAAATGCTAAGTCATCTTTAATCCCACAGAAAGTACTTCAAATAAAGAATGTATTTTCAAGTAAAACCAAATGTTGCATTAAAATCTCATTAGCAGTGCCTGTATATGTTCTAAGTATGTAAGCCTTATAGTCGTTACATAATCGTGCAACTAACAAGCGAGAATGTACACACACAATAACACTGTGTCATCTGCTCACTATAACAATGCACTCGTAAATACTGTCTAAATATGTTCCCTAGGTTCTAGACTGGATAGTTAACTTCAAAACATTGTTACATTTTAACAGTTTCTCAGTGTGACAAATTGTACTAGTAGCGTGAAGTGAAAAATTTTATGACGAAGACAACGTTAAAAAGCAAATTATCTTTCAATAAACGGTTTTACATGTGAAATGTGGTGCAAGCCTTTACTCTTCCTACTATGCAGAACTCCAGCTTCAACGGAATTATCATGTGGTATATGGTACATTGGTAAAGAATGCTCAAATTTTTCTCAAGGTGTCTATGTTATTTTTCTCTGAGCCAGCCGGCGCACGTGGCTGCCTGCGGTGCGAGTCATTGTCTGTCTCTTTGTTGACGCGCGTCGTTATTGGGATTTGGAGACCTAACTTCTACAAATTCACCTTGCCGAGAGGGCCCAGCCCTGTTTGAATCCCGCCAGTTCTGATGAAATTCAGGTCTGTCGTTATGATTATATCGTCTGTCGTCATGTCGGTCATTCCTGTACTTCCTTACTTGTCGGTTAAGTGGTGGAGAATTTCTCCCTGAATCGTAACTGCGTGCTGGACCGTTGCGCCTGAAGTTATTGTATCTCCTTTGATAATAATTATTTTGGTCCCCATATTGTCTGTTTCTCTGATTGTCTCTGTGATAGTCATTACCGTGGAGAGATGATCTTTCTCTGTAATTATTACTACTATGCCAACGGTTGTCATACGGGTGGTGTCTGTTTTGGTCACGATTTACGTTGTAAGAATAGCCTTGTCATGTCCATTTATTATTTCTTTCATCGCGGAATTGTGACGGATGTGACTTGTAATTGTTGTGCTCCTGTTTTCGCGTTCCGCGATTGTCAGTGTCAATTTCTAATTCTTGTAAGAGTCCCTGAAAAGCTTCAATGTCGTCTTTGCAACGTCCTGCCAAAATAATATGTCGTAAATGTTCAGGCAATTTGATTAAGCAAATGCGGATGAGTTCTGAGGGGCTGTAAGGGTTTGACAGGTACTGATTCTTGTGCAACTTGTCTTCAAAATATTTCACAAAACTGGAAAATTCAGATTGTTCGAAATGTTTCATCATTATGATGCTATGTTTTACTCGGTATTGTGTAGCTTGAGACCAATGTGCTGAGAGGAAGGCATGGTAAAATTCTCCTTCACTGTGACAATCGTGAATGACCGATCGCATTCTCACAGCTGATTCATTCTCTAAGTGGCCACACATAAATTCTGATCTATGCTCTAATGACCAGTTGGGAGGAAAACAATGAGAGAATTGATGAAGCCACGCTTGTGGATGAATATCGTTGCCAGAATTCTTAAATGTTTTGAATTTACATGTAGTAATGAACAGCTTATAGTCAAAATCATCGTGTCGGCGAGTCGCATATCGGTCATTGTTACGTCGTGTCGGTGGTTCCATCTCAAAATTCGGTGCACCTTGCCAATTTCTTTCATAATTTCCGAAATGCCCTGTGTTATTATTTTGTGGCTTTTCTGTATTTCTAAGTCCCTCTTCCCGTCTTGGAGCGTGAGTGTCCTCTGAAATATGTAATTCTTGTATTACTTGTGCCAACTGATCTTGTACTTCCCGGATTTCTCTTTGGTGTTGCGTATTAATTTGATTCTGATTTTGTTTGATTTCCTAATTTGTTCATACTCTTCTGTGTCATTAAAGACTACCGGTTTTGTGTCATTCAGATTATCATCTACCTTCATAGATAAATTATTTAGCTGATCCGAAAGTTCAACTACTTTCTCTGATAATGAACTAATTTCCTCCATGTGTCTTTCTGAACCAATTTTCAGAGTAGTTACTGTGTCCTTTAAGTTTTCCTGAGTTTTTGCAAGTAGCGTAACGGAATCGGTAGATGCAACTGAGGCACTTTTAGCCCACAAGGATTTTCATGAACAATGGTTTGCAGTTCTTTTATGGCTGCTTCGTGATTCTGTAATGCATTTTCATGCCGCGAAAAAATAGGTTGAAAATGCTCACAAATTCTTGTTTTTACGTCATTACAGACTTTTTGACATTTCGATTCAATGTTATGTAACTCAGTAGTTAAATCTTCACGTGTTTGTTCAAGTGTGGTGTCTAACTTCCGAAGATTTTGTTCCATTGTGTCTAACTTTTGAAGCTTTTGCTATGTTTGTCTCTGATTTTGTTCCATTGTGTCTAACTTTTGAAGCTTTTGCTGTGTTTGTCTCTGATTTTGTTTCATTTGTTGCATTAATTGCAATAATAATGTATTAGTGTCTGGAATCTGTTCCTCTATGCTTTTTGGCAGTGCATTTGCACCGGCAACATTCACATTTTGACAAGCAGAAAATGTGTCTTGACTTATTTGAGAAAATGGTGAGGACGCAAAACCTGAATCTACAGTATTTGCAAGATTGTGTCCTGTCATTTCGGATTCCTGAGGCGAGCTGTTGCCGACCGATCGATGGATAATGCTTCCCTGTTCACTAATTGTTTCACTGCCTACACTATTATTTCCAGCCCGCTCCATTTCTCTATGCACAATTACCAAATTACTACTTTGAACATTAGTTAATTCATTACTCGGCGGCACTAACACACTGCTTTCGTCTTCACTGTCATTTCTCAGTTTACTTTGGAGCCTAGTATTACGTTTTTCACACGCCATCATTGTCACAATATTTCACACGACAACACAGAAAAGCACAATTTGAAGAGCAAAATAAGAAAACACATTAACATAGCATTGAAAAAAATATCTCGTTAATTGCAAGCGCAGCTGCGAAATACTTGGTGCAAATCTACATGCATGCCACAACTCTTATACTGTACAAGAACGAAAAACTACAACTACAAAGGAAATTCTCTCTACAATTACGCGCTAGCAATAAACAAAGGCTGCACTAATTACACAAACTACAAGAAAAAATCAGAAGGTTCCGGTGAGGTATCCTCGGCTAAGGGTCGATATATGAAACGTCCCCTTAGAAAAATTATACATGACTGTGCTTGAACTGACACACAATATTTTTAGCGCAACGGAATCTGACTTTCAATAATCCCTACAAAAGAATGGTCCTGACTAACATTAACCTATACCTTTCACAAATCACTTACCTCACAAAAATCTTCGTTACTCGAACTAGTGAAATACAGCGAGCGCCACTACTGCCAGCTAAATAAAAGATTCAAACTACTGAAGGCACTAACTACTGATAGGCATAGTTAGCAAATGAAAGATTTTGATAGAGAACAAACAATGTATTTACATTACTAGTGTTCAAAAGTCATAATATATATAGCAGTTCATGTCATCCATTCTTACAAATGTACTGTTTCTGATGGACACACGTCCAGATCATCCGCTCTCAAAAATCCGCCATCTCTCTCCCCACATCCACCACTGCTGGCGGCTCACCTCCAACTGCGCAACGCTACGCGCTGTTAACAGCCAGCTGCCGCTGCCCAACACTACAATGGCAGACAACAATGCAAACCAGCCACAGACTGCACACAGCACAACCAGTGATTTTCATACAGAGCGCTAGGTGGCGTTACCAATATAAAAACCTAAACAGCCTACTTACAGCCACAGTATGCGGCCGGCCACTGTGGCCGACCGGTTCTAGGCGCTTCAGTCCGGAACCACGCAGCTGCTACGGTCGCAGGTTCGAATCCTGCCTTGGGCATGGATGTGTGTGATGTCGTTAGTTAGATTTAAGTAGTTCTCATTCTAGGGGACTGATGACCTCAGGTGTCAAGTCCCATAGTGCTTAGACCCTTTTGATCATTTGGCCCACAGTATGCACTTCAGTTCGCGTTGTGAAATAATAAACTACCACAATAATGGCGTGTGGACACATTCAAAATCTCGATCGCAAAAGAATAGTAGGCCTATACACTGTACCGAAATGAATTACCAGATGGCCTTTATTATACATTTCTGAGGGACATACTATCCGCAGTATTCTAGAACTCTGCACAAATACAATGTACGCATTTATACAGAACGGGACAATACCCCATTTCTTGCACCTCGTATGGAAGCGAGGGATTGGTCGAGAAGGTCCACTGCCGTTTGGTCCTCCTGACGTTATTCCTTTGGGTTCTGTGGAGGCATTTAAAGGTTGTGGTATAGTGCATACCAATCATCGACAAGCACGCACGTATTACAGGAGCGTCCCCCTCCCCCCCTCCCACAATGTCAGAAAGTCCAAAAGGCAGCCACGTGTATTGGAAGTAGTTTTTAATTCTCTGGAAACGAATGCTGGAGGACTTGTTAGAGTGGGTGCCAGCCACGTGGAACACTCTTCTGGCGTCAGCCGACAGATGGCTACTGCACAACAGATTAGCCCGTATTTCAAACAGTTTATCCTTTCGATCATATGTTTATAAGACTTCAACCTAGCTTTGACCGATACTACCTCGTAGACACTTTACATAAGAAAAAGAACAGTATACACACTGAAGAGCCAAAAAAAGTGGTACACCTGCCTAATATGGTGTACAGTTCCCGCGAGCACGCAGAAGCGCCGCAACACGACGTGGCATGGACTGGACTGATGTCTGAAGTAGTACTGCAGGGAACTGGCGCCATGAATTCTGCAGGGCTGTCCATAAACCCGTAAGAGTACGAGGGGGTTAGAGATGTCTTCTGAACAACGCGTAGCAAGACATCCCAGATACGCTCGATAATGTTCATGTCTGGGGAGTCTGGTGGCCAATCGAAGTGTTTAAACTTAGAAGAGTGCTCCTGGAGCCACTCTGTAGCAATTCTGGACGAGTGGGGTGTCCTGCTGGAGTTGCTCTGAATGCACAGTGGACAAGAATGGATGCAGGTGCTCAGACAGGATGCTTACGTACGTGTCAACTGTCAGAGTCGTATCTAGACGTATCAGGGGTCCCATATCACTCCAACTGCACACTCCCCACACCATTACAGAGCGTCCACCAGCTTGAACATGGAGGGGTCCATGGATTCATCAGTTTGTCTCCAAACCCGCACACGAGACTCGTCCGACTAGTCAACATGTTTCCAGTCATCAACGGTCCAATGTCGGTGTTGACGGGCCCAGGAGGGGCGTAAAGCTTTGTGTCGTGCAGTCGTCAAGGGTACACGAGTGTGTCTTTGGCTCCGAAAGCTCTTATCGATGATCTTTCATTGAATGGTTCGCACGCTGACACTCGTTCATGGTCCAGAATTGAAATCTGCAGCAATTTGCAGGAGGGTTGCACTTCTGTCACGTTGAACGATTCTCTTCAGTCATCGTTGGTTCAGTTCTTGCAGGATCATTTTCCGGCCGCAGCGATGTCGGAGACTGATGTTTTACAGGATTCCTGATCTTCACGGTACACTCGTGAAATGGTCATCACTATGTCGGAGATGCTGTGTCCCTTCGCTCGTGAGCCGACTACAACCTGCCATTGTAGCAGCAGTGACTGAAGTAACAATTGTTGTCGCATATAGGCGTTGCCGCCCGCAGCGCCGTATTCTGCCTATCTACACATATCTGTGTTTGAATACGTATACCTGTACCTATACCAATTTCTTGGGCGCTTCAGTAAAGCCTCTCGTTGCGTAAAAGTGACACCTGTTTACGAAACACCGTACTAAGAAAACAGCCAGCGAGGAAAACGCGCCGGCCGAAGTGGCCGAGCGGTTCTAGGCGTTACAGTCTTGCACCGCGCCACGGCTACGGTCGCAGGTTCGAATCCTGCCTCGGGCATGGATGTTTATGATGTCCTTAGGTTAGTTAGGTTTAACTAGTTCTAAGTTCTAGGGGACTAATGACCTCAGCAGTTGAGTCCCATAGTGCTCAGAGCCATTTGAACCATTTGAACCTGCCTCGGGCATGGATGTGTGTGATGTCCTTAGGTTAGTTAGGTTTAAGTAGTTCTACGTTCTAGGGGACTGATGGCCTCAGATGTTAAGTCCCATAGTGCTCAGAGCCATTTGAACCATTTTTTTGAGGAAAACGCCATGACGTAAGTGTATAAAAGCACACTGAGACTATCGTTTAGTGACTCCTCCGAAAACATATTTATTTCTCCATTCGCCGTTTTTCTCCTTGCAACTGAAAACTCCAGGTAGTTTCGGATTCCATAAGCTTCCAGTAGTATTGTATCTTCAGTAAGCGCAGTTTTTTTTCCCCCCTCGTGTTACGAGCCAATACTGATATTACTTAATATGTGAATATAGAAAGGATGCTCATGTATCCGAACGTTACATTCCTGCCATCCAAGTAGCACGAACATATCTCATAACATCTGCGCATTCTCAGATGAGCACATTGTAGGTAGTAGATACCTGACCGTGTTTGCGGTGGACACAGTGGGTTCTTACATAATGTGTCTCCTCCCAAGACAATGCTAGTTGTAGGAGACCCAAATCTCCTCCTTCAGTGATCATCTGTCGGAGCATTCGCAATAAAATATCAGAGCTTGAAACACTCCCAAAATGCATTCTAGGTACGGAAAGCTAGGAAGAACCCCAAATTAAGAGCAGTGAGAGTCATCGACATATGTAGAAGAAGCTTCGGGTATGCCTAGCGAAGCGTGTTGTGGGATCCCTGCTGTGTATGTTGTATAACGACCTGGCAAACTTTTCCTAGTTATCTATATTGACGAATTGTCTGAAAAACAACTGCGCAAATGTTATATTACATAATGTACAGTCGGCTCTTAATAAGATTTCAAAGTAAGATTGACACCTTACTCTAAATATGCAAAAATGTAAAGTTTTACATTCTACAAAACAAAAACAAAATAGTAGTATCCTATGACTTCAGAACCAACGTGTCACGACTGGAATCGGTGTACTCATACAAATACTGGGGCCTAACAGTTCTTAGATATGTGGATTTGTACGACCACATAGGTAAAGCAGCTGCCAAATTTCGGTTCGTTGGAAGGATACTGCGAAAACAGACACTGTCCAACGAGAATTGGTTCAAATGCCTCTGAGCACTATGGGACTTAACTTCTGAGGTCATCAGTCCCCTAGAACTTAGAACTACGTAAACCTAACTAACCTAAGGACATCACACACATCCATGCCCGAGGCAGGATTCGAACCTGCGGCCGTAGCGGTCGCTCGGTTCCAGACTGAAGCGTCTAGAACCGCTCGGCCACACCGCACAAGGAGACTGCTTGCAAATTGATAGTGCAACCAGTCCTAGAGTATTGCTCAGTTGTAAGGGAAACATCCCTAATAGAACTAGCAGAGGATACTGAAAGTATACAAAGAAGAGCATCACGGATGGTGACAGATTTGTTTTATCCAGGTGAGTGCGACACAGCGGCGCTGAAATACCTGAACTGTCAAACACTGAAAGATACTCCGTGAAAGCCAACTTAAAAACGTTTTAAGAACCATTTTTGAGGTAGAAATCTAGAAATGTAATAGAACACCCTACGCATCATGCTCTTAAGAGCCGTAAAGACGTGACCAGAACACTGCAGCTCACACATGGACATAAGCAATCGTTATGCCCTCGCCCCACTCATGAATGGAACGGAAACAAATCCTAATACGAGTACGAAAAGAAATAACATATGCCACACACTTCACGTTGGTTTGCAGAATGTAGATATAAATGTAGATGTTCCTACTGCAAAACGGCAGCGTCTGTGTACATGGTGATTACTAATTACAGTTTTTCAGTAGTTTTAAATGTTTAGTAAGAAATTGTGCCTCGTTTGCTCCACTCCTACCAAAAAATCACTGTGCAAGTTGCACTGCGCTCTTGATGCTGCTGGAGGTGGATAATGGAATTTCCTCTTGGCGAGATCTAGTAAACAGAAAGCCGTTACGCCAGCCAAGCTGGCTCGCGAACGTAAACACAGTTGTTCAGCGTGCCGAAGTCCAGAGGGGTGGTAGTTTCTCCGAAACAGTCTTCCGCAGTCAGTTATTTTCGGCTTTCAGACTCCCTTTCGCTCCCCACTTTTCTTTTTCTTTTTTCTACGCTGTCTATTATCCTGGCAAGCTAATTAATTACAAGGCTTTTGGCAGAATCGCGAAAACAAAATTGTTTACTACACGTAATGTGTGGCGAAGACCGTTTACCACTCTACAGCCAGCTGTTGCACGTGTGTACGCGCGCGCTAAACAGGCCCCGGGCTGGCGTCTGTCCAACTTGGAACGGCTTCGCGCGTTGAGTTAAATCAAGGGCTTTCGGAGCTCCGCTTTGCACTTTGCCCGAATGACGTGGCAGGCGTCCTTGTTGGCGAAGGCGCACGGCTGTTTTTCGCGCATGCCGCCGCTGTCTGAGGCGTGTCAGGGGCTCGCCTTGCCCCCCCCCCCCCCAACCGTCACCACCCGCCACCCGACCCATACCCTGCTTCCTAACCGCGTTCAGAGCGCGCGCCAGCTGGACCGCGCGAGGTCGATACTGCTATCGACTGCGGCGGCGCTGCGCTGCCCCGGCCGCAGTCTCCCGTAACCACGTCGACCTTGAACTACTAGCGCGGTCCGCAACGCGCATGCGCCGAAATCTCCGCACACAGCTGATCTGATACGTTACCAGCTGTGAATCGTGACGCGACAATGCTGTGTCCACCATTTCGTGGTGGCAAAGTTCCGGCGAATAAAGCGGATCGCGGAAAGCGAGCAGACGATCTTGAATGCCGTATCACTTCAACCACATTAGAAAGTCGACGTATTTATTAGTTTTGCGCATTCCTTTGCAGACTCATTTGACATGGACTGCAACATTTTGCGGTGCATGTTTCGACCATTTGCTCTCTCGTGTGCTGTATTGTTGTGTCTTTCGTTTCGACTAAACCGTTAATAGTCTGTCAACAAACCGATAAGCGCGAAACGAATCGCTAGAATACCGCATGGATAAGAGCTTGACAAAAATTAATTGTAATAGGTCGTCTTTAAAAAGCGATTGCACACAGCCGTTAGTTTTTCTCCGTGCAAGATGATGAACTGTCGCTTCTTTTGAGCCACCGGTCATCCAAACTAACAATGAGCCATAGGGAAATGGTAAGTGTAGGTTTTTTCTAAAGACCCGCTCCCTTTAGTTTTTTTTTCGCATGTTAAATTGAATTCAATTACTCGCGCTTTCCAGTTCCCACTCTCGACTTCGAGTCGATCGATCGCACGGGTAGTCGTTCGACTCTAGTACCCCGTATAGATAAACCTTTTGTTAATCTTACTCGTACAGATGAGGCTGGTATAACCTTTTATCAATTTCGATACGTAGCAGGTTCTTTGTAATTCGTCTTTTCAGTGTCATGCACAAAAAGCTGCATGAGAAGTTATTTGAAAACTGTAATTAGTTGTCAATAGAAACTGCAGTGTTCTTGTATTGTACTACCAGAAGCATTAAGGGCAGAGTGCATTTCCATTCGTCTCAGTTTATTTTCGTATAAAAATTACTTAATGGTCTAAAATGACATTAACATGCGAGAAATACGTCGAATCAAAATCAACGATGAACATAATACAAGATACCGAGGTTGGACAAAAACATCGAAACACTGCGAGAAATGAAACTTCCTGGGAGGTTAAAACTGTGTTTCGGACCGAGACTCGAACTCGGGACCTTTGCGTTTCGCGGGCAAGTGCTCTACCATCCTTTTTTTTTAATCTCATTTTGTTCGCTTAATCTGCTCGGGGGGACGTAGTAAGACATCCGCTTAAGTTCGTTGTTGATCGATTAACTCAGTTTTTTTCATTACAGAGGGCAGCTAACCCTCTGACCGAACACGCTGAGCTACCGTGCCGGCGAGAATTGGAAGTGACACGACGCGAACCACCGCTCCACCATACAGTTCAACACAAGATAGTGACGCTACTTTTTCTTTTTTTTTTTATAGTTCGTTGCGTTTGGTCTAAGCGGACGTCACAAGACATTCGTTCAAGTTGATCGTTGATTCCTCGACTCAGTTTTTTTATTATTCCCTCTGACCGAACACGCTGAGCTACCGTGCCGGCTTGTCTATCTGAGCTACCCAAG
This sequence comes from Schistocerca piceifrons, assembly GCF_021461385.2. Classification (NCBI taxonomy): domain Eukaryota; kingdom Metazoa; phylum Arthropoda; class Insecta; order Orthoptera; family Acrididae; genus Schistocerca; species Schistocerca piceifrons. The sequence continues at coordinate 95,620,784 of NC_060140.1, forward strand.
CACGACTCCCGCCCCGTCCTCACAGCTTTACTTCCGCCAGTACCTCGTCTCCTACCTTCCAAACTTTACATCCCCCAAGCTGTGGATAAGCCATGTCTCCGCAAATCCTTTCTTTCAGGAGTGCTAATCTTGCAAGGTTCGCAGGAGAGCTTCTGTATGGAAGGTAGGAGACGAGATACTGGCAGAAGTAAAGCTGTGAGGCCGGGAGTCGTGCTTGGGTAGCTCAGATGGTAGAGCACTTGCCAGCGAAAGCCAAAGGTCCCGAGTTCATGTCTCGGCCCGGCACATAGTTTTAATCTGCCAGGAAGTTTCATATCACGGCACACTCCGCTGCAGAGAAAAAACCTCATACTGCGAGAAGTACTTGCTTTAACATAAATGCAGATGCCAACGAAACCTGCAGATTGCGCTGTTGTATTTGATCACGAAGGGCACCTGTACAATGTCCTCAATACACAGCGCGTACTAGTCATGGTCAGAACAATGTCCTGCGAAGTTGTGAGGGCATCATGTCGGAGCTACAGATTCCCGTATGGAGGAGATAGTGATAGACATCCCTGGAGTTGTGAAGCAGCTGAATGGGTTGAAAATAAATAAATTGCCAGGTCCTGATGGGATTCCAATTCGGTTTTACAGAGAGTACTCTACTGCATTGGCTCCTTACTTAGCTTGCATTTATCGCGAATCTCTTCCCCAACGTAAAGTCCCGAGCGACTGGAAAAAAGCGCAGGTGTCGCCTGTATATCAGAAGGGTAGAAGGACGGATCCTCAAAATTACAGACCAATATCCTTAACATCGGTTTGTTCAAATTACAGACCAATATCCTTAACATCGGTTTGTTCTCGAACATATTCTCAGTTCGAATATAATGCATTTTCTTGAGACAGAGAAGTTGCTGTCCGTGCATCAACACGGCTGTAGAATGCATCGCTCCTGCGAAACGCAACTCGCCCTTTTTTCACATGATATCTTGCGAACCATGGATGAAGGGTATCAGACGGATGCCATATTCCTTGACTTCCGGAAAGCGTTTGACTCGGTTCCCCATTACAGACTCCTAACTAAGGTACGAGCATATGTGATTAGTTCCCAAATATGTGAGTGGCTCGAAGACTTCTTAAGTAATAGAACCCAGTACGTTGCCCTCGATGGTGAGTGTTCATTGGAGGTGAGGGTATCATCTGGAGTGCCCCAGGAAAGTGTGGTAGGTCCGCTGTTGTTTTCTACCTACATAAATGATCTTTTGGATAGGGTGGATAGCAGTGTGCGGCTGTTTGCTGATGATGCTGTGGTGTACGCGAAGGTGTCGTCGTTGAGTGACTGTCGGAGGATACAAGATGACTTGGACAGGATATGTGATTAGTGTAAAGAATGTCAGCTACCTCTAAATATAGATAAATGTAAATTAATGCAGATGAATAGGAAAAAGAATCCCGTAATGTTTGAATACTCCATTAGTAGTGCAACGCTTGACACAGTCACGTCGATTAAATATTTGGGCGTAACATTGCAGAGCGATATGAAGTGGGGCAAGCATGTAATGGCAGTTGTGGGGAAGGCGGATAGTCGTCTTCGGTTCATTGGTAGAATTATGGGAAGATGTGGTTCATCTGTAAAGGAGACCGCTTATAAATCACTAATACGACCTATACTTGAGTACTGCTCGAGCGTTTGGGATCCCTATCAGGTCGGATTGAGGGAGGACATAGAAGCAATTCAGAGGCGGGCTGCTAGATTTGTTACTGGTATGTCTGATCATCGCGCGAGTGTTACGGAAATGCTTCAGGAACTCGTGTGGGAGTCTCTAGAGCAGGGCTTAACAACTGGCCGGTTTTGAGCGCGAGTACTCGCGTCTGCTCAGGCAGGTGCTCGCGAGCAGGTGCAAGGTCGCGGAGTAGGGAGGGAGGGGAGGGAGGGGAAATGCGCGCGCACGTTTGAATAGGGCCGTAGCGTGCCTATTGAAATCGCAACGACTGTGTAACGTTTAAAGTACTACGATCAGCTCCAACAGTCACTTCGCTGGTTAAGAATCATGTCAAGTCGCCGTTGTGTAACCCCAACCATGCTTTCGCAGTTGGGAGGAATTGTATCTGTTTACAGAAAAAGATGGTGTTGCAAAATGTTTAGTGTGGCACAAAACGCTGAATTCTTTTAGGAAATTTAATTTGCAGCGACATTCTATGTCGTACCACGCGAAAGACTACGGAAGTGGAAAATATGATGGACCAGATCGTGCACAGGAAGTTATTAAACTTAAAAGAAAGCTATCCGAAGAAGATCTGGACGACGAAGAAAAATAAACTGTGGCAGCTCTCAGATTGAGTTACAAAATTGCTTTGCTTTTAGCAAAATCCCTGCGCCCCTTCACTGATGGCGATTTAATAAAAGAATGTTTGGTAGTTGCAGCGGAACATTTGTGTCCATCTCAAGTTGAACAGTTTCGGATTGTGCCATTATCTAACATGACCATTATGCGTCACATACAGAACATGGCAGACGACGTCCAGAGCAAGCTTGCAAATATCTGTAAAGATTTTATGGCTTATTCTATAGCTCTGGACGAAAGTGTTGATATCACTGGAACAGCGCAGCTGGCCATATTTATTAGAGGTGTTAATAGAGATCTTCAGGTGAGGGAGGAGCTCCTCGATGTAGCAGCCATGAAGAACACTACAACCGGAGGTGATATTTTAAGTAGTATTGAAGAAAGTGTTGAAAATATAGGATTGTCGTGGAATTCTTTAGTTTCAGTGTCTACAGACGGTGCACCAGCGATGACAGGGAAATAATCAGGTTTCGTTGCGCTGTTGAAGGAGAAAATGCAAAAACTGACCGTGCCGAATGAAATATGGGGGCGTTTACTGTGTGATCCACCAGGAAAACTCATGTGCAAAGAGTATCACTCTAAAAATGTAATGAGTGTTGTTGTTCGTACAACCAATTATATAAGGAAGCATGGGCTACAACACAGGCAATTTAAAAGCTTTCTTGAGGATGTAGAAAGCCAGTGTGGCAGCCTGCCTTATTACAGCGAGGTCCGCTGGCTTAGTCGTGGCGAATTATTAAATCGATTTTTTTGCCTATTAGATGAGATAAATATGTTCATGGAAATAAATAACATGTGTGTTCCTGAATTGAAAGAGCCTTCATGGAAATGTGATCTCGCATTCTTAGCAGATTTAACTAGCCATGTGAATGCTTTGAACATTCCACTACAAGGTAAAGATCTGCTAATTACTCATTTCATAGATCGAATACGAGCTTTTAAAATGAAATTGACACTTTGGGTGAGTCAGCTGGAAACAGGAAATCTAGCTCATTTTCCTAAATTATCATCCATGCAAGATGTTCACAAAGACTGTGAACGTTATTCCCATAGTTTAGTTGCCCTTAAGGAAGAATTTGATCAACGCTTTCAAGATCTGACAGCACTAGACAGTGATTTTGATCTGTTCTACTCTCCATGCTCAGCGAATATTGAAGAGGTTCGTCCTGAGCTGCAACTAGAAATTATTGACCTGCAGTGTGACAGAGAATACAGAGACAAATTTCAGAACAAGAAAAACATTTTGGAATTCTACAGACACTTTCCTCAGGATAGATTTCCTCGTTTGCACAAACTGGCGGCTACAATAATATCAATGTTCGGTTCCACGTATGTTTGTGAACAACTGTTCTCTGCAATGAAATGTAACAAGACGCGCCTGAGGAACGCATTGTCTGATCAAAATTTAAACTGCACGCTGCGCCTACGATGCACAAGAACAATTACTCCGAACATAGACGCAATTGTAAAGGGCAAAAAGTACAAGATAACCGAGAATCTCACACTTCAGTGACACCTTTTATTCACAAATTAATACGAATGTAGAGGCATACACTAAGCTAATAAAATTATGTGGCACGTGTACATTCTTCTTTATTTGTTTCATTTGTCGCAGTAATAATTCGTGAGTGATATCCCTGCAGGTGGCCGCGGATTTACATTGACTGGCGGCAGCCGTTGTGTGCCCCACGTGACTCTCCCCACTCTCTGCTCTGGTCCTGTAGTGGGGGTAGCGTGCTCGCTCTGCTCCGTGCTCGCGCCCTGCTGCTCACAGCTTGCTCCACGAGCACGTATGTTGTGAAGCCCTGCTCTAGAGGAAAGGAAGCGTTATTTTCGTGAATCGCTACTGAGGAAATTTAGAGAACCGGCATTTGAGGCTGACTGCAGTACTATTTTACTGCCGCCAACTTATATTTCGCGGAAAGACCACAAAGATAAGAGAGATTAGGGCTCGTACAGAGGCATATAGGCAGTCATTTTACCCTCGTTCTGTTTGGGAGTGGAACAGGGAGATAAGATGCGAGTTGTGGTACGAGGTATCCTCCGCCACGCACCGTATGGTGGATTGCGGAGTGTGTATGTAGATGTAGAGCTCGTTGCATTAGGATATGGGCAGATTGTTGGTGCTCGTTTGGTGCGTGCCTTCGTAACCAAGTTAGCCGAAGTTTTCGGTGCCTCAAGAGGCGGCGTATCGAAGATTTACACCACATATAAGGAAAGCGGAGAAACTTCATCCGCCAGGTCACAATGCGGGACGAACCTGTTGTGCTGAGTGATCGCGACAGACGGTTACAGAAGATAAAACTGACAAAATGTAAGAGAACGACACTGTAAAAGCCAGTGCACAACTGAATGTCGCACTCGGGGACCCTGTTAGCAACAAAACAACACAAAGAGAGTGGCATAAGCTGGTAATTGCAGGGCCAGCAGTTACTCCAAAACTACACATCAGCATCGCAAAGACTCGGAACACGAAAACGTGATGCCGAAGCCACAAAACCTGTACTTTGGAGCAATAGAAAAAAGTCGTTTGCTCGGATGAGTGTTGTGGCACACAGTTTCCAACTTCTGACCGAGTTTACCTCCTAAGAGTGAAAAATGGCGGTGGCGCGTTTCGTCACAGGGTTATTTGGTAAGCGTGATAGCGTTATGGAGATGTTTAGCAAACACAAGGGCAGACTCTGCAAGAGAGGCGCTCTGCACCGCGGTGTAGCTTGCTGTCCAGGTTTCGAGAGGGTGCGTTCCTGGATGAGGTATCGAATATATTGCTTCCCCCTACTTATACCTCCCGAGGAGATCACGAATGTAAAAAAGTGGCAGTAAAGTCCCCTCCGCCACACACCGTTTGGTGGCTTGCGGAGTATAAATGTAGATGTAGATAATTTGCGCAGTGGTGTTGCATGAACCTCAGGGGTACTCTGTAACGTCGCGTTGCTGACAAGGCATATGTGGCCATTTTGGTTGATCTGATCCATCTAGAGGTGCAGTGTTTGTTCCCCAATGGTGAAGCTGAGTTCCAAGACAACAGGACCCCCAGTTCAGACAATTTGCATCGCCTAGGACTGGTTTTTGTGAGAACGAGGATGGAATGTCTCACGTCCCCTGGCCACCACAGTTGCCAGATCTCAGTATTATTCGTCCTTTGTGGTCTATTTCGAGTGCGTGAATGCTATTCCACACGAAGAATAGCGTAAAATTCCTTTGAAAACCATACTGGACCTGTATTCATCCATTCTCGGACGACTGGAAGCTCTTTTGAAAGCCAGCGGTATTCATACACTGTATTTGGCACTGTAATGTGTTCTGTTTTTGGTGTTCCCATATTTTTATTCACCTGTGCATGTAAAGCATTTCTTCCCTTATGTACACAATTAATGTAACTATTTACTATTTCTCATTTCATTGGCTTATCGTTGATGCCAAGGGCTTTTAACTTTAGTTATAAATTGTTACTATTTTCTAGTCTAGAAGTTGTATATTTCGCTTTCTGCAAGTTCTGCGTGACATTTGGCTTCGACAGATGATCACTAGGATTTTTATATTTTCATTCCATGCGTGTACATGGAAGGAGGACTAGTGGAAGGAGGGGAAGCATTTCCTGGGATCTTACACTAATAGATCGGAGCCTCCTGCAATTAGCATTGTCTTGGAAGGAGAATCACGTAATGTAAGAACCCACTGTGTCCAGCGCAAACACGCTCAGGAACCTACTACCTACAATGTCCTTAACTGAGAATGTATTAGTCGGTATGAGATTTGTACATGCTACTTGGATGGCATCACTTCCGTGCTTTCATCAACTTTTCTTCATGGTCGCAAACTTTCGACTTGTCAAATTCGTGATTCGAGACATTAAACATTGCTAAAAGTTAACTTAATCTGTTATCAGGAGGAGTCGGTATGGAGCTGTAATATAGTAAAACGCTGGGGATAAACGAAATTTAAATTGTAATCAATGTGTATTTGTGTGCTAGAAGTAGAAGCTATATGTTCGAAAAATGAAATAATATCAACTGTCACTATATTTATTCATCTACAGCTGAATGTTTGCAGCTGATAATTTTTGTTTTTGGGCCGTCTAATTACAGCCGAATGAAACACAGTTTTCGTGTCATACGCGTTTTGCCTTTATTTTTTGCAGGGAATCTCCAGTGGCAGGTTTCGTGGATGCTGTACTACAAATGCTATTTGAAATTTTGTTTCTCAGACTTCACAACACTAGGGACTGACAATTGTTTCGATGTTACGTCATGAATTATTTTGAAAGAAGTAATTCTGGCTGTATGAAAACATCAATTGTATTATTTGATCATATTTTGTTCGGCATTTACTAGTTGCAGAATCTCTGAATCTAATATTTTTATTACTGTGCCATTACTTGTGCCAAGTCGTGATATCTGTGGAAATGTGAGCTTAAATATTGCCTCCGTTTCTTATTTGTTTTGTTTCTTTTTCAGTATAGGTGGTAATATACACACATTTTAAGTTTTATGTTATGATTTGGATTCTTTTTGCAACCGTACTAATTCCGTATAATTTTCCAAAAGATGTCTTTCTTTTACGGTATATTGATAATTTTTACTTATGGATCGTCTGACAGCAACTGAATAAAACACAATTTTAGTGCCATACGCGTTTGACTTTTATTTTCTGCAAGGCATCATCAGTGATCTGGAATATGTACATATGTTTGCTATCTAATTTACATTTTGGTCACTGTATCCATAGGTTATAAACAGTTCTGATGGTTGGTATTTCCTATTAAGTAGTAATGTTTTGAACTTTACTTACAGGTTACGTGGACGATTTCCTACATATTACGCTCGTGTTACATTTTTGGTGTTGTCAGACGGTCCATAAGTAAAAATTATCAGTATACCGTAGTATTACACGCAACTGAGGAAGACAGGACTACAAAAGTTGAAGATGTCTTTCTTTACTTCAAAACATCATCAATGAGCAATGCGAGAATTGTGCACTTATTTATAGTTCCAAATAACGAGATCTGAAAGAATTCTTCTTAATTTTTAAATTTACAGCGCTTAGTAGCGTTCAACTTCTTGAATCGAATTTTTGTAAGTGTGTGAGGGGAGAGGTTCATTTATTCGAGTTTTAGATAAAAACGGTAAATCTCATGAACTGAAGTTAAATAGGTGTACCTACTGCATAAAACAACTTGAACGATATGTTCAGCACGTTGTAATGTTCCCCTTTGCTGCTTCTTTCAGCAACAAGTTAACGATGTATGACTGCCACAGAAAATGTGCCACTAATGTGTTCCTTCTTAAGGGTTTTTTCACAGATTTCTTGCATCGTCTGTTCTTTCTAGAACTCATCAGTCAAATTTTAAGATTTTTCGATCTTTCTAATCAACACTTTCTTTCTCTGCCGTTTTCCATTGAATACGTTCCATATCCATAGATTGCTGTACTCCAGATGCATCCCTTCAGAAACGTCACTCTAAAATTATGTGTCAATACTTAAAATCGACAGAGCTGTTTTATTGAAGAAAGCGTTCTTCCATTGCGTCAGTCTGCTTTGGAATCCATCCTTGCTTCCGTCACACTGTCAAATCTACCTTCCCGGAGAGGAGAATGCACTGACTTCCTCTGCTATAATCGGCAGACTTTGTATTCTACTTTCTGCCATAGAATACTACTTATTACAATTGCAATAGCTCTGTCTGCACGGAAACTGCGGACATAGCTATGCCGTGAAATCGGTTACCACTGCCATCTACTTTGTGCGACCAGCTTATTGCGTTGCTCCCTTACGTAATCTTCGATCACGTAGTACACACGTCGACGTCATTCTCATTTACGGGTTAAGCTAACTAGCCTCTTCCGCTAGCAAGGGCTCTTGATCCATGGGCCTGTCTCTTGCTGATAGGCCGTAATTCAGGCTATAAACAGGGTAAATCTTTTGTACGAAACAAGCAAATTTCTAGGACCTCTTCTAATTGTGATGGCAACAACGCCATTAAATTGTTGTAATTGCGCAATGGCATTTATTTATTGTCGAAATACCTCTACAAACAACTGAGATTGAAATACACTCCTGGAAATTGAAATAAGAACACCGTGAATTCATTGTCCCAGGAAGGGGAAACTTTATTGATACATTCCTGGGGTCAGATACATCACATGATCACACTGACAGAACCACAGGCACATAGACACAGGCAACAGAGCATGCACGATGTCGGCACTAGTACAGTGTATATCCACCTTTCGCAGCAATGCAGGCTGCTATTCTCCCATGGAGACGATCGTAGAGATGCTGGATGTAGTCTTGTGGAACGGCTTGCCATGCCATTGCCACCTGGCGCCTCAGTTGGACCAGCGTTCGTGCTGGACGTGCAGACCGCGTGAGACGACGCTTCATCCAGTCCCAAACATGCTCAATGGGGGACAGATCCGGAGATCTTGCTGGCCAGGGTAGTTGACTTACACCTTCTAGAGCACGTTGGGTGGCACGGGATACATGCGGACGTGCATTGTCCTGTTGGAACAGCAAGTTCCCTTGCCGGTCTAGGAATGGTAGAACGATGGGTTCGATGACGGTTTGGATGTACCGTGCACTATTCAGTGTCCCCTCGACGATCACCAGTGGTGTACGGCCAGTGTAGGAGATCGCTCCCCACACCATGATGCCGGGTGTTGGCCCTGTGTGCCTCGGTCGTATGCAGTCCTGATTGTGGTGCTCACCTGCACGGCTCCAAACACGCATACGACCATCATTGGCACCAAGGCAGAAGCGACTCTCATCGCTGAAGACGACACGTCTCCATTCGTCCCTCCATTCACGCCTGTCGCGACACCACTGGAGGCGGGCTGCACGATGTTGGTGCGTGAGCGGAAGACGGCCTAACGGTGTGCGGGACAGTAGCCCAGCTTCATGGAGACGGTTGCGAATGGTCCTCGCCGATACCCCAGGAGCAACAGTGTCCCTAATTTGCTGGGAAGTGGCGGTGCGGTCCCCTAAGGCACTGCGTAGGATCCTACGGTCTTGGCGTGCATCCGTGCGTCGCTGCGGTCCGGTCCCAGGTCGACGGGCACGTGCACCTTCCGCTGACCACTGGCGACAACATCGTTGTACTGTGGAGACCTCACGCCCCACGTGTTGAGCAATTCGGCGGTACGTCCACCCGGCCTCCCGCATGCCCACTATACGCCCTCGCTCAAAGTCCGTCAACTGCACATACGGTTCACGTCCACGCTGTCGCGGCATGCTACCAGTGTTAAAGACTGCGATGGAGCTCCGTATACCACGGCAAACTGGCTGACACTGACGGCGGCGGTGCACAAATGCTGCGCAGCTAGCGCCATTCGACGGCCAACACCGCGGTTCCCGGTGTGTCCGCTGTGCCGTGCGTGTGATCATTGCTTGTATAGCCCTCTCGCAGTGTCCGGAGCAAGTATGGTGGGTCTGACACACCGGTGTCAATGTGTTCTTTTTTCCATTTCCAGGAGTGTACGTATTTAGTCCGACAGAAATTCCTAGGAAATGTCTGCGCGTCCTCATAGATATTATAGAGTAAATTTTAAACAACAGAAAATCAAAGATGGAATATTGATATTATTATTGAATAGATAGATTGCTACTCGCCATGTACTGGAGATGGTGATTCACAGACAGACACAACAGAAAGACAGTTAAGTTAAGCTTCCGCCCAAAAAAGGCTTTCTGCTGTATTAGACAACATACACGCATATCAGTGTGAGATGCGTGTATGTTGTCTAATACAGCAGAAAGCTTTTTTTGGCCGAAAGCTTCACTTGTTAGCAGTCATTTTGTTGCGGCTGTCTGTGACGCAGCATCTCCACTATTTCTTCATAACTGGTTTGATGCAGCTCTCCATGCTACTCTACCCTGTGCAAGCTTCTTCATCTCCCAGTACTTACTGCAATCTACATCCTTCTGAATCTGCTTAGTGTATTCATCTCTTGGTCTACCTCTACGATTTTTACCCTCCACACTGCCCTCCAATGCTAAATTTGTGATCCCCTGATGCCTCAGAACATGTCCTACCAATCGGTCCCTTCTTCTTGTCAAGTTGTGCCACAAATTTCTCTTCTCCCCAATTCTATTCAATACCTCCTCATTAGTTATGTGATCTACCCATCTAATCTTCAGCATTCTTCTGTAGCACCACATTTCGAAAGCTTCTATTCTCTTCTTGTCCAAACTATTTATCGTTCATGTTACACTTGCATACATGGCTACACTCCATACAAATACCTTCAGAAACAACTTCCTGACACTTAAATGTATACCCGATGTTAACAAATTTCTCTTCTTCAGAAACGCTTTCCTTGCCATTGCCAGTCTATATTTTATATCCTCTCTACTTCCACCATCGTCAGTTATTTTGCTCCCCAAATAGGAAAAATCCTTTACTACTTTAAGTGTCTCATTTCCTAATCTAATACCCACAGCATCACCCGACTTAATTCGACTACATTCCATTATCCTCGTTTTGATTTTGTTGATGTTCATCTTATATCCTCCTTTCAAGACACTGTCCATTCCGTTCAACTGCTCTTCCAAGTCCTTTGCTGTCTCTGACAGAATTACAACGTCATCGGCGAACCTCAAAGCTTTTTATTTCTTCTCCATGGATTTTAATACCTACTCCGAATTTTTCCTTTGTTTCCTTGACTGCTTGCTCAATATACAGATTGAATAACATCAGGGATAGGCTACAACCCTGTCTCACTCACTTCATAACCTATCTGTAAGTTATTGCCACAAATCAGCCTAACACAAATGAAATAACTGGTTTCACCGGTAAATCCAAGTTTCAGTAGTCAAAGGGATGGTCGACAACGTTCTGCGATGAGGCCTGGGCGTCGAACACCTCATCACATGTTGGTGATCTCACCGGCCTCCAACCAGTTTCCACAGATGCTCACCATAGCAGCACTTGAACAGCCGGCGAGATTCTCCGTTTCTGACACACTCGCTTCCAGGTGCAGGGGCATAACAATGTGACCTTCGTCAGAGTCGCTCATGTCATTGTTATTTCCCAATTTGCGGCCTGTATACAGAAGAATGGAAAAGAAAATTGAGAATGCGCTATGTGACGATCAGTTTGGCTTTAGGAAAAGTAAAGGGACGAGAAAGGCAATTCTGACGTTACGGCTAATAATGGAAGCAAGGCTAAAGAAAAATCAAGACACTTTCATAGGATTTGTCGACCTGGAAAAAGCGTTCGACAATATAAAATGGTGCAAGCTGTTCGAGATTCTGAAAAAAGTAGGGGTAAGCTATAGGGACAGACGGGTCATATACAATATGTACAACAACCAAGAGGGAATAATAAGAGTGGACGATCAAGAACGAAGTGCTCGTATTAAGAAGGGTGTAAGACAAGGCTGTAGCCTTTCGCCCCTACTCTTCAATCTGTACATCGAGGAAGCAATGATGGAAATAAAAGAAAGGTTCAGGAGTGGAATTAAAATACAAGGTGAAAGGATATCAGTGATACGATTCGATGATGACATTGCTATCCTGAGTGAAAGTGAAGAAGAATTAAATGATCTGCTGAACGGAATGAATAGTCTAATGAGTACACAGTATGATTTAAGAGCAAATCGGAGAAAGACGAAGATAATGAGAAGTAGTAGAAAAGAGAACAGCGAGAAACTTAACATCAGGATTGATGGTCACGAAGTCAATGAAGTTAAGGAATTCTGCTAGCTAGGCAGTAAAATAACCAATGACGGACGGAGCAAGGAGGACATCAAAAGCAGACTCGCTATGGCAGAAAAGACATTTCTGGCCAAGAGAAGTCTACTAATATCATATACCGGCCTTAATTTGAGGAAGAAATTTCTGAGGATGTACGTCTGGAGTACAGCATTGTGCCGGCTGGTGTGGCCGTGCGGTCCTAAGCGCGTCAGTTTGGAACCGCGTGACCGCTACGGTCGCAGGTTCGAATCCTGCCTCGGGCATGGATGTGTGTGATGTCCTTAGGTTAGTTAGGTTTAAGTAGTTCTAAGTTCTAGGAGACTGATGACCTCAGTAGTCAAGTCCCATAGTGCTCAGAGCCATTTAGTACAGCATTGTATGTTGGTGAAACATGGACTGTGGGAAAACCGGAACAGAAGAGAATCGAAGCATTTGAGATGTGGTGCTATAGACGAATGTTGAAAATTAGGTGGACTGATGAGGTAAGGAATGAGGAGGTTCTACGCAGAATCGGAGAGGAAAGGAATATGTGGAAAACACTGATAAGGAGAGGGGACAGGATGATAGGGCATCTTCTAAGACATGAGGGAATGACTTCCATGGTACTAGAGGGAGCTGTAGAGGGCAAAAACTGTAGACGAAGACAGAGATTGGAATACGTCAAGCAAATAACTGAGGACGTAGGTTGCAAGTGCTACTCTGAGATGAAGAGGTTAGCACAGGAAAGGAATTCGTGGCGGGCCGCTTCCATCAAACCAGTCAGTAGACTGATGACCAAAAAAAATCGTCGCTATAATGATTTCCCATTCGTCTCTGTTACGACTCTGTACTTTCCTTACCACGTCACGTGACTGCAACGTCGCCAGGCAGCAGTCACCGAGGTGGCAGAAGTCTATGCACAGTCCGCAGCTCGTGGTCTTGCGGTAGCGTTCTCGCTTCCTGCGCGCGGGGTCCCGGGTTCGATTCCCGGCGGGGTCAGGGATTTTCTCTACCTCGTGATCACTGGGTGTTGTGTATTCATCATCATTTCATCATCATTGACTTGCAAGTCGCCGAAGTGGCGCCAACTAAAAAGGACTTGCAATACGGTGGCCGAACTTCGCCGCAAGGGGCCTCCCGGCCAACAATGCCATACGTGCATTTCATTTCAGTCTTTACAGATGGTGGTAGGCCGCGATCAGAAGGCCAAAGGGGCAGTGCCTTGGCGGAGCTGTCATTTGCACTCATGTGTTTCAAGTGGAAAGGTTTTCGATGTGATTATGGCCGCCCGACGGGAATTAACAGTTTTTGAACGCGGAATGGTAGCTGGAACTAAATGCATGGGACATTCCACTTCGGAAATCGTTGGGGAATTCAACGTTCTGAGATCCACAGAGTCAAGAGTGTGCCGAGAACACTAAATTTCAGGCATTACCTCTCACCACAGACAAAGCAGTGCCCGTGACCTTCACTTAACGACCTAGAGCAACTCAAATCACTTAAAAAAAGCAAGTCTTCTTGTCCAGACGGTATACCAATTAGGTTCCTTTGAGAGTATGCTGATGCATTAGCTCCATAATTAACAATCATATACAACCGTTCGCTCGACGAAAGATCCGTACCCAAAGACTGGAAAGTTGCCCAGGTCACACCAGCATTCAAGAAAGGTAGTAGGAGTAATCCACTAAATTACACGCCCATATCGTTAACGTCGATATGCAGCATGATTTTAGAACATATATTGTGTTCGAACATTATGAATTACCTCGAAGAAAACGGTCTAGTGACCCACAGTCAACATGGGTTTAGAAAACGTAGTTCCTGTGAAACACAACATGCTCTTTATTCACATGAAGTGTTGAGTGCTATTGACAAGGGATTTCAGATCGATTCCGTATTCCTGGATTTCCGGAAGGCTTTTGACACTATTTCACACAAGCGGCTTGTAGTGAAATTGTGTGCTTACGGAATATCGTCTCGGTTGTGTGACTGGATTTGCGATTTCCTGTCAGAGAGCTCACAGTTCGTAGTAACTGACGGAAAGTCATCGAGTAAAACAGAAGTGACTTCAGGCGTTCCCCAAGGTAGTGTTATAGGCCCTTTGCTGTTCCTTATCTATGTAAACGATTTGGGAGACAATCTGAGCAGCCGTCTTCGGTTGTTTTTAAGATGATGCTGTCGTTTATCGACTAATAAAGTCATCAGAAGATCAAAACAAACTGCAAAACGATTTAGAAAAAATATCTCAATGGTGCGAAAAGTGGAAGTTGACCCTAAATAACATGAGTGCTAAAAGGAACTCGTTATACTTCGGTTACATGACAAATCAGTCTAATCTAAAAGTCGTAAATTCAACTAAATACCTAGGTATTACAATTACGAACAACTTAAATTGGAAAGAACACATAGAAAGTATTGTGGGGAAGGCTAACCAAAGGCTGCGTTTTATTGGCAGGACACTTAGAAAATGTAACAGACCTACTAACGAGACTGCCTACATTACGCTTGTCCGTCCTCTTTTAGACTACTGCTGCGCGGTGTGGAATCCTTACCAGGTAGGACTGACGGAGTACATCGAAAAAGTTCAAAGAAAGGCAGCACGTTTTGTATTATCGTGCATTATGGGAGAGAATGTCACAGAAATGATACAGGATTTGGGATGGACGTCATTAAAAGAAAGGCGTTTTTCGTTGCGACGCAATGTTCTCACGAAATTCCAATCGCCAACTTCCTCCTCCGAATGCAATAATGTTTTGTTGACACCGATCTACATAGGGAGAAACGATCACCACGAGAAAATAAGGGAAATCAGAGCTCGTACGGGAAGATATAGGTGTTCATTCTTTCCGCGCGCTATACGGGAATGGAATAATAGAGAAATGTGAAGGTGGTTCGATGAACCCTCTGCCAGGCACTTAAATGTGATTTGCAGAGTATCCACGTAGATGTAGATGTTGATGTAGATGTAGATGTAGAGCAGCGGGTTATGCGTAGATTTGTCAGTGCTAACAGACAAGCAACACTACGTGAAATAACCGCAGAAATGAATATGGGGCGTACTATAGACGTGTCTGTTGCGTCAGTGGGGCTATGTGAGCAACGACCGATGCGAGTGCCTTTGCTAATAGCATGACGTCGCCTGCAGCACCACTCCTGGACTCGTCAACATATCGGACTCCAAACGACGTGAAAAACGTGGGCTCGTCGGATGAGTACCGACTGCAGTTGGTAAAAGCTGGTGGTAGGTTTCGAGTGTGGCACAGACCCCATGAAACCATGGACACAAGTTGTCAACAAGCTACGATACAAGCTGATGGTGGCTCCATAATGGCGTGGGCACTGTTTACATGGAATGGACTGGGTCCTCTGGTCCAAGTGAACCGATCATTGGCTGGAAATGTTTATGTTCGGCTACTTGTAGACCATTTACAACCATTCAAGGACGATGGAATTTTTGTGGATGACGATGCGCCATGTCAGAGGGCCACAATTGTTCGCAATAGGTTTGAAGAATATTCTGGACAGTCAGAGCGAACGATCTGGCCACCCAGGTTGCCCATAATGGGTCTCATCGAACGGACGTGCACAAAACCACGTACCGGCAACACTTTCGCAATTATGGACGGCTATAGAGGCATCATTGCTCAATATTCCTGCAGGAGACTACCAGCGACTTGTAGAGTCCGTACCACGTTGAGTTGCTGCTGTACGCCGGGTAAAAGGAGGTGAGGCACGATATTAGGAGGAACCCTATGGCTTTCGTCACTTCATTCTGCATTGCAGGCTTGGGACTGCATACGCCATACGTAAACTCGACCAATGTTGGAAACAGTTTGAAACAAGACTCATCCGACCAAATGACTTTCTTACATTGCTCTGCAGTCTCTTTTAGCTTTGACACCTTCTTTCACATCACTGATGTGTAGTTTTGGAATTCTAGCTTGTTCTGCGATTCCCAGCCGATAGAGCTCCATTCGTGTTGTTTGTGCTGTTGACAGGGTTCGTGAGTGCAGTGACTTGTTCAGCGTCGTCTTCTTATTTTTCGCCACAATCCAGTTCAAGGGCGTCTGTCACTTTCACTCAACACACTCTTTCGTCCACGTTGTGACTCAACAGGTGATGTTTTTCTGCTTTCCCAAATGCAGTATAAATTGTTGTGGTTGGCAGGAGAGCCAACACCGTGTTACTAGAGGAAGCCGAAAAGCACGCGTTGGCTGGCTCTGAGCACTGGCTCTGAGCACTATGGGACTTAACTGCTTTGGTCATCAGTCCCCTAGAACTTAGAACTACTTAAATCTAACTAATCTAAGGACAACACACACATCCATGCCCGAGGCAGGATTCGAACCTGCGACCGTAGCGGTCGCGCGGTTCCAGACTGTAGCGCCTAGAACCGCTCGGCCACTCCGGCTGGCACGCGTTTTAGCTCACGCAGGCTGGCGTGAGGTCTGGAACGGGACAAGGAAATTAGAATTTAGAAAAAACGGACGTAGCTGGTGGAATACTTAACTTTAATCCATTAATAGTGAACGTCGCTCTTGACGGTACATGATTCAGTATCAATAGTAACTGGTAATGGCGCCTTGCTAGGTCGTAGCAAATGACGTAGCTGAAGGCTATGCTAACTATCGTCTCGGCAAATGAGAGCATATTTTGACAGGTGAACCATCGCTAGCAAAGTCGGTTGTACAACTGGGGCGAGTGCTAGGAAGTCTCTCTAGACCTGCCGTGTGGCGGCGCTCGGTCTGCAATCACTGATAGTGGCGACACGCGGGTCCGACGTATACTAACGGACCGCGGCCGATTTAAAGGCTACCACCTAGCAAGTGTGGTGTCTGGCGGTGACACCACATAAATCACTGACACGGTGCCCCTTTAAACACCAAACACTTCGATTCGTTAAATCCGCAGGACGGAACAGGTAGTTGGACTTGTGGAAAGGGGCCAAAAATGAACGGCTGTCAGTTACTCTCGAACATATAACTTAATTTAGCTGTCCAAATATTACAGCGCAAATTTCCTACATTAACTGTCGGCTTAAGGGCACAACCTCTTTAGTTTTTAAAACGGCTGAAGGGCCATGAATTAAAACACAACTACAATAAATTTTCAAAAGGCAGAAGGCCCAAAGCTTTATCCACCAAAAATGTTTTAAATGGGACTTAAGGCCCAAACAATGCAAGACTTGACAAGTAAGGAACTTTTAAAAAGTCTGAAGGCCCATTATTTAAAACCCAACTCGCTGTTGCTCACGGGAACACTCCAAACAGCCAACGATGAAAACCAACGGCACAACGTCAACAGACTGGCTTCAGTAATTAAATCACCACTCAACTTTTTTGTCCTAGGTCAGTGAGCCACGAACCTCATAGCAATTAGAACAGCTCCACATACTCCCACACTGCGTAGTGACCGCCAGCAGGCCCGGTCCACTGTGCCACGTGGAGATTTCCTGGCTGATCCACACGAACCAACCGACTCCTCAGAGCCAGTACGCCGACAACATTTAAAATAACTTGTCAGTCAAAATCACGAACACTTTTTTTCTTTAGTGTATTTCAATTCCCCATCGGGGCAGGCTGGCAGCAGCATATGCGCTGCTCTTCAGCCGAAAGACATAGAACAAACAATTGAAGACATTTAAAAAGAACAAAGGAGAGAATATGGTGAACATAGATATAAAAAGGGGGAACATCATGGAAGGCAATAGACAAAAAACGGGGTGACCGTAAAATGGAGATAAAAAACTGTTAAAACTGTTTAAATGTGGCACACACAAAAAGCCACACACTGCGACAAGTAAAAGAACACAAGGCACAGTATGACTGGAGCATAAAAGGTATCGACGGATAGCGTAGCACATAACAAACACTGACGGCGAACCTCAAGGCAGTACACAATTAAAATCACACCTCTTGACGCACAAGAGAAACAGCACTAAACACAACACTGATGTGGCACACTGACGATGATCAAAGCAGAGGATCTGCCAGGCGCAAGGAGATGAGGGAGACCGGAAGAAGGGAGGGAGGGAGGGTAAGAGAGGGGGGGAGATGAGCGGGGTGCGCGCTGAAGAGGGCCAGGTAGGGAGGGATGTGGGAAGGAAAGAGGCATCACGAACACTTGCACGAAGAACTAGACAATGCTAATGGCAGTGACTGTACAATAACAGGGACGAATCACGCGTCGGCACACACAGCCAATCCATAAGTGATCGCCGGCCAAATACACGTCGTCCGGGAAGACGACCGACCACCAACCAACCAAAGTCGTCGCCACTCCAATCATGTGTGTCAGCAACCATGGGGCGAGTCATGGCGGTCCGGGCCTCAGTGCTGCCACACCCCAACTGAATTGTGCCCCATGCCAACATTGCCAGGTCGGAAGTCCCTGCTGGCCTGTTCCAACTGATTGGCAGATCCGAACTAACCCCGAACACACGACAACCAGGAAGTAATAGGAGTCAGCAAAGATAATACGCCAGGTCTTACGAGGTGCATTCAAGTTCTAAGGCCTCCGATTTTTTTTCTAATTAACTACTCACCCGAAATCGATCAAACTGGCGTTACTTCTCGACGTAATCGCCCTGCAGACGTACACATTTTTCACAACGCTGACGCCACGATTCCATGGCAGCGGCGAAGGCTTCTTTAGGAGACTGTTTTGACCACTGGAAAATCGCTGAGGCAATAGCAGCACGGCTGGTGACTGTGCGGCCACAGAGAGTGTCTTTCATTGTTGGAAAAAGCCAAAAGTCACTAGGAGCCAGGTCAGGTGAGTAGGGAGCATGAGGAATCACTTCAAAGTTGTCATCACGAAGAAACTGTTGCGTAACGTTAGCTCGATGTGCGGGTGCGTTGTCTTGGTGAAACAGCACACGCGCAGCCCTTCCCGGACGTTTTTGTTGCAGTGCAGGAAGGAATTTGATCTTCAAAACATTTTCGTAGGAAGCACCTGTTACCGTAGTGCCCTTTGGAACGCAATGGGTAAGGATTACGCCCTCGCTGTCCCAGAACATGGACACCATCATTTTTTCAGCACTGGCGGTTACCCGAAATTTTTTTGGTGGCGGTGAATCTGTGTGCTTCCATTGAGCTGACTGGCGCTTTGTTTCTGGATTGAAAAATGGCATCCACGTCTCATCCATTGTCAGAACCGACGAAAAGAAAGTCCCATTTCATGCTGTCGTTGCGCGTCAACATTGCTTGGCAACATGCCACACGGGCAGCCGTGTGGTCGTCCGTCAGCATTCGTGGCACCCACCTGGATGACACTTTTCGCATTTTCAGGTCGTCATGCAGGATTCTGTGCACAGAACCCACAGAAATGCCAACTCTGGAGGCGATCTGTTCAACAGTCATTCGGCGATCCCCCAAAACAATTCTCTCCACTTTCTCGATCGTGTCGTCAGACCGGCTTGTGCGAGCCCGAGGTTGTTTCGGTTTGTTGTCACACGATGTTCTGCCTTCATTAAACTGTCGCACCCACGAACGCACTTTTGACACATCCATAACTCCATCACCACATCTCCTTCAACTGTCGATGAATTTCAATTGGTTTCACACCACGCAAATTCAGAAAACGAGTGATTGAACGCTGTTCAAGTAAGGAAAACGTCGCCATTTTAAGTATTTAAAACAGTTCTCATTCTCACCGCTGGCGGTAAAATTCCATCTGCCGTACGGTGCTGTCATCTCTGGGACGTATTGACAATGAACGCGGCCTCATTTTAAAACAATGCGCAAGTTTCTATCTCTTTCCAGTCCGGAGAAAAAAAGTCGGAGGCCTTAGAACTTGAATGCACCTCGTATATCGATAAGCGCCGCTGCTGCCGCTCACGGGCAGGCAAGGTGGCAACTCAGTGCCACCAGTACTTGAAATTAACATAACGAGGTGGTAGTACAGTAAAAAAAGGATGTCAAATGAGATATGGTACGAACACGAGCCATGCATGGCTCACTGAATATGTTTTTAGCTCACAAATACCTGGTAAAAATATTGCGAGAGAATGATGTTTTTCATGTGTTTGTTACATTTTGATATAGTTGATGTTTTATATATGTATGTGTGATGTTCGACATGTCCACCGAAGCTGGCGCTCAGTACAACAAAGAATTTGTTAACGAACAACCATTATAATTAAATAATGTCAAATGTTAAACAGCGCACAATTATTTTTCAGCACACTATCAAGATCATAACCAGCTAGGAACCTCGAAAAATAAATTGTTTTCTCGGGTAGCAGTATCAAAATGGTTCAAATGGCTCTGAGCACTATGGGACTAAACATCTGTGGTCATCAGTCCCCTAGAACTATGGGACTTAACTGCTGTGGTCATCAGTCCCCTAGAACTTAGAACTACTTAAACCTAACTAACCTAAGGACATCACACACATCCATGCCCGAGGCAGGATTCGAACCTGCGACCGTAGTAGTCGCGCGATTCCGGACTGAGCGCCTGGAACCGCTAGACCACCGCGGCGTAGCAGTATCGATTTGAAAGTTGATCACAGAGCAGATTTGCAATAAGTTCGAGTCGTTTGATAATTAGCTTAATAGCTCGAAAAGTGCATTAGAAAATAAATCATTTCAAGAAAATAAATCACGTCCGTCTGTTGTTACTGCTCGAACCATACCATGGTTATTGCGTTTAATTCCTTTTCTGCGTTCAGGCTGACTGGGTGGTAAGGCAAATGGTCACATGACGCGTTTCGGATATCCAGCAGCGACTACTGCACGTGAATATTGCATTTCCAGTTGTATGTGAAACAAACATTCGCAGAGCAGTATGTAAACGTTTGTTTCAGTACAGCTGGAAACGCTAGAGTAGTCTGCGAATGTTCGTTTCATATACAATCTGCGTGTCGCAATCGGTCCTGGTTACCTGATGATGGATAAATCCCGAAACGCGTCATATGAGCAGTGAAGTAATTCATTACCTGATGTTTGGCTTTTACAATACGATCCAGTCAGCCTGAATGCAAAACTGCTGATTATTATAATAACGTTCGCCTGTCTCCTGCATGGCTTTGTCATATTTCCATTATAATGAAGAATAACTCCGAAAGAGGAAACGTAATTGGAAATCTGCTGCCATTTAACCGAAGAACACTCTGCTGTGTGGCAGTAAATGTGTGTATTACACCGATGCCGTTTACTTGACATAGTAAAATTAAATTACATTTTATTTACGTCATTTGTTGGTCCTCATTTTGAAGTGAAGTACTTCTTCAGGTAAACTTATTAATTAAGTAGTGGAAACTGCTAATCTTATTTGCAATATAGTGATGATGAATGATTCTTTGACGAGGATGTTTTCAGAAATGTGTTGAACACCATTTGTTGCAAACTGGCGCTGCATTCAGATTTACATGTCGCTCAACAAGTGTTGTACCCTCGTATGTTCGGTTTTAGTGTGTGAAGTATTGCGCTGTAATTGCGTAATGCCACAACAACAATTAATGTCATAACATAATGCAACAAAGACACAGTACATTCCAGGATGATTGTAAAGTCAAGATCACCCATATTTCAGTAACGTAACAAAAGTATCCATCCGAACATTAGGGAATGATGCACTAGAAACGCAGAGTGGGACAGGTAAACAACAGCTGAGACTTTAAGGCTTGCGTTTAAGTTTTACATTTGATCTGAAACTATACTGGGCTTAACCTAATATCCAATACGAATATTACTAAAATATTAAACTATAATAAGTTAGTAGCAGTTGTTTGCTAGCAGAATTCTCTGTGTTATAAATACGTTATTGAATAGAATATAAAAATAAATGATGACATTGATGACATGTTCCACCTATTGGGAGTTCAGCACTCTGCGGTCTTCCCGATTTTCCGCCATCCTATACGAATTCGTAGCTTCATTCTCAAACCTCTGAAGAATACCTATGCTTCATATTTTGTAGCTGATTCCATAGAAAAAACTCTGATTTCAGAAATGAGGAAATATCTTGTTACCTACACACAATGGCTGGACAAAAATAAGTAAACAACGCGAGAAAGAATGGTTCAAATGGCTGTGAGCACTATGGGACTTAACATCGGAGGTCATCAGTCTCCTAGAACTTAGAACTACTTAAACCTAACTAACCTAAGGACATCACACACATCCATGCCCGAGGCAGGATTCGAAACTACGACCGTAGCAGTCGCGCGGTTCCGGACTGAAGCGCCTAGAACCGCTCGGCCACCGCGGCCGGCAACGCGAGAAATTCACGCTTGAACATCAATGCAGATGCTAGCCATGCCGGCCGGTGGCACTGTCCGGTAGCTGTCAAACGCATTCAATACGTTGCAAGCGTCAGAAGAGTGTTCTGTGTGGTTGTGAGTTCATCATGACGGAGTCAGTGCATTCGAAGATGAGCAGATTGCTGCTGAAAAATTTTAAGACGATAGACTGTCTACGAGTGATCCGGAAATAGCTGCTGTATTCTCGTATCAGTCGATCCATTAGTTTCTGCGTGATTGAGTAACAAACAATTGGAGATCGATTAGTTTCATATATTCAGATAGATCGTCCAAAATGTCCACAGTTTTATTTTGATTATCATGAGTAATGCAAATACATTACTTCCGCCTAGAAGAATTTAAAAGGAAGAATAACAATATTAATGAATCTCAGCTTAAACGTTATGTGTATTTTGGTAGGTTTCCTCCAAAAGAAGTTATTTTTACCAGTGTCACGATTCCAGCGGCGATCTGCACCTCGTTCACGATACGAAATGCCTTTTGTAAAACCTCACCATCTGATGATGAGTCTAGAATCATAGAAAACTAATATCACGGGGGGGGGGGGGGATAAATTATAGTCTAAGACAACGGCTCGCAGATGGCCACTGTTTCTTCCAGAAATCTGCTGCTTGCATCACAGGTGCATTGTGCGACAATATGCAGCGTGAACGAGATAAAGTCGATAGGCAGTATAGTTATCGAGAACACTGAGGGTTACAGTTCCCAGTTGCTATGGATATTTCGATGCGAATATAGCAAACCACGTGACTATAGAAACAAGCCTGGGAAATTTGTGGCGTTCGGCCTTAGCTGTTGTCACGTTGGTGACTTCACGTGGACGAATGCACAGCTAGCTCAGAAATTGCATTACGTCGTGGCGCCAACGAAGCCACGTGCATTCCGAGAACAGATGTTGCAGCACGTGACGCGGATTCGCCACAGCTCTAAGACTTCCTGCGCTTTACGCTCTCATCCTACTTAAACGCTCTCACCTTACTTAAATACTTAGTGTAGCAACATTCTGTATTTGAGTGACGTTTTATGGTTTTGATGGCTCTGCTGAACTCTTTTAGTGTAGCGATGTTATGTTCTGTCGATGGAGATTCCATTACAGCGTGAGCATAAAGTCTTTTCCTGATTACCAAAATTTATTTCCTGGCAACTAAGCTAGATACAGGTATGTGGTTTGCTGCAAATGGTAGCTTAACTCACGTAGTTTTTTTTTTTATGGATACACTTCCACATGGCCGGCCTTGGTGGCCGAGTGGTTCTAGGCGCTACAGTCCGGAGCCGCGCGACCGCTACGGTCGCAGGTTCGAATCCTGCCTCGGGCATGGATGTGTGTGATGTCCTTAGGTTAGTTAGGTTAAGTAGATCGAAACTGCAGAAGCGGACGACAAGCTGCTGACGATAAAATATTGTAGTGAAAAAAGTGTAGCCATCTTAATATGGACACGATACCCCGAAACCGGCCATTGTGACAAAATAAAGCCTTTTTTCAAAAGTAACTGTGGTTAGTTGCGTTCTCCATTAATAATGTGTAACTGAATATTAGGTTCGGAGTTCAACAGTACCCAGCACGAATAAAATAACATTCCAAGCTTTTTAAAAATGTTTCTACAGTTAAGGACATGAACTTACAAACATATATAGTTATTAATCAGAGCAACGACACTCTGAAGAAATGCCGTTTGGGACATGAAGGCCGGAGATCCGCCAGGAGGTAATGGTGAGTAAACACAAATAATTAAAGATAGCAGGAAAGTAATCCAGAATTAACTTGGAAAATTATTTATACGATGTTTCAGGAAAAAATTGTTCCCTAAAGCAGCAACAATGGTGTAGTCACTCTTTTCCACGAGGAAACAATAAGATAAATTATGAAAACGCATACGTTTATCACCGTCCACAACATAGTGTACAAGATATTCACTACAATCATTAGCAATCGTGTGCGAGACACATCGCATTCGGAAAACGAATAAGCTAATTTCCGAGACAGTATTTGCCTCAGTTTCAATAAAATACTTACCAACAGCCCCTGAGAAACACTGAATTCGTTCAGTCTATGATGGCTGCTAAAGAATATCTACAACAAAACGACAGTTCAGGTTAAACTCTTACCAGTAATCCGCACTCCCATTTCTTCAACGAATCGACCGCCCAGGTATAAAACGTCGTATCTCCTGAACTATGAGTCGTACAGTGATATAATTTTCCAGATACATTCAGTGATGTATGCAAATACAATGTGAAAGGGTATCAACGATACTGAAACTTCTTTATTTAAACGAGTGTGCGTCTGTACTTGAATTGCAGAATGAAATGGGAAGTTGGAGCTTCTACGTTGTTTAATTCTGAAACAGCTGAGTAAAACTGAACGTACTGAGCCAACCTTCTCTTTACTTATTCTTATCATGACAACACTGACCCACAATAGTCTAGAGCAACGCAATCTGACTGCTCAAAAAAATTACAACCTGACTTCAAATAATTAATTCAAAAGAATGGGCCTGACTAAAAAGAAATCTTAACAATAAACTATACATTTCATTAAGCACTTACCTCACTAAAATCTTCATTACACGAACTACTGCAATACAGCGAGCGCCAGTACTGTAAGCTAAATATAAGATTCTAACTACTCAAGGCACTAACTTCTAATAAGGATGTGGTTATCAAAGGAAAGATTTTGTTGCGGAGCAAACAATGTATTTACCTTAATAATGTGGCAAGCAGTTCAAAAATCATATAATATATAAACGTCCGTGACATCCAGTGCCAAAAGATTATATAATCATCGACAAATTACATTTCCATGACAGACACAGGTCCAGATCGTCCGCTCGATATAACACTTCAAACCTCTAACCTCCATCACCTCTGGCTATTCTCTCCCCACATCCAGCACTGCTGGCTGTTCACCTCCAAGTGCTCAACAGTAGTTCCATCACACCTGGCGACTTACTTCCAACCATCACTACTGGCAACTAACTTCCAACAACGAGTCCAAACAGCCACAGAGTCTATTACAAAGAAAGCGCAGTCAGAGATCCAATGCAAAGCGCTACACAGCGCTGCCAACACAGAAGCAGCCCACTTAACAACACGATGCGTTGATGACATTGCCAACTGAGTGGAAGTGAAGAAGAATTACGTGATATGCTGAATGGATGAAGAGTCTGATGAGTACACAATGTGGACTGAGAGTAAATCGAAGAAAGGCGAAAGTAATGTGAACAGCGAGAAACTTAACACTAGGATTGATTCTCAGGAAGTAGACGATTTTAAGGAATTTTACTACCTAGACAGCAAAGTAACCAATGACTGACGGAGCAAGGAGTACGTCAAAAGCAGACTAGCACTGGCAAAAAGGGTAGTCCTGGCCAGGAGAGGCTACTCGAATCAAACATAGGCCTTAATTTGTAGAAGTGCACAGCACTGTACAGTAGTGAAACACAGACCGTGGGAAAGCCGGAGTAGAAGAGAATCAAAGTACTTGAGATGTGGTGCTACAGACAAATGTTCAGAATTAGGTGGACTGGTAAGGTGAGGGATGTGGAGGTTCTGCACAGAATCGGAGAGGAAAGGAATTTGTGGAAAACACTAGCAAGGACAATTCACAGGGTAATAGGACATCTGTTGAGTCATCAGGGAATGACTTTCATGGTACTAGAGGCAGCTGTAGAGGGCAAAAACTGTAGAGGAAGGCAGAGACTGGAATACACCCAGCAAATAACTGGGGACGCAGTTTGCAAGTGCTACGACAGCTCAGATTAAACTCTTACCAGTAACCCGCACTCCCATTTCTTCAACGAGGTTGGCACAGGAGAGGAATTCGTGGCGGGGCACATCGAACCAGTCAAAAAACTGATGAGTCAAAAAAAAATTGTAAATACAGTCGGCAAAATGTATTGCAAAGAGAGTTAGCAGTACATAAGTAATAATTGAAACGCGAAGCTTGATACTCAGATTTTAACACTTGGACAAAGAAAATTTAGTAAGCTATAAATACGAGTTTTCTTTTCTTTATTTTATAGGTGGAGTGCGGGGCTCGGAGGAATGTCAGCGACAAAAAGTTCCGCAAAGATTTAAGATTATATGTAAAGTTTGTTGGAAGTCACTAACTGTCCTCAGTCTCAACTACTGGATGAATATAGTCTTGGTAATATGTACATCGAGTTATGCTGCCTGAAGACATATACACGGTTTCTAACTTTAATACTACACTTATTGTGTTAAACCTCTTTGGACATGCCCGAAAGAACAGATGCCTTATATTAATATAATTGATTCAGCTAGATAGGCAGTGCAGCAGTGCATCCATAAACTTTGAGATGGGTGTACGTATACGTTAGGCCTCCAGTGGGAATCTAAAACTAATAAGCACGGGGGGCGTGGACGGGGGCTAAGGCCGGTATTGCACTATCAAATTTCTTTGTGAAAGATTTGATGAAATATTAGTCAAATTTATTTGACAAAGATTTTTGCTGTGGCATTAAAAAGGGGTATTACACTGTCACAATCAAAAACATATTAACTACCTGGATCTCATTATATCCAATAACAATGGCAAACATTGCTTCGCTATATACAGAAAACTTAAAACTACTAATGTCATTATTAATGATAGGTCATGTCATCCTGACAAAGCATTTTTTAAGTCAATGAGCCACGAGATGCTAAAATTACACCTTGAAGAAAAGGAGATCAAAAAGAAACAACTATTCTATAACAGAATGTGAAGACCAATTCTTTTGATTTGCGTCAAGTTGACATTATGTTTAATAAAATGCAACAATCATAAAGTACACCACTAATAGGAGCTCATAAATACACAAAAATGACGTACATGGGGAACATATCAGATAGGATCAGTACTTTATTTAAGAATTCCGAAATAACAATAGCATTTTAAACTAACAATACTTTGCAAAATAAATTAAGACATACTGTAGGTAATGATAACGATTAATTTCTCAGATCAGGGGTTTACAAGATCCAATGTGGTGATTGAAAAATATACATTGGCCAAATAGGCCGGAGCTTTACTATACGATACAAAGAACATACATCGGGTACCGCACGAGCAAAATCAGTCTTTGGCCATCACATAACTTTTAATAAGCATGCCGATGGAAAGGTACAACAGAATTTGCAAGACCTTCACTACGCTAATAAAAGCTTATTATTAAATATTTTGGAGGAGATGGAGAGGAGGAGGAGGAGGAGATTAGTGTTTAACGTCCCGTCGACAACGAGGTCATTAGAGATGGAGCGCAAGCTCGGGCGAGGGAAGGATGGGGAAGGAAATCGGCCGTGCCCTTTCAAATGAACCATCCCGGCATTTGCCTGAAGCGGTTTAGGGAAATCACGGAAAACCTAAATCAGGATGGCCGGAGATGGGATTGAACCGTCGTCCTCCCGAATGCGAGAGATGGAGATATATGCCCATTATAGTGATGAACCGTCAGTGCTTCTCAATGAGCAGTTGGATTTTCGTGAAAAACATTTTTATGATCTCTTTGACGAAATTCTGTGAACACGTATGTACTCTTTTGTTCAGAAAATCATAGGACCCAGTTGTATCCATGGCACAAATGTACCTTAGAACAGTACGTAAATATTTACATCACGATCTTAAACTTCCAACTAGAAACATTACGAAATATGGCTCCATTTTTAATAAATCAGTTTTACGACATTTTAAAAAGTGTATGTAATATCATAGCACTCTGCAGCTGATCATTCCATTATTACATATATCACCAGTGTCAAATAAAGTCAATATAAGACAGACAACTGAATCTAGCATAGGTGTATACTTGCAGTCGAGTCACAACTCACATATCGATATGATGCCACAATGCCAAAGGCCTCCATAACATCATTGGCTTTGAAGTCATTGCGGTAGTACCACCTCAGCCCATAGAGGGCACACTGTGTATACATCGTCTGTACAGTTATTTTAAAACTTTTAATTGATATTTTATACAGTATTTAAGTAGTTCCATGGTTGTAAAGAGATATTTTATACATAACCATTTTTATGTTATTATTGTACTTTTTTTTACGTTTTGACGATTATGTGAATCCGTTTTACACTGATTGGTTGACATGAGGTAGAGGGAGAAGAGGTAGGCGGAGCATCTTCGTATTTAAGCGTATTCCCGTCACTTGCTGGCACCAGTTGACATCACAGCAGCTGAGAAGAGCCTTCGCAGGATGCCATGGGTATAACAAGTCTTATTGTATTTTATCCTTATAAGCATTTTGTCGTATTTTATTGTCAATCTAGTAAGGTTTCTATTACTTTCTAAATTAAATTTTAGGTCTGATGATGGTCATGTGATATGACCGAAACCGGTCACCTATGTTCTTGTAGCATACGTGGTGCGATCAAGACTGAATTTTAAAAAGAAAATTTTTTTACTTATAAACTGTTCTAATCGAAGGTGCAGAGTCACCATAACGTTTATCAAGCTTCTCTTTAGTTTCCTGAGGCGTTTTGCCTTTCATAAAATAATGTTTAATCATCACACGCGATTCTTTTTCGTCCACTTTTTGAAAATCACTCGACTTCCTTGATTCACACGAATGCCAAACACAAAGAAATAGACCAATATGGCTGAAACTTGATCTGCGTTCTTTCCAAAGATGCTACTGACTAAACATGACCTCGATACGTGCCGGTGGTGCCATTTCTCGGACTTTGCACGGACTTTTCAAACGCCCCTCGTATTGCCAAAAATTTCTTCTCCCACTACCTCTACGTTTCTAGTAGACTGCCTTTTCTGCCATTTATTGCATTTTTACATACGAGAGTCGCCCAGGAAGTAATGCACCACATTTTTCTCTTCAACAATTCTTTACTGAACATAACGACAATAGACACACCAAAGAATGATGTTTTATCTGCACACCCTATTTTTTTCCACGTAATCTCCAGCCCGTTCTATGGCCTTCCTCCAGCGCGAAACATGGGCGTGTATGCCCTGTTGTTACCAAACCTTGTCCTGGGGGCGGAGCAGGTGGTTCACTGTGTGAATCACCTCCTCATCTTCCTCAAAATGTCCTCCACGAATGGCATCCTTTAATAGCCAAATCAAGACCAAAATTTGTGTTCCACCGCGGGACCCATCTTGCACGTACTTTTGAATATCCAAGAGTGCGGATAATTGCATCCACACTTCCTTTGCTGATTGACAGACGCAGCGCCAACTGCCGAGTCGTAATGCGTCTGTTCTCGGGAATGACAACATCAGCTCGCCGCTAGATGTCAGGTGTGACAGCCTACGATGGTCTCACCGACCGCTGCAAACCGTGGAGCTCCGCCGAACCGCCTTCTAATGACGTCACCGTCTGTGCCCAACGACCAACTGTACTACCGCCGACAGCAGATGCTCCATAGATTTTGCACAATCTTTTGTGAATATTACCCACACTTTCTATCTCTGCAGTGAGAAATTCAATGACGGCACGTTTCTTGTAATGTACATCACCTACAGACGCCATTTTTGAAGTGTCCTGCAGTTACGCTGTTTGTCGGAAGTGGCGGAAACTTGGGGCACTCAATCAGGAGTCTTCAAATAATGCATACGTAATGTGTCGCATTCGTAGCATTATTTTCGGCTGAAAAAAAAATGCGGTGCATTACTTTCTGGGCAAACCTCGTACATGACAATATTTTTGCATTTCTGCGTAACCATATTAGAAGTTTTTACTTAATATGACATATTTGACCTATTGCAAATATGATTCACTTCTCTATTTTTTCGTTATTTATGCTACAAAAGTTGTACTGCGATCTCATACACGTTTTACTCTTCAATCAGTTACGAGTACATAACAGAATCTGTAAGTAGGCTGTTTATGTGTTTGTATGTTGGCAGCGCTATGTAGCGCTATACATTAATAGTTCTGACTGTGGCTGGTCGGATACAGTTGGAAGTGAGTAGTTAGCAGTGATGGAGGTTAGAGGTTAATAATTAGCAGTGTTGGAGGTTTGCAGTACTAGCACGAGCGGACGGTCTGACTGTGTATCCATCATGGAGGGTTATTACTGGTGATTATATAATTTTTTTGAACTGGTTGTCACTTGATTAAGGTAAAATCTGCTAAATACATTGTTTATTTGCAACAAAATCTTTCCTTTGGTAATAACATGCCAATCAGTAGTTATAGCCTTCTCTTATTTAGCTGGCAGTATTGGCGCTTGTATCACTGAAGTTCGTGTCATGAAGATTTTCTGTGAGGTAAGTGACTTACGGTATGTATGGGTTATTATTAGGATTTCTTCTAATTCAGGGCCATTCTTTTGTATTAATTATTTGAAATCAGGTTATCATTTTTTGAGCATTAGATTGCGTTTCTATAGAATAATGTGGGTCAGTGTTGAAATGATAGACAAGCAAAGAGACAGTATAGTCAATTTCACTCACCAGTTTCAGATTTAAATTAACAAGTTTCACCTTCCCCTTATTTCACCTTAAGTAAAAAACATTTTTAATTAAGAAGTTTCAAATCCTACAATGTCTTTTTACAACACTTATGCTACATGCATATTACATCTATGGCGTTTCACGATCTTAACGCTTCGTTTACATTGTATTATCCCTTATCAATTCTCGGTGAAGGACTTGCGCTATATCAAATAGGCGTTCGGCTTTGCACCAATAATCGTGTCCGTTCTTTAGGAGTTTAATTCATAGGCACAAGTTCATCAATGAAAGTCTCTTCACGTCACATTCTCACCTGGAAGTCTATCATTTGGCTGATTTTTCATTTTGTATGTTAATCACTGTATTCCTAACATACACCCGGCCACAGCAGTAGTCTTTAAAAGTTCATTGTAGTAGTCGAAAATTGTCTCCACAACATTTACAATACCTACATGCACAACGTATTACTATTACTATGACTATGCCTGAGACCGTGTGTCGCCCATTGAGTAATAGCTAAGTGGAAGGCCTCTAAACTTGGTACTCAGTCTTATCTCGGAGTTCGTCCAGTTTGTGGCAAGCAATTTTGAAATCGTCCAGCTGCCTCTCACCATGTTCAATAAGTAAACTTAAATTAGGTACAATGTCATTGTGCTGTACAATTGATCTAACAGTATGTTCTGACTGAATAAGTATCTGGGCTCCATGCCCTCCACATTCGACTTAAAACTTTAATTTACCTGTAGCTTCAAGTACTACGTCACTTGGTTTTTCCCGGATTTCTGCTTACATATCCTCTGTTTTACAGCTATCCTTTCGGAATGTAATTGGTCTTTATTTACGAGGATTGGAACTTAAATAATGGCAACTATTTATTCACAACCGATACAAAAGAGTTACATGTTTGCACCTGTTACTGTCCTTCAGAGTACTCTCCAGCGGTGTGTAGAACCCATTGCTATCGATGTGGAAGACTTTAGTTGAGCCTGTTCTGTTGATGGTGCGAATGGAGCGGTCTAATGTTATGGTGATTCTCGTGTACGACTGTGATGGTTTCATCCTAAAGCATTACGTTCCTCCACGGCAGACCGTCAGTGCACAGCATTACTGTTCGTTTTTGGAGCATCACCTGCGATCAGCTTTGCGAAAGAAGCGGCGACACGTTCTGCGCAACCCACTCATCGTTTTGCACGACAATGCGCGGGCGCATACAGCGCAAGCTGTGGCTGCCCGTTTCGGTCGATGGGACTGGGAAGTACTGTACCATCCACCATACTCCCCGGACTTAAGTCCTTGTGACTTTGGTTTGATTCCGAAAATGAAGGAACCGTGGCATTCGCTTCAGAACTGTTCCAGAGATTCGACAGGCAGTAGACCGCTCCATTCGCATCACCAACAGAACAGGCTCTGCTAGCGATATACTACGCCTTCCACATCGCTGGCAATGGGTTCTACACAACGCTGGTGACTACATTGACGGACAGTAACAGGTGCAAACATGTAACTCTTTTGTATCGGTTGTGAATAAATAGTTGCCACTATTTAAGTTCCAAACCTCGTAGTTTTAGCATTATCCGTGAT
Source organism: Schistocerca piceifrons (assembly GCF_021461385.2). NCBI lineage: Eukaryota > Metazoa > Arthropoda > Insecta > Orthoptera > Acrididae > Schistocerca > Schistocerca piceifrons. Next base: position 95,653,053 of record NC_060140.1, read on the forward strand.
TAATATTACCTTTTCTGGTGTAATGTACGTGTGTTTACCTGGCGTCGGTGGCGGCAGTGGCGGCTGTCGGCGCGAGCTGTGAACCTGAGAACTGGTCCCGGCAGAGGTTCGAGTCCTCCCTCAGGCATGGGTGTGTGCGTTTGTCCTTAGGATAATTTTGGTTAAGTCGTGTGTAAGCTTAGGGACTGATGACCTTAGCAGTTAAGTCTCATAAGATTTCACACACATTTGCTCATTTTTGAACCTGAGAATCTATTCTAAATCTCTCTCGACTGTAAACCACCCGTCTGATACATTTCCTACGTCTTCGGTGAAGCCGAGACTCCTGCTTATTCCCTAGCTAATTGGCATGGTACACGCTATTTGGCTTGTGAGCGTGTGTGTGGGTGCTATTCTGTGATTCTGCGCAACGGATTAATCTGAGATGTACCCTTTACCCTGTGGCTCCTGCAGGACGCAATTTGCACCCCCACAGCTCTACAGAAGTCAGATAACCAGTCCACCATGATGCCACTCAAAAATTCGCTTGCAGGCGTTTAACTATAACTCTGCCCGTTCACACTGCACAATAAGTGTGGCAGCCAACACAGTGAACAATGCTTAATCACAAGGACTCAGTATAGAGTCACACTCTGATTTGCTCTCGACAGAGGCGCTCTCCCAGTGAAGTACTGAGGAGAGACTTGTTCCTCCCTCTTTGCGTACACGTACGAGCGCACACGCTTTCATTACGTGTTCTTGCTCCAAGAGCGACAACAGAACAGCCCCTCTCCACGCCAGACGTGAAGGGGTATATCTTTCGGTCTCTTCCATTACTCCTTCAGCTCAAGGCATCAGGAATTTCGTCTGCCAATTAGCATCGCTCTTCTAAAACGGGAGAATGACGTTTCGTTTAAGGAGACCTATCCGGAAATCTGTAGCATCGGCATTTGGCACTTGCTGTCTCCCTGTGAAAACCTCTGAAACTGTGTGTTATGTTTGTAAAGAAGGCTGTCGCTCCCACACAATGTAGCGGAATTTGCTTTTAAGCCAAACACAGGGTCGTTCTCCCTTTCAGTCGGGCAAACACTGTCTGCTCTACGGGCGGTCGCCGGCTGACGTTGATAGGTTGACTCATCCTCTGAAGGGACCGGATCCCTGGCAAGCGGTTTGCTCTCCCGAACTAAAAGCTTTTGTGACGGTCTTGAATGTGTGTGTGTACGCCAGTCTCGAGTATTTCAATCTTGGTGCGCACTTGCAATTTACTTGTTATTTGCATATCGTTTATATAAATTCATACAACATTGACTTTATCTTTGGGTTTGAATGAAGCGTCTTGATGTGCGGAATATGATTGTGAGGGCGGAATATGTAAGCAATAAAGGCCAGCAGACCACAACGCCTTACAGGTTGGGCCGGCCGAAGTGGCCGTGCGGTTAAAGGTGCTGCAGTCTGGAACCGCAAGACCGTTACGGTCGCAAGTTCGAATCCTGCCTCGGGCATGGATGTTTGTGATGTCCTTAGGTTAGTTAGGTTTAACTAGTTCTAAGTTCTAGGGGACTAATGATCTCAGCAGTTGAGTCCCATAGTGCTCAGAGCCATTTTCTTACAGGTTGGAATGGCGCGTATGTTGTTGCCCTCAAATCGCTAGCAAACGTTAACTGTCAGTGATCAGTGCGATTCTTCATACTAGGAGACTTTGCAGTTTTACTCCTTACGAGAAGACGAGCCTGTGAACAAGTGTTCACATAATGACTCTCTCAACCGTTTCAGCGCTACGATTTTCTGCAAGACTAGAGACAATTAATCGGATCGCAATTTGCCTATATCAAAACTGGTGGCCACACATTTTCTTTCTGGCCATTCAGAGTGTTCGTACTTTGTTATAACTCCAGTCACTAGAGTGTTTTTAGGCTATCACAGGTGTCGCTTCTTTCATAGGGCAGAGTTTAACTTCTGCTAGATAATACTGAGATTAGCAGCTTTTTCTTTCATGCGAGTTTTAATGCAGGTGGCTACAATGATGCACCAATGTTTTGAGTTGCGGTCCTCAGGACGTCTTATCTCCGGACGTTTTATCTGGCGTCTACCGCCGTGTTCCTGTAGAAAGGCTTTCTGAAGGGTCGTCGTTAAAAACAAGGAGAAGGAGCTGCTTTTGCCGGTGGCCTACGCAGTGGCTCGGGCATCTCATTGTGTCCGCTAGATGTCCTGCTGTGTGTTTCAGCCACGGGACGGGGCAGCGTGGCGTGCCGTCGTAAATCCTCCTTCTCTCGAAACTGCGTCTCGTAGCTCGGGTTGGGGAAATTACATGCGTGCAATTACTGGTGTGGCTTATTTCTTACATCTGCATATTAATAAATTCCTTCAACTTCACGTAACTATGTCGTGTGACATATCGAGTTAACCGGAACTGTTTCAGGAATCCATTGTAAGCTGTGTTATTTGTTTGACACCTTACATACCTATTCCATTAGACCATAAATGCCGTTCGTTGTCTATTAACGGGAGCAAATCTACTAGCAGTCTACCATAATAATGTTGTTGTTGTGGTCTTCAGTCCTGAAACTGGTTTGATGCAGCTCTCCATGCTACTCTACCCTGTGCTAGCTGCTTCATCACCCAGTACTTACTGCAACACACATCCTTCTGAATCTGCTTTGTGTATTCATCTCTTGGTCTCCCTTTGCGATTTTTACCCTCCACGCTGCTCTCCAATGCTAAATTTGTGATCCCTTGATGTCTCAGAACATGTCCTACCAACCGGTCCCTTCTTCTTGTCAAGTTGTGCAACAAGCTCCTCTTCTCCCCAATTCTATTCAATACCTCCTCATTAGTTATGTGATCTACCCATCTAATCTTCAGCATTCTTCTGTAGCAGCACATTTCGAAAGCTTCTATTCTCTTATTGTGCAAACTATTTATCGTCCATGTTTCACATCCATACATGGCTACACTCCATACAAATACTTTCAGAAACGGCTTCCTGATACTTAAATCTATACTCGATGTTAACAAATTTCTCTTCTTCAGAAACGCTTTCCTGGCCTCTGGTAGTCTACATTTTATATGTTCTCTACTTGCTCGACAAATAGCAAAACTCCTTCACTAGTGTAAGTGCCTCATTTCCTAATCTAATTCCCTCAGCATCACTTGACTTAATTCGACTACATTCCATTATCCTCGTTTTGCTTTTGTTGATGATTATCTTATATCCTCCTTTCAAGACAGTGTCAATTCCGTTAAACTGCTCTTGATGTTGATAAATAATTAATTTTTTGTATGTACATCCATGTGATTGGAGGTTTTTGGAACTACGGCCATTTGCTTACGTAAGGAAATGGAACACCTGCAGGCATCCTTATGATGCCATTTATTCTATGGTTACCAGTTTCGGTGCTTCAGCCTTTTTCAAACCTGCATGCATAAACAGCAGTGACAGCACCATCAACTTACCAACCATGTAATACAAAGACAGATTAAAAACAGAATATGAGTGAAGGACAAGACTCCACAAGTGAATTTACAGTAATCATTTGATAAACCAACAGATACATCTGTAGCCACATACCTGAAAGATACCACAACGAATTTCCACTCTATACTTTGTAAAAATATACTGTTTATTAATAACTTCATTAATTAAATATTCGATGAGTTTTATTGGTCAGTTGGATGATACGTTATCTTCACAATCCTGAAATAACTTACTAAATCACAAAAATAAATGTAGAAAGTGAGAGAGCGCTGAAAACAGGACTTTTACTCGTTACTATGCTTCTATGTGAACAATTTGTGGATCTGTCTGCAGCTGCTAAAAGCCAGAACAAGGAAGGCTACTGATCAGCTACTGATCAGCTATTCCTATCAGCTACTGATAGGAATAAAAATCTCTCGGTGTACATGCCGCGTCAATTCAGGATAAAACTCCAAGCTTTCGACCACCACCTCCTTGGTCGTCGTCAGGGCTAAAACTGACTAACGTAAACTACCTTTTTTTTTTTCTTTATTGAATTTCGATTCCCCCCGAAGGGGGTGGGCTGGCAGCAGCTTAGTACGCCGCTCTTCAGCCTACAGAATTTGTTAGAAAGATGAAGAGAATAAATAATAAAAACATGCGGTAAAATCGGAGACTTAAAGAGTAACATGGCGAAAAGAAATCGTGGAACTTAAAACAAAGAACAGAGGGATGATGAGGCTAAGAAAATAAATACAAAGCAGACAGGTAAAACAATAGACAGACAATTAAAAAAACACGGCGACAGTCTGGTTTCTGTTTGTAAAAGACATAAAATTCACACCCAGCGACAGCATGGTTTCTAACGTAAACTAGCGAGGCTCCCACTTTTATATGCAAAGGACGGCTTCTGATTGGCTGGAATACGTCATAGCAACAGCGATATGGCGCGTAGTGAAGTGGTGCCCTCTACTTCCATAGGTGTACTATCTATCCCGCGTTGCTTGCAGGGCCATCCCTTGAATCAGGAGGTAAAGTGCCAGCCATCTACTGATAGGGTCTGTAAGTTAAGGGACTCGACAGGGTACATGCGAGTGATGGAAGTAAAATGCATGGAGAAGATGTAGTGTTACAGAAAGACCACTAAGGGATGAGGGGACGACATCAGTATAAGGACGAACACTCTTTTTCCTACAATACGTTGCAGTTAACGATTGGCGGACCGTACGTCTTACAGAAAGCTGGTTAAGAACGGAAGTAAACTTCATCATCTTTCGGATTTCCAGCGTGCTCGATTGATAATAGGATAGCAACATGTATTAACCAGTTTGATGTAGAAAACAGTGAAACTGGCGAAATTCATTCCTTTTTTGTTTAACTGATGACCGGTTGCGGATAACAGAACCGATTCTCAAAGCGCCCAAAAAGAAAAAAAAATGGCGTATTTCGTGATAGCACGCAAACCGCGATAATTCTGTACACACTTCTGTCTAAGTACAGTTTTTTAAGTGACCATCAGCAGGACAAACGTACAACGAAGATTTATCAGAATGAGATTTTCACTCTGCAGCGGAGTGTGCGCTGATATGAAACTTCCTGGCAGATTAAAACTGTGTGCTCGACCGAGACTCGAACTCGGGACCTTTGCCTTTCGCGGGCAAGTGCTCTACCAACTGAGCTACCGAAGCACGACTCACGCCCACTACTCACAGCTTTACTTCTGCCAGTATCTCGTCTCCTACCTTCCAAACTTTACAGAAGCTCTCCTGCGAACCTTGCAGAACTAGCACTCTGGAAACATCCCCCAGGCTGTGGCTAAGCCATGTCTCCGCAATATCCTTTCTTTTAGGAGTGCTAGTTCTGCAAGGTTCGCAGGAGAGCTTCTGTAAAGTTTGGAAGGTAGGAGACGAGATACTGACAGAAGTAAAGCTGTGAGTAGTGGGCGTGAGTCGTGCTTCGGTAGCTCAGTTGGTAGAGCACTTGCCCGCGAAAGGCAAAGTTCCCGAGTTCGAGTCTCGGTCGGGCACACAGTTTTAATCTGCCAGGAAGTTTCAACTCAGATTTATGTTTGTCCTCCCAATGGCCACTGAAGAAACTTGACGTAAAGACAAGTATGTACGATATTAATATTGTTTGCGTGCTGTCATGAAATACGGCTTTCTCTCTTTTGATGATTTGATAATCAGTTCTGGTACCCAAAAGAGGTCTACAATTAAATAAGAGAAACTAATTTCGCAATTTTGGCTATTTTCTGTATCAAACATCAGTTTCAACCGTTTATGGACAAAGAAAATTGCAACTGCAGTTTCAAACGCATTGTTCGATAAACTGACTGCATGAATTTACAGTATGTTTTGAGTGTCTGAGGATGGACTAAACTACAATCAGAGAAGGTTTCGAAAAATGGGTCTAATTAACCATCGATTTATTGTGGTTACAATTATAAAGACCTGTGTGTTTCTACGTAAGTAGAAGATTTCACCTGTGAGCGTATTGCTCTAAATTGCGATTTAAAACATATCCGAATGGGAGGAACAATGTACTTTCGTTAAATAATGTTGTGTTTCATCAACCTGAGAAATGCACGTTTGCTCCAAGATTCCACCTTGTTCGCAGTTGAGGACATATTTTGTAACTTGGCATGATATTATTGCAACGAGAAATGTACAGATGGTTACACAACGTCTTCGCAACCACAGAGAAAGACTATTCGCTGAGGATATCTTCCCTTTCAAGGCCTGCGTATGAAGGTGATTCAGAGTTTATGTAAAGGTCAGTAGCTGTAAGAACAAACAAGGTAAAGAGCGTAAACACGACTTTCCTTCCACTGTGTCACCATTGTCTCAGGCGTAGCACCCACTATTAACGCCGTCAGTGGCTCATATGGGAGTTCAATACGCAGCAACAAAAATGATTATTTGCTCGATAACATAAAATGTGTAACAGACAGCAAAACAACTTTAGGCCTCAGATCGTATCTCCTGTCAGCTCCTTCTATTACACGGACAAATTTATATTTAAAACTTGGTGGCCTCCATTTAAAAGTAATCCTAGTTTTTAAGTGTAGTTCCAAGATTAGGACTAAAAAAACGTTTTCAGTAACGTTAACACTAATTATGTTTATCCTGTAAGCTGACTCGTTCCACACCAGCTTAATAAAAGATTCGTTCAAATGATGTATGGAATACGTCACCAACTACGTCATGTACTCCGGTGTGTAAAGGCTTAGCGTGATCTGTTCTGCGGTTGATCTTGTCCACTTGCTCACTACACTACTCTCTAATTCTTCGATTCCTTGCAGTTGACATACACCTGCCCTGATTGTGCAACCACATGACGTCCACAATGATTGTTCACGATATGTAAGTTGAATCTTCTCAACACTGCAACACTTACAACCACTGGATAAAAGTATCGATAAGATGCTCTTCAGGAACGCCTCCGCGGAAATCTAAGAGAACAAATCACAGTCGTTGTTGTCTCTAATTTCTGAACTTAAATGAAACGCGATGCAACGCGGCTTTTCGTGAGCGGATCGACTCCGCTATCCTTGAATGAACTCCACTTTCATGAAAGAATCCAGTTGGAAAACGTGTCTTAAATTGGATTACATTTTGCAACAATGGACAAAATAACACGCTACTGAAACTGATAAAGTGGCGAAAACTGCAAAGGGCTACATAAAAATATTATTTACTGAATTGGTATGCAAAACTTAAGGGTGAAAGTAACTTTCGCATATGTGACAAGGCCAAGTAACATAGCTCGATGAAACTTTGACCATACACGGAAAGAACTGCTACATTACAGTACAGAACGTAACCGAAAGAAATGCGCAGTGAGACGAACAGAAATGAAACTTTCATTGAAAGAAAATAATTATATTGAAGGCACATTATGATTTATGATGATCGCCTGGACATTACAAAATGCGGGACATCGTTCTTAACACTCCGTTACTCCCGCGGATGACACTCGTCATCCACATGACTTTCCCGCTCAATTTTGTCTGGCAGGGCTGGATCGAGTTGGCGCCATTTTCAGTAACTTTCTGTTAACTCTCCGGCTGTTAGCTCCAATCATTGTTGTCTTTCAGTTACGAAAGATACATTGAAACATTATTGTAGTCATCCGCGCAAGCTCTGCTGCCACAATCTGAAACAAAGTAAGTCTGTATTACTTTATTGCTTTCCTAGATTCAATCGATCTTTCACCTGCGTAAATTTAGACGTATTGAAACTGATTGCAGTTACGTTCCATGTTACCTAGTATATTCTTTCTTTTTAAATTGTGGAAGAAATGTCAAAGGCAATAAACCTCGGACAGAGTTTAGTAGAGATACTAATGTACGGCTGGAATGGTTCAATGAGCTGAGTGATGAAGATGCCCACAGTGATAGGGCTGACTCAGTTCACGAAAGTGGTCATGATTCAGGAGCAGTACAAGAAGTGTCAGGAAATGATGAATATGAATCACAGGAAGAAGTAATGCAACAGGATGCATGTTTTTAGGGAAAGATGGAATAACTAAACGGAGGAAAAATAAATATCCTACCAGTGTTAGAAGCAGATCTTGTAATTTTATTATGCTTTTGCCTGGACCAAAAAACAAGCTCGTATAAAAAGGCAGAAATAGAAATTCTGAATTTGTTCTTGGATGAAAACATAATAAGTATTATCGCAACGAGCACTAATACATACATCAATTAAAAAAATATTTTAACAAATAAGCCCTCGGTCACAAATATTAAGTCAAAATTGACCTGGTTTCGACGCTACTATGAGCGTCGTCTTCAGAATTAGACTAACTGTACTAAAACATTAGGTATATAGTACATTAATCAAATTAAAGTTTGTACTGACTCGAAAAGATGCAGTACTTACAAGTCACATATTAAAAAAGATCTAAGCCGGAAAGGCGACGTCATGAATAGTTGTGAGATGGCGAGCCGCTAAGGGCTGCTCGTACTGTGAACAAGGGTTGCAACAAGACTGAGGTGCCCACTTTAGAAAGTGTGGGCAAGTAAACATGGTGTTGCTACGAGCGCCATCTAGTAGCCGCAGAAACAACTAGGCTACTGTACATTCAAAATTGGGACTAGTGTAGCAGGGGATACAACCCGTCGGCTTTGGACAATGACGTCACAAGTCGCCAATCGAGAAGCGATTCTTCTTAGTGTTGTAGCTCCCTTCAGTAGCTGATAAGTGTTTTTTGGCTTTTAAAAAAAAATCTCACGAGATAGAATAAACAGATCCACTTTATTAAGCAATCAGTAAAAAAACGAAACTGAAACATAACAGCAAAAGCGAAAATGGTAAACTGCTCTCTGGCGACTTGTGACGTCATTGTCCAAAGCCGACGGGTTGTATCCCCTGCTACACTAGACCCTCAAAATTAGACACATGAAATTGTGATGCAGCTGATTCAGGCATAACGTAAGCATTAATAATAACAGGATGAAGTTACATATTTATCTGCTTTAAATAGAGATACATTTTGTAACGTAAAAACGTTGGTTATGGCATACAAGAAAACAGCGCAGATGTGACAGGAAAACAACATTTCGGTAAACTGCATGAGGAAATCTGAATCAAAGATCAAGCAATGGCTTTATACAGTCAAAAAACTTTTTATTTCGCAGCTGCAGCTGTTCGTTGAGAATGAGGCCATCACGGCGAGTGAGATGTTTGAAAATCTCCAATTCCTCTGACATCCAACCTACGCCCCTTCTTTTCGGTATGCAGAATATTGTTATCGCCTATGGCTTTAGGCACGTGTCCAGTAATTAAGAAGTGATCGGCAAAGGATGAATTTAGGGGACTGGTGCCGTTCTTTCTCAAAAGATGTTCTTTACATCTGGTGGTGAAAGCACGTCCGGTTTGCCCTGTGTAATAGGAGGAGCAGGTATCGCAGTTTCTGTAGGGGAGCGAATGGATTTCAAATTATGAATGAAGTTTCTCTTTGGATTATTATTAGTAGAGAAGGCAACATTGCAGCTGTATTTGTTGCGAAGCATGCGCTGAATCTGATAGGAAATGGGTCCTATGAAAGGAATAGGAAAACGTTTTTTTGGATTAATTTCAGTGCATGAGGTGTTGAGCGTGGTAGTTCTTGAAGTTTTCTTTTTTGGGATATCGTCCACTATGTTAGGCGTATATTCATTATTGACTGCTATGGTTTTAAGTAAATTAATCTCCTCATTGAACTTTTCTGTTGAAAGTGGTACGGAGGTGGCTCGGTGGACGGCAGAGTGAAAAAAGGCCATTTTTTGAGACTGTGGATGAAAAGAGGAAGCAGGCACGATTTGGTCAGCATACGTTTATTTTCGAAAAATATTGAAAGTGATGTTATTGTCTTCTATTGTAAGCGTCAAGTCTAAATAATTTAATTGGCGGTTATCGTTTCCGAGTTCAATAGTGAAAGAAATTTTTTCTACTCGGAAGAATATCGGGTTTCTACGTTCGACCCACTTTAATTATCTCACTGACATTTGCACTTTCAGATTTGAACGTAACATTATTACAATTAATATTTTAGCCGGCCGGTGTGGCCGTGCGGTTAAAGGCGCTTCAGTCTGGAACCGCGTGACCGCTCCGGTCGCAGGTTCGAATCCTGCCTCGGGCATGGATGTGTGTGATGTCCTTAGGTTAGTTAGGTTTAAGTAGTTCTAAGTTCTAGGGGACTGATGACCACAGCAGTTAAGTCCCATAGTGCTCAGAGCCATTTTTTGAATTAATATTTTAGACTTATTTATTAATTAATTATTTTCGTAAAAATCTTTCCATGTTCAAGTTTTATTCGATTGTGTTAACATTGTGTACTAGACACACTTCCAAGTCCGTGTGCTGACATAAAATTTTTAGTCCAGGAGACTGCATCTCACTTTAAAGTATCGGTACAAAAACTCATAATTTCGTCAATTTCCGCGTTATGAACAGTCTTTGCCTCTCATTCCTGTGTATCGACTTTCGTTAAGTTCTGTTGTAAGAATCTTCAAACGACGTATAGCTGTGAATTTATTCCGGCGGCGGATGCATTTGTGCCTAATTAGTAAAGGACTGGGCGCTGGTCTTAGTTAAACGAACGAACATCTGATGCCTCATGAAGAGACTTTGCCTAAGTATTTCAAGTTCGTTGCCGTTCAAAGTCTTACCAACTGTTTCATTTCGTCTTTCTCGTGCACAATACGTGATTTCACAACGTTTCCTTGAGATTTCCTAACTTAGCTTGTCGTCAGTATTATTGAGAACAGTTTAAGAAAGTAAAGCAAAAATACGACCGATTAGGGTGTCGTAACGTCTTTATTAGGAAAATCTTCATGCATTTTTAAAGTTTTATTGCCAAGAGCAACAGAGATTCTCTAGTCGCGAGACTACATGTAACCAAAAATGCATGAAAGAGTTGGGTGCCATATTTATATTTTCTTAAGCTGGAGGTAGGGGTTTTCAGCAATAGTACAAAAACGTTCTGATCATTAACTGAACTATACTTTTGATTCCATGAGTTTTAATTTTGTGCCGTTCCATCAAGACAATTGTTTTATCAACAGGGGGCGGCCTCTGTTCTTATAACGCAGTGCAGTTTGTCACCCTCAGCGACATTTTTATACGAAGATGCATAGTTTGACACCACATTGTGTTGCAAGAAAATGACGTATGAGAATTTTTCATTTTGCACCACGAAGAACGTAGACTGCCGCCGCTCGAGCAAGTATTTACCTTCATAAAAATGTGCGCTATTGCAATAAAATGACACAGCTGCCAATTAACAAAGTAAGACGAGTAGGAAGCCATCCTTAAGAAAGCGTTATTTGCATTGAGTTACATGTGGAATCTTGTGAAATATGGGACATTGGATAAGAAATGTTTTCTCATACAAGTTCGATGAGATCTGTGCACATGTTGTAGGAAACCAAAAGAAATGAAAAGTGCAGCAGTTCCTTGTATATGGACTGCATATTTTACATTTACTTTACGTATTCTCGCATATAAAGTAAAATTTACTTAGTACAGGGTAGTTTTGCCTTCAATGTCAGTAGCTTCCTATAACTTTTTGTGAAGAGACTTTCCTATTTTTATTACCGGTGTAACCTTGTTAGAATGTTAGAAGGGCATCATATTCCGTCTATGACTGAAGAAGTTTTTATTATACAGGGTGATTAAAAAAGAATACCACAACTTTAAAAATGTGTATTTAATGAAAGAAACATAATATAACCTTCTGTTATACATCATTACAAAGAGTATTTAAAAAGGTTTTTTTTTCACTCAAAAACAAGTTCAGAGATGTTCAATATGGCCCCCTCCAGACACTCGAGCAATATCAACCCGATACTCCAACTCGTTTCACACTCTCTGTAGCATATCAGGCGTAACAGTTTGGATAGCTGCTGTTATTTCAAATCATCAATAGTGGCTGGGAGAGGTGGCCGAAACACCATATCCTTAACATACCCCCATAAGAAAAAATCGCAGGGGGTAAGATCAGGGCTTCTCGGAGGCCAGTGATGAAGTGCTCTGTCACGGGCTGCCTGGCGGCCGATCCATCGCCTCGGGTAGTTGACGTTCAGGTAGTTACGGACAGATAAGTGGCAATGTGGTGGCGCTCCATCCAGCTGAAATATGAATTGTTGTGCTTCTTGTTCGAGCTGAGGGAATAGCCAATTCTCTAACATCTCCAGATACTGTAGTCCAGTTACAGTAGCACCTTCGAAGAAAAAGGGACAAAAAACTTTATTGGCTGAAATGGCACAGAAAACGTTCACCTTAGGCGAGTCACGTTCATACTGAGTTGTTTCCCGCGGATCCTCAGTGCCCCATATACAGACATTGTGACGGTTGACTTTCCTGTTAGTGTGGAAAGTTGCTTCATCACTAAACACAATCTTTGAAACGAAAGATTCATCTGTTTTCCATTTGAGCAAGGATAAAATCACAGAAATCGATTCTTTTAATCTTATCAGCTGCAGACAGTGCTTGAACCAATTTCAGACGATAAGGTTTCATAACTAACCTTTTTCGTAGGACTCTCCATACAGTTGATTGTGGAATTTGCAGCTCTCTGCTAGCTCTGCGAGTCGATGTTCCTGGGCTGCGAACAAATGCTTGCTGGATGCGTGCTACATTTTCATCACTCGTTCTCGGCCGTCCAGAACTTTTCCCTTTGCACAAACACCCATTCTCTGTAAACCGTTTATACCAACGTTTAATACACCACCTATCAGGAGGTTTAACACCATACTTCGTTCGAAATGCACGCTGAACAACTGTCGTCGATTCACTTCTGCCGTACTCAATAACACAAAAAGCTTTCTGTTGAGCGGTCGCCATCTTAGCATCAACTGACGCTGACGCCTAGTCAACAGCGCCTCAAGCGAACAAATGTACAACTAAATGAAACTTTATAGCTCCCTTAATTCGCCAACAGATAGTGCTCAACTCTGCCTTTTGTCGTTGCAGAGTTTTAAATTCCTAAAGTTGTGGTATTCTTTTTGAATCACCCTGTATATTGCTGTTGCAAAATCTGTGATACGCCGTATCTTGCATAGATAATAGATGGCATAACAGGACGCAGATATAATTTATGAGCTACAAAACAAAAACTTCTAGATGCATAAACGGAATCTGACGTCCGTTTTCGTTTGAAAGTGGTCCATCAGATTTGTATGTCGTTATTAAATAGTGCAATTTGTTGCTTTAATTCACCGAAGTATTTGCCTTTGGAAAAAAAATTATGATACTTTCAAATAATAAAACAGTTAGTATCTCTCATCCCCATATATGATTTTCTGTGCATTTAGAGTACTTTAATTGAAATAAGTAGCCATCTTGATTTTGATGTTTGTTACAGAGGCTGAGTACCCTACATAACAGACTTTTGCTGATTAGTCGTCACATACAAAAAATAGGACGACGCAATACGAAAGGATTATCCAAATGGGACGGAAATCGGTAGACGTGATGTACATTTACAAACAAATGATTATACATCCATGCTCATAAATTAAGGGTAATTGCAGAATGTGGTGCCACACAACGTGGCACTACACAAAACTGGCGCTAATAGCATAGGCACATAGAGGAACACACACGGTATTGGTGATAAGTTGAGAAAACCATCCCGAAACACATGTACTACAAAAAGCCACTGTTTCCTGCACATGTACCCCGACATCAATATGGGATATGATCACCATGTCCGCAGCTCGTGGTCGTGCGGTAGCGTTGTCGCTTCCCGCGCCCGGGTTCGATTCCCGGCGGGGTCAGGGATTTTCTCTGCCTCGTGATGACTGGGCGTTGTGTGATGTCCTTAGGTTAGGTTTAAGTAGTTCTAAGTTCTAGGGGACTAATGACCATAGATGTTAAGTCACATAGTGCTCAGAGCCATTTGAACCATTTTATGATCACCATGGACACGTACACAGGCCGCACAACGGGTTGGCATACTCTGGTTCAAGTGGTCGAGCAGCTGCTGGGGTATAGCCTCCCATTCTTGCACCAGTGCCCGTCGGAACTCCTGAAGTATCGTAAGGTTTCGAAGACATGCAGCGATACATCGACCGAGAGCATCCCAGACGTGCCCGAGGGGGTTTAGGTCTGGAGAACAGGCAGGTCACTCCATTCGCCCGATGTCTTTTGTTTCAAGGTACTCCTCCACGATGGCAACTCGGTGAGGCCGTGCGTTATTATCCATCAGGAGGAAGGTGGGACTCACTGCACCCCTGAAAAGGCGGAGATACTGGTGCAAAATGACGTCCCGATACATCTGACCTGTCACAGTTCCTCTGTCGAAGGCATGCAGGGGCGTACGTGGACCAATCATAATCCCACCCCACACCATCAAACCGCGGCCTCCATACAGGTCCCTTTCAAGGACATTAAGGGGTTGATATCTGGTTCCTGGTTCACGCCAGATGAAAACCCGGCGAGAATCACTGTTCAGACTATACCTGGACTCGTCCGTGAACATAACCTGGGACCACTGTTCCAATAACCTTGCACTGTGTTCTTGACACCAGGCTTTACGGGCTCTCCTGTGACAAGTGGAATGCACTTTGCTGGTCTCTGGGCGAATAAACCATATCTGTTCAGTCGTCTGTAGACTGTGTTTCTGGAGACAACTGTTCCACTGGCTGTGGTAAGGTCCCGAGCAAGGCTACCTGCAGAACTCCGTGGTCGTCTATGGGCACTGAGGGTGATATATCGGTCTTTTTGTGGTGTTGTACACCATGGACGTCCCGTACTGTAGCGCCTGGACACGTTTCCTGTCTGCTGGAGTCGTTGCCATAATCTTGAGATCACACTTTGTGGCACACGGAGGGCCTGCGCTACGACCTGCTGTGTTTGACCAGCCTCCAGTCGCCCTAGTATTCTACCCCTCATAACGTCATCAATATGTGTTCTTTGAGCCATTTCCAACACACAGTCACCATTAGCACGTCTGAAAACGCCCGCACACTTACTCGCTGCACCATACATGGACAAGCACCAACGCACCTCGGGGTATGTGGGCTGCTGTCAGCGCCATCGTGCGACGACCGCAGGTCATATGCACCGCATGGTCATACCCCGAGGTGATTTAAACCCGCAAATCGCCCACCAGAGCGTTGTTTCGCCATGTATCAGCATGAGCATAAGTGTAGTTTCAGAAAAATTGGATAATTCATTCAAGAAAATGGCATCACAAATTCAGAAGGCAATAACGCGTTGGTTCGCTTCAAGCCTTTATGCAAGCAGTTATTCAGCTTGGCACTGATTGACAGAGTTGCCGGATGTCCTCCTGAGGAATGTTATGTCAAATTTTGTCCAACTGGCGCATCAGATCATCAAAATGCCGGGGTAGTTGGAGGGCCATGCCCACAATGCTCCAAATCGCCGCAGTGGGGGCTCTCCCAGCGACCTTGCTGCCCAAGGTACCATTTGGCAAGGACGAAGACAAGCAGTAAAAAATCTCGCTGAGTGCGGACGGTCATTATCTTGTTGAAACTTATGGCCAGGACGGCTTGCCATGAAGGGCAACAAAACGGGGCGTCGAATATCGTCGACTTACCTCTATACTGTAAGAGTGCTGCAGATGAGAACCAAATGGGTCCTGCTCTGAAACGATATAGCATCCCGGACTATCGCTCCTGGATGTCGGGCCATATGGCAGGCAACAGTCGGATTGGTATTCCACAGTTGTCCGGGACAACTCCAGACACGTCTTCGTTTGTCATCGAGGCTCAATTCAAAGCACAACTCTTAACTGAAGACCATCCTTCTCCAGTCAACGAAACTCCAGGCCGAAGATCTGCCTGGAGAGGCGCCGGACAGGACCGTGTTTGTGAAGCTCTTTTTCTTGAATAAGTGATACAGTTTTTCTGAAACTGTAATTGTTTGTCTGTACATCTACCAATTGCCGTCCCATTCGGAAAATTCGTTCGTGGTGCGTTTTTTTTTCTTTTTTTTTGTTGTCTTAATCTGTATAATTATTCAACATTATAGACGCATATTCTGGTAGAATCAGTCAACAAATGTAGTTACTTGATTTTTGACAGCGTACATAATTGTACTGGGACAGAGGCCACTGTGTGGCCCGAAATGTATTGCCGCACTGACTGCAGGGCTACAGCGACCGGGAAATATTGCCGAACATGTAGCTGCCATTCACGTGGTCGGAGATGTCACCGGACAACATTGTTGACAACACACAATTTACGAGCGGCTATAGATTTGTCAAGTGGAAGAGTCAGGGACCATCAAAATAAGTCATCGCTGTAGTACGCCTCGGAAATCGACCGACAGTTATGGGAGAACTCTGAGGCGTGCTGCACGAATCAGCTTTCAAGATATCCTTGTCAGTCGTGGCACGGAATGTCCGTCACGGCTGAGGTGCAAGAGCAAATCTGTACCTCGAACAGTTCCATGGCGGAATACGCTTGTGGCAACGGTAAAATTCGGCGGAAGTTCGAAGATTCCGTGAACTATACACAGCTTGTGTCCCACTTGCCAACGAAACAACAGAAACGCCACTGTCGTTCCTGTTCATATTTGATGACGTGTTCTGGTACTGGTGACTCACAGGTTACTGACCTGGCCTGATGTTTCCTCTGGGCAATCGAGTGTAGGTGCAAATTACACCGTGTAGGTTGTCCATCGTAGCTAACAAGAACTAGTAGATGTTTGCATCTTGTCTTTTAAAAATAACTAAACGCACTATTTGTGGCACCGGATTTGTGCTGGCGTAACGAAAATAGAAGTGAGGCACTGAGAACTATAAAGGCCCGAAGCACAGACACAAAGTTTTCAAGGAAATAAATACAGGGTAGACTTGGCCACTGTTTCTATGTTTCGATACAGTGTATCGGTACGTGGAACTTTTTCGGTGTTTCGGAACGGCTGTGGTTCACTGTTTCGAAACAGTGGTGTTTCATTCCGCCCCTGTCTCGGATAACCGCACCAGATTCGATCTCGAGCCAGACACAGAAACTGTATCGTTGTTTCAAAATAAGGCTGTTTCAGTCCACCTGCGCTTGGAACGGACTAATTGTATCGAAACAGTGATGTTTCATTCCGCTCTGTGTCGTACGAGATTCGGGCTCGGCACAGACACTGAAACTCAACATAACACTTAATGAAACACTTTCAAGAGTGGCGAAATATTTTTGACAAGCAATAGAATGAAGCTTAAGATATCCTAAAATAAAGCTTCGTTTCTAGCTGACCGTCCTATTACGAAATGGCGTAACATCTGCTTTATAAACACTAACCAAACAATGAAACGACGCATACTGTTCACATTCAAAATAATAAATATGTGAAAATCATTCGGTTAAATTACACTTTTTTTATAACATACGCTTCTCTTTTCATGTACAGTAATCGTATTAAGAAACGCAAGTAAGCCTACAACATTCTGAATAAAAAAAGGCGTAGAGTGACAGTTATTAGATATATACATAAATTTGATCTAGGTATAATTGCAAGCAATCTGTTTGACGTATCACTGATAGTGCAGTGGTGAACGGGAAGGGCTGGAAAACATGGTGACTTATATAGTAACGGTTCGAAACACCTTGAAAGACAAAATTTTTTCTGTTATATTTTGTTATTTATTCGAATTATTTGGTGTTATCTGTGAGTCTATAGTCACTGTGCCTATTATCCACAATGATTCCCTTTGTGTGCATGGAAATTAGCAGCATGGGTATATTACGCATACTAACGGAATGTGGGAATCCCAGTAGCATATTCGTTGTTTCTGCAGTTTGGTCCCACCTCCAGTTCCGTTCATGGTGGTTCTTCTATCTTCAGCTATGGCTGTCCTCAGCCAATTGAAGAGTATGTAAGTCACACAACACGAAAGCAGCGCATTTGCTGCAGGAAATACGAAACTGCTAAGACGCCCAGGTGATAGTTTCATACTTTCAGCGAAATGATTAGCGCTCTCGCACCTCATTTGTGTTTATATGGACATACTTATACAGTAGACATTCAAGATGATAAAATGTGTAGGTTTATCAGATTACAAAACACAAACTGTTTCACTGTTTCGAAACAGCGTATCGAAACATTACATTGTACTGTTTCATTTGTTTCGAAACAGATAAGTGTTTCAGTTTGCCCATCTCTAATACAGGGTGACACAAGATAATGGGATTGTTTGAAATGAGTAGTGGCAGCCATGGGCAGGTGGCAGCACTGCGGGTTCGTTACAGTTAGCGAGTAAACAGTCCTCCATTTCAGTAATAATGGATCAATGGAACGGACAACAGCGTGTGTTAGCCATAAGAATGTTTTATAAAGACAATGATAGTTTGGTAGCACCGCAGAGGGAGTATCGACATTTTTATAATTTAGGACGTCTCGATGCCGTTCTTCGAAACACGCGATAAAATGTTGGATTAAAAACTTCGAAGAGACTGGTTCTGCCCTCAAGAAGAAACCAACAGGACGACCAAGAAGTGTGCGTTCTCCAGCGAACATTGATGTTGTGTGCGAGTCTGTCTTACGGAGCCCACGGCGTTCAGTTCGTAAGTAGCAGTGTTCGCAGAATTCTTCATCTTTATTTAAAATTACATCCATACAAACTACAGACGGTGCAACAATTGAAGGATAACAATTACCGGTTACGATTAGGCTCTGAGCACTATGGGACCCAACAACTGAGGCCATCAGTCCCCTAGAACTTAGAACTACTTAAACCTAACTAACCTAAGGACATCACACACATCCATGCCCGAGGCAGGATTCGAACCTGCGACCGTAGCGGTCGCGCGGTTCCAGACTGTAGCGCCTAGAACCGCTCGGCCACACCGGCCGGCGGTTACGATTAGGATTCTGTCAACAAATGATAACAAAAATAAACAATGACGATGAATTTCTAAACCAGTTGTGGATGTAAGATGAGGCACATTTTCATCTCACAGGTTTTGTGAATAAACCGAACCACGGTTACTGGACAAACACAAATCCTAGTGACGTTCATGAGTTCCCTTTACACGCTAGTAAAGTAACAGTATAGTGTGGTGTCTCATCACATGGGATTATCGGACCGTATTTTTTCGCAAATGAACAGGGAAAGACAATAACTAAATGGCTCTGAGCACTATGGGACTCAACTGCGGAGGTCATTAGTCCCCTAGAACTTAGAACTAGTTAAACCGAACTAACCTAAGGACATCACAAACCTCCATGCCCGAGGCAGGATTCGAACCGGCGACCGTAGCGGTCTTGCGGTTCCAGACTGCAGCGCCTTTAACCGCACGGCCACTTCGGCCGGCCAAAGACAATAACTGTCAATGCCGATCGTTACATGGAGATGTTACGAACTTTCGTTACACCTGCATTGAACAACTTTCCAAACGTTCAAGAAGCCTGGTTTCAACAGCACGGAGCGACATCACACACTGCCCGCCAATCAATGACATACGTGCGAGAATTGTTTGGTAACCGTGTGATCTCACGATTCGGTAACATTCCCTGGACCCATAGATCGCCAGATTTATCCGTTTGTGATTTTTTCTTCTGGAGCTACCTCAAGAGCAAAGTCTTCACGACTGAACAAGATGAGTTAAAACAGAGAATTCGGGATGCAGTTCACGGTATCCCAACAGTGATGTTGCAGTGGTCAGTGGGGAATCCGAACACCAAGATTTCACGAATGTATTCGTACAGGAGGACGCCATCTAAAGGACGTAATTTTTATAAAATGATAAATACCATCAATGGTTGTAAATGGCAAAGTTGTAAGGTTTCAATTGCTATGAATGCAATTTCTTTCCTTCATCACTTCTAGTTTTATTGGATTATGGAAATGTTCCCGTTTTTCTGTGTCACTCTGTATTTGTGATTTCAGATTTGTAGACAAACCACCAGCCTCATAGGTTACATTTGTTTTTTAGCCAAGTGTCAACGTACTATATTTCCAATAAAAAAATAATATACGCAATTTATGTTACGAAATTTTAATTAATATTTAGCATTATTATTATTATTAATGCCAATTCTCAAAACTTTCATGTATAGACCAGTGGCAACATGTCTTTTTGACAGTTGTGTAGTTTGTAACTAATGTGAAACTAGGATCATAACATAAAGAACAGATACTAAATGCACCACACACACAGTTATGACCTATTCCAACACTGCATGGTCCTCGGTATTCACTATTTTCATGAAGCACATTCTCTGGCTTCACGTTGACTGCTTACTCCAAGTATGAAATCTAGTTAATTCTATTTGTTTCAAGCTTGATCTATCGGTACTGTTACGACATTTTGTTTCAAGATTGATATTTGCCTTCCACCTACATAACTAGACACTAGATTTTACAAACTGTGACGAAATAACAAATTTAGCCTCCATCGACGTCACTTGAAGAATATGGTAGCTTCCCACGAATTCATTGGATAATACGTTACTCTATACGACACTTAATGACAACCTGTTGAAAACTTCATCACTGTAAAATTTCAAATGTACATTGTTACCACGAACATCAATTCTCGTTTTAATACTGTCGTCGGTAACACAAGTAAAGGTTCTGAACTCCTGAGCGCCCATTTTACGGATTGGAATGCTGAAACCATGAAAAGTGAGTTGTTGGTGGAACATTCCTTCAAGAGCTACCAGCTTTTAAGAAGAAATGGGCATCAGTGCAGCCAGTGAGCGTTCTGGAAATGAAACTTTGTGCTTTGGGACCCATATGGAAGTGAATTTCAGAAAAGTCGATGAGACAGCTGTTCGTAAATGCTCGTATGTACAGTGTAGCACTGATAAAGCTAGTTCACCGTAAGATCAACAGATGTTGGGAACATATATACAAGCTATAATCTCAAAATTGACGACAGTGTGCTTTAAGCTCTTATGGTTTTCAGTGCCTCAAATGTATCTCTTTATACCGTTTACACTGATGAGCCAAAACATTATGGTTCAAATGGCTCTGAGCACTGTGGGACTTAACTTCAGAGGTCCCCTAGAACTTAGAACTATTTAAACCTAACTAACCTAAGGACATCACACACATCCATACCCGAGGCAGGATTCGAACCTGCGACCGTAGCGGTCACGCGGTTCCAGACTGTAGCGCCTAGAACCGCTCGGCCACTCTGGCCGGCCCAAAACATTATGATCATCAACTTAAAAGCGTGTTGGTCCACTTTTGGAACCCAATTCAGCAGTGATTCTGCACGCCATGGATTCGACAAGTACTTGATAAGTTTCCAGAGATTTGTGGAACCAGTTTGTGGGGCGGCGGGTGGAAAATTTTTTCTATTGTTGCTGTTCTCAACACAGGCTCTCTAACTACAATGTTGGCAACCAGAACGTGATTAGCAAAAACGTGATGCCTGTAATTTAAGTTCACTGTGCCCCCTCTGATAGAGAAATAAAGTTATTGATCATTGAAGTTCATTACTCTGAGGATTTAGGATGATGTCTGGGATTAATAGAAAATGCAGTTTACTATAACAATTTTCACCATATTCTGAAAACGATAAAGCGTAAAGTTTCAGACAAATGTTTACCGAAGCAATGCTACTATCAGCTGTTGCACTATCAGAGCTGTTCAGAGTCTATTGCAAGGATGCTATTGTCCCAAGATAACGAAATTGTCCAATAATCGTTATCGTTGTAAATGTTCAAAGTGAATGCTCGCTAAAATTTGCTGTTAAAACTCATCAAATGCC
This sequence comes from Schistocerca piceifrons, assembly GCF_021461385.2. NCBI lineage: Eukaryota > Metazoa > Arthropoda > Insecta > Orthoptera > Acrididae > Schistocerca > Schistocerca piceifrons. The sequence continues at coordinate 95,674,652 of NC_060140.1, forward strand.
AAGGTAGTAATTGTAGAAGGTCTGTCCTGCGACGACACGTGAAAATACGACATACGCAAACTGAGAATAAATCACTGAAGTCGTTCCACAATTAACACTTTACCACAATGCGAACTCATTGTTAATGCATACCGAGTTACGTAATACGGCATCCAAGGCTGTTCCTTGCAACTGCGTGACGCCGCTTCCGACACGGAATGCGCGTTGCTACGAATCTAGAAGAGAACTGGGGCCTGACTTTAGTTCGCAGCGCTCTTTATTTATATAGCCGCGGTGCGGACCGCCGAAGGCGCAGTGGAAAACATTTGCCTTCCTGACCAGCCGCTGGGGCTAGCAGAACACCACTTCAAGTTACTAAATAATTACTTGCTTCATTCGCTGAAGGCCAATGAAGGCCAACGAAGCCAGCACACAAGTAAGTATCTGTATAAAATTCTGATGTGGCTAGGTTAAATACTTTTGGCCAGAGAATTATTTTAGTTGCACTGCACGCAATAGATGAGCTCTGAACTTGCGTTTTGGAAAGACACTACAGCTATAGTCTTATAGCTACCTTTTGGAAACTTCTTTGTTATTATAGCGTATCTCCATTTTACTTAAATCTAATCATCCTAGCTTTAACTAATCACTTACTTAATCTATCTTGCTTCCGTACTTTTAGGACACAAAAACAGAAAATCATCAATTTCAACCAAAATATTAGTTTGTGAGATCCAGCATTCTGTTTCCATTAAACTACAATGAAAAAGGAATCCGGATATAAATTTTGACGTTTCTAGCTCCTTCCTGTTGCGCCGATGATTTTTATGTAAAACATCCAAATTTCGAAAACTGTTTGGAACTTAACACATTATTATTTTAGCATCACTCCTGACATGCTATTAACTTTTCAGATCATTTACTTTACTTTTAAGGTATTGCGCAACATTTGTGATGTCATAGGTAGTTAGAGCGGACTAGGCTGGCACACAATGGAAAGCATATGAATTCTACATGGCGTGAGTAGGCTGCTTCCCTAGAAGCTCCATTCCCATCATTCACGGATAATTGGTTTGTGGCTGCAGAGCTGGAGCCTGATAGAGTTGCACCTCGTTTTCATTGGATTAAGATAGGCCAAATGTGATGGCCAAACATTAACATGAGTTCACTATCACGCTCCTCAAACCATTACAGCACGATTCTGGCCTTGTGACATGGGCGGTTATCCTGCTGGAAGATACCATCGCTGTTGAGGAAGACATCAAGTATAAGGGGTTACAGTTGGTTCCTACAACGTTCACGTAGTCTGTAGCTGTCTTGGTGCCTTCGATCACTACTAGTCAACAGATGTCTTGGTGCCCTCGATTACTACTAGTCTGCAGATGTCTTGGTGCCTTGGATTACTACTAGTCTACAGATGTCTTGGTGCCTTCTATTACTACTAGTCTACATATGTCTTGGTGCCTTCGATTACTACTAGTCTACAGATGCCTTGGTGCCTTCGATTACTACTAGTCTACAGATGTCTTGGTGCCTTCGATTACTACTAGTCTACAGCTGTCTTGGTGCCTTCTATTACTACTAGTCTACAGATGTCTTGGTGCCTTCGATTTCTACTAGTCTATAGCTGTCTTTTTGCCTTCGATTACCACTAGTCTACAGATGTCTTGGTGCCTTCGATTGCTACTAGTCTACAGATGTGTTGGTGTCTTCGAATACTACTAGTCTACAGATGTCTTGGTGCCTTCTATTACTATTAGTCTACAGATGTCTTGGTGCCTTAGATTTCTACTAGTCTACAGGTGTCTTGGTGCCTTCGATTACTACTAGTCTACAGATGTCTTGGTGCCTTCGATTACTACTAGTCTACAGATGTCTTGGTGCCTTCTATTACTACTAGTCTACATATGTCTTGGTGCCTTCGATTACTACTAGTCTACAGATGCCTTGGTGCCTTCGATTACTACTAGTCTACAGATGTCTTGGTGCCTTCGATTACTACTAGTCTACAGCTGTCTTGGTGCCTTCTATTACTACTAGTCTACAGATGTCTTGGTGCCTTCGATTTCTACTAGTCTATAGCTGTCTTTTTGCCTTCGATTACCACTAGTCTACAGATGTCTTGGTGCCTTCGATTACTACTAGTCTACAGATGTCTTGGTGCCTTCGATTGCTACTAGTCTACAGATGTGTTGGTGTCTTCGAATACTACTAGTCTACAGATGTCTTGGTGCCTTCGATTACTACTAGTCTACAGCTGTCTTGGTGCCTTCTATTACTACTAGTCCACAGATGTCTTGGTGCCTTCGATTACTACTAGTCTACAGATGTCTTGGTGCCATCGATCACTACTAGTCTACAGATGTCTTGGTGCCTTCGATTACTACTAGTCTATAGCTGTCTTGGTGCCTTCGATTACTACTAGTCTATAGCTGTCTTGGTGCCTTCAATTACTACTAGTCTACAGATGTCTTCGTGCCTTCGATTACCTCTAGTCTACAGATGTGTTAGTGCCTTCGATTACTACTAGTCTACAGATGTCTTGGTGCCTTCGATTGCTACTAGTCTACAGATGTCTTGGTGCCTTCGATTACGACTAGTCTACAACTGTCTTGGTGCCTTGGATTACTACTATACAGATGTCTTGGTGCCTTCGATTACTACCGGAGAACCCATGGAAGCCCAGGTGAATATCCCCCATAACATTATACTCTCTCACCGGCCCAAGTCCGTGGTTTGCTGCTATTCGCCTGGATGACGGCATATCTGGACACGACCGTCGAACTGATTTTTAAAAATAAACGGGATTCATCCTACCAGGCGACACGGTCCAATCTCGACGATCCTGTGCCCACTGTAATCATAACTGACGATGATGTTGGGTCAACGCGGGAAGACGTACGGGTCCTCTGCTGTGGAACATCATGCCCATCTCTGTGCACTGAACGGTGCACTCCACAACACTTGTGCCTGGGCCAGCACTGTGCTCTGTCGTCAGATCTGCCACAGATCGCCGCCTGACTTGCTTTGGAGGGCGGGCAATCCTCCGATCCCTATGTTCTGTGATGAGTGTCGAGGTACAACTTCTTGTCGCCTGCTTATAGTTTCAACATTTTTCAACCACTTTCCACAGATGTTCACGGCAGCAGCACTCAACAGCCGACCAGCTTCGCCGTTTCAGATATCCACGTTCGCAGGCACTGGGCCACAACAATCTGGCTTTTGTCAAAGTCTCTTAAGACGGCAGACTTCCGCATTTGCACCACTTAAAGTCGCTTGAATGTTTCCCCATCCGTCTCTGCTCCGCTCATACACTTCTCCTACCTCGTCACGTGCCCTCAGCGCCACAAGGCAGCATAAAACCTCGCCTTGGGCAGTGGTCATAATGTTTTGGCTCATCAATATATGTTAGTCATTGACAACATAGTGATGCCATCCGCCTTCACCTCTCATTATTTTCCTACTACTAGAGGGTAGGTACAAATCATACATTATGTGATCAAAAGTAACCGGACACGCACAAAAACAAACGTTTTTCATATTAGGTTCATTTTGCTGCCACCTACTGCCAGATACTCGATATCAGCGATCTCAGTAGTCATCAGACATCGCGAGAGAGAAGAATGGGGCACTCCGTGGAACGTGGTCAGGTGATCGAGTGTCACTTGTCATATGTCTGTACGCGAGATTTCCACACTCCTAAACATCCCTAGGTCCACTGTTTCCGATGTGATAGTGAAGTGGAAACGTGAAGGAACACGTACAGCACAAAAGCGTACAGGCCAACCTCGTCTGTTGACTGACACAGACCGCCGACAGTTGAACAGGGTCGTAATGTGTAGTATGCAGACATCTATCTAGACCATCACAGGACTTCCAAATTGCATCAGGATCCACTGCAAGTACTATGACAGTTAGGCGAGAGGTGAGAAAACTTGGATTTCATGGTCGAGCGGCTGCTCATAAGCCACACATCACGCCAGTAAATGCCAATCGACGCCTCGCTTGGTGTAAGGAGTGTAAACATTGGACGATTGAACAGCGGAAAAACGTTGTGTGGAGTGACGAACCACGGCACACAATGTGGTGATCCTATGGCAGGGTGTGGGTATGGCGAATGCCCGGTGAACGTCATCAGCTAGCCTGAGTAGTGCCAACAGTAAAATCGGAGGTGGTGGTGTTATAGAGTGGTCGTGTGTTTCATGGAGGGGGCTTGCTCCCCTTGTTGTTTTGCTTGGCACTATCACAGCACAGGCCCACACTGACGTTTTAAACGCCTTCTTGCTTCCCGCTGTTGAAGAGCAATTCAGGGACGGCGACTGCATCTTTCAACACGATCGAGCACCTGTTCATAATGCACGGCCTGTGGCGGAGTGGTTACACGACACTAACATCCCTGTAATGGACTGGCCTGCACAGAGTCCTGACCTGAACCCTATAGAACACCTTTAGGATGTTTTGCAACGCCTTCGTACCAGGCCTCACTGTGAAGAATGGGCTGCCACTCTCCAAGAAACCTCCCAGCACCTGACTGAACGTTTGCCTGCGAGAGTGGAAACTGTCATCAAGGCTAAGTGTGGGCCAACACCATACTGAATTCCAGCAATACCGATAGAGGGCGCCACGAACTTTCAACCAGGTGTGCGTATAGTTTTGATCACATAGTTGTTAGCAGTCGACAGTGTTTTACAATGTCGAACATTTTCCGGATATATAGGAAAGCGCAATCTGCAGGTTCAACTGCGTCTATTTTGGGAATATGTTGCATGGGGGCTTAATTAAATATGATTGAAAATACTTTTTATTTTTCGTAGCTGTATGTCCGATTACGCTGTGTCTCGTAATCGGTTGGCCCTGACTAGTATTATTACGCTATCTGACTGCAAAGAACAACAACAAGAATGAAATGAAATTTTTCGTTAACACAATTAATTAATTAAGTCCCCAGCAACTATGAAACCTACGAAACCAAAGCATAAGTATAACTGTTCTGTATGTGGAAGTATGACTCAACGGACATCTGGCACGGTTCTTCTTCAACAAGACAAGAGTTTTTAAATACCAATTTTACTGACGTGATAAAAGAAAATTAGAAATACGATAATTGCGTAAGGAAAGCAGAATTACACTCTAATACAAGAACACACGCCAGATGCTTTGTTGACTGAACCTGTAATGACGCATTATTTAGGATACTGAAATTAAAAACAAACGGAGTTAGTTACCTCATTTATATTGATGAAAATCACTCTAATCCTTACATTATATCTCAACCAGAACTCTCCAATATCACATCTCAGCAAGCACTGCCTAATAGCACATCTCAACAAACTTTCTCTGCTACAACATCTCAGCACAGACTACCACGAGACCTCGACAGGCACTGACTACTACGAGCTCTCTCCAAGCACCGACTTCCACGAGCTCTCTACAAGCACTGTGCAGGCGGCTTAATAATACTCTTTGGCGCAATCTCTGGCGCAGTGGCTCAGTGTAGCCACCTTTCGATGTAAGTGGTAAAAAAAAGAATTAGGTGTATTTTAGATGGGTGTTGTTACTAAATCTGAATCAATTATCTGAAAGAAGCTTCTCTTTCTCGATGAATATCTTATTGCACGTGCTTACGCACTGGCCAGTCATATTAGTGCGACCACCTGTCAAAACCTTGCGTAACCATCTTTTGCAGCGCGGACGTGCAGGAAAAGAGTCAGTGAGGTTCTGGAACCTACTGACTGTGATGTGGTGCCACGATGACTCCAGTGCTGTGGCTAGCTGCTCTAGGTTTCTCGGCTGGGGATCTATGGCTCCAATAGCCACATTGAGGTGGGACCAAAGATCTTCAACTGGGTTTAAAAACGACGAATGTAGTGCGCAGGGGTGAACGGTAAACTCGACCTGGTACTCTTGGAACCACGCACTGACACTGCGAGTTGAGTGACACGTTGCGTTGTCCCACTGCTAGATGGCGTCGTACCGAGGAAACAATAAACAGCATTTAAGGATCTTCGAGTATAGGTGCATACTTGTGTTGATCTTTTGTGCCTTCCAGGGTGACAAGATACCCAGGGAATGCCACAAAAAAACGTTCCCCAGACCATAATGCATCCTATTCCAGTCTGGACCCTTATGTCGATTATTGCAGGGCCATACACGCCAATGATAATCTTTCTGATGGAACGTAAAACGTGATCCATCTGAAAATGCCACCTGCAGCCACTTAGTAGTGGAAGAACCCGTGGTCTAGGGGTAGCGTCTTTGATTCATAATCAAAGCGTCTTCGGTCCCGGGTTCGATCCCCGCCACTGCCTAAATTTTGATAAATAATCAGCATTGGCGGCCGAAGACTTCCGGCATAAGAAGTCACCCTCATTCTGCCAACGGCCTTGTCAAAGAGGGCGGAGGAGCGGATAGAGGTCCAGGGCACTCTCTTGTCCTAGGGGTGGGAAATTGCCCCTAAAGGCGGAAGAATCAGCAATGATTAACGACATGAGGATGCAGAAAACAATGGAAAACACTGCATTAAAGACACGTAACGTGTATCCACAGGACATGTGGCCTGTATTTGAAGAAGTGTCATGACGATCTCTCCATTGGCAAAAGATTCCGGAATAGTCCCCCATTCGGATCTCCGGGAGGGGACTGCCAAGGGGGGGGGGGGGGGGTTACCATGAGAAAAAGATTGAATAATCAACGAAAGGATAACGTTCTACGAGTCGGGGCGTGGAATGTCAGAAGCTTGAACGTGGTAGTGAAACTAGAAAATCTGAAAAGGGAAATGCAAAGGCTCAATCTAGATATAGTAGGGGTCAGTGAAGTGAAGTGGAAGACAAGGATTTCTGGTCAGATGAGTATCGGGTAATATCAACAGCAGCAGAAAATGGTATAACAGGTGTAGGATTCGTTATGAATAGGAAGGTAGGGCAGGGGGTGTGTTACTGTGAACAGTTCAGTGACCGGGTTGTTCTAATCAGAATCGACAGCAGACCAACACCGACACCGATAGTTCAGGTATACATGCCGACGTCGCAAGCTGAAAATGAACAAATAGAGAAAGTGTATGAGGATATTGAAAGGGTAATGCAGTATGTAAAGCGGGACGAAAATCTAATAGTCATGGGCGACTGGAATGCAGTTGTAGGGGAAGGAGTAGAAGAAAAGGTTACAGGAGAATATGGCCTTGGGACAAGGAATGAAAGAGGAGAAAGACTAATTGAGTTCTGTAACACGTTGAAAGGTGGCTACACTGTGCCACTGCGCCAGAGATTGCGCCAAAGAGTACTATTAAGCCGCCTCCACAGTGCTTGTTATGAGATTGTAGTAGTCAGTGCTTGTTGTGACTTCGGAGAGGACAGTGCGTGTTGAGAACTCATAGAGTCAGTTTTGTCGAGAGCTCGTAGCAGTGTGTGCGTGGGCAGAGCTCGTGGTTGTTGTGAAGTTGGAGCAAGATGTTGTAGTAAAGAGTGTAGTTCCATGTCTTATGCAGTTATTTGATGGGAGAGATAGCAGATGTTATTGTAATGAGTGCATTTCGTCAATATATATGAAGGTAAAAATTACAATGTTTTTTTTTATTTATTGGTTGTGTATCTGAAATAATGTGTCACTACAGGTTCAGTCAACAAAGCATCTGGCTTGTGTTCTTGGATTAGAGTGTAATTGTGATTTTCTTGCGTAATTATAGTTTTTCTAAATTTTTTTTGTCACGCCAGTATAGTTGGTATTTAAAAATTCTTGTCTTGTTGGAAAAGAACCGTGCCAGATGTGGACGTTGAGTCACACTCCCACATACAGAACAGTTACATTTGTGCCAGGATTTGTAGATTTTATAGTTGCTGGGGACTTAATTAATTAACTGTGTTTACGGAAATTTTCTTACATTGTTTGTTGCAGTCAGATAGCGTAATAATTCTAGTCAGGGCCAACCGATTACGAGACACAGCGTAATCGGACATACAGCTACAAAAACCAAAAAAATATTTTCAATCAAAATTATAAATTAAATTAAGCCCCCATGCACGTGGCGACCGCTGCTTCGGATCGTCCCTTGGAATTTTTCTGATTGTGAAAATTGTAGACTGTAGTATTGTTGTAGTAATTTGTAGCTAGTGACTGTAGTCTGTATTGAGTGTGTAGATTTGGTAATTGGCATTCTTCTAATGGTATTTTTCAAAATTTAATTTTTTTATTGTCTTGTATACGCGTTTGACAAATTAGTGCAATTATTTCAATTGTTCGATTGATCGTGTTTGAGGGAGACATTGCATGTGAATAGTATTGTTGGAGATAAAGAGTCATTGGGTGTAATTTTCGTACAGTGACGAATCTTTCGTATATTTTTTAAATGATTACGCGATCAATGAAAAAGGCAAAAATGATGAATAGTGAGAATAACGAAATTGTTGACATGGCGAACTCGCCAACACAGGAAAACAGTATGGTGGATAATGGAGTTGAAAACAATGTAATAAGTCGGGAAAATAGTCCAGAACCATTTCAAAATTTTTCTCAATCAGAAAATTTACAGAATATGAGATTAACGATAGAAGATTCTGAAATAGTATCGAACACAGATAGCTTTACAGCTATGACGAAGGAAACTGGTTTTGCGGGAAATGTTAGGCGCGAAAAGAATTGCGAACCGGCTACAATGGAGCAGTTGATGGGTGCAATATTAAATCTGGGATCACAAATGGGAACAATGGTAACACGAATGGAAACAATGGAAACAATTAAAACAGAGATGGGAACTTTGCGATCTGAAATTAAAACTGATATAGGAACAATTAAAACTGATATGGGAACAATGGAAACACGGTTTGGATCTGAATTAAAAACAGAGATTGGAACAATTAAAACAGAGATGGGAACTTTGGAAACACGGTTAGATTCAAGAATAGGGACATGTTTCAAAAATATGAAAGATGAATTAAAGAAAGAAATCAGGGAAGAAGTACAACCGATTCTGAATTCTCACAATAATAGATTAATTGCAGTAGAAATCAGACAAAGGGAACAGGATAGAGAACAGGAAGAAAGAGATCGCGTGATAGTACAGAATTTTTCAGAGTTAAATTTACAACGTGCAAAGGATAAGGAAGAAATATTTGAAAGAATCGAGGAATCCGTACCAAATGACAGAATAAATAATCTAACACGACAATATGAACAGTTAACTACCAAATGTGTCAATACTGAAACCCGAGTCGCGACACTTACGGAAGACGTAAATAAACAGAAAGAACAATTTGGTGACTTATCGGAAAGAGTGGAGGAAATTTCAGATAAACTGACAAATCTTAGTTTACATGGGGACAGAGATTCGGATGATACAGCTCCATTACCATTTGCAGAAACCGAAGAATACCAGAACATAAATAAGCATGTTGAAAATCAGGGAAAATTTAATGAACGCGTTAAAAGGGAAGTTGAGGCATTACGAAAGCAAGTCAAACAGATCGAAGGCGAAATTGTAGGAAAAGACAGCAGAAGAAATTTCGAATCACAGACAGCAGAGGGGTTTGAAGAAAATAATTTGTTTCATTTACGGGATGCAACAAGAGAGCGCCAGGCGCGCGAACTTTACAATAATCGACATTCGGACTGGGACAGACGCGGTAGGTCTTTGTCGCCACGAGGCGAAAACTTTGACTATAAACACTTTTTGACTGTCCGGAAATTTAAGATCTTCCGCAATTCTAAGAATGACATACATCCATGTTCATGGCTAGATCAATTTACGTACGCACTTCCGCCACATGTGCCACAAAGTCACAAACTGGAAATTATGTGCAGCTATTAATGTCCTCAGGGGATTCACTACTCTAAGTGAATATGTGCCGTAGCGAGCATAGGGCCCCGAGCTGTAGTGGTGCTATTTATCTTTTAGTTTCCTGTACCGCTGCCTACTCTTTTACTATTCTTTGCATCTGTCAAACGAACTCTTCGACTATCAATCTATGTAGTGAGTAAAAACAATAACCGGATATGACTGTTTTACCCAAATGTGACTTTGGAAATTACCGATTGGACTTAATGTACCTACGGCAGCATTCATTCGTAGTTTAAACGAAATGTTACCTGTTTATCTTCGTGACAATGTTACTTCATATGTTGACGATATTATTATTGCTAAACATTCCTGGAGTGAGCACAACAAAATTTTGGATTCATTGTTACGTATTTTTGCACGAGTTGGCATCACAGTGAACTTAGAAAAATCTGAATTGGATCGTTCTCAGGTGAAATTTCTCGGTCACATTATTTCTATAGAAGGTATTCTTCCTGATCCAAAAAAATTAGACGCTATTCGTAATTATGCTGTTCCTACCACAAAACGTGAGGTTCGTAGTTTCCAAAATTTTTGTGGAGCGATATACTTTTGAAAAATTTTTGTGGAATGACATACTTGTGAAAAACTAACAGCGAGATGTAAACACGCAGAGAGTACAAGGATACCGCGCTGTGTTTTGGCGGCGGCACATACTCAAAGCAACAGTCAAGTCTGCGCGCCGCACAAGGCAGTCGTTGACCGCGAACAATAGCTTCCTACGTCACGCGGCTACAGCTGATCGAGCGCTCAGTGCGAATGCACTGACAGCCGTAAACAAATACACAGTCTAATTTCTCCGACTAAATTCTGTATAAAGCTATAAGGACTTGTTGAATTGTGTTATTAACATTCAGTATTTTGCAGGATACGGTTGTATAAAATATTTAAGACCTTCAGGTAAATTCTGTGCGTGTCCGACGTTAAGACGACTTGCTATCGAGAAAATTTCAGGAAGAATGTAATTTCGAAGAAGAAAGTAATAAACTAAAAAAAAGGTAACTATTAATTGAGTTCATTTTACAGGTAACCTATTTCCACTTAGGTACGTACTTTAGACGTAATTTGCTGCTTGCGATTACGTGACTCATACTTTGTGCTAATTTCATGTTCTATGGATTTACTTGTGAAGCGACGTGCTTGTGTACATTTACTGATTTTGACAATTATTGATTAATGAACTGGGTTGTAACTTGTATATATTATGCATCGCTTGGCTGCTATGCTTTTTCACTGATGTCATATTTTTCTATTATGTGCCTGCTGTGCTTATTTATTTAAATTATAATTGTCACCTGATTAATTGTGCTGATGTGTTTAGGTATGTAAGTTGTACTTTGTGATTTATCTGCTTGCGCCTTCATGTTTACTTGCTAAGATGACATATGAACATTTATTTGCTTATGCTGATATGATGCTAATGACTTGTTTATTACGTAAGATATATGTTTGCTGCTTTTTGCATGGATTACATATTTACACATTTCTGTTTTGTTGCCATAACTGCTCTTTAATTTGGTGTATAGAAATGCTGATATACTGTGTATAAACATAGAGTTTAGGTCACACTATTGGATTAATTATAGATTGTTCGCTTGGCAGAGCCTCGTTGTAGGAATTGTGCTGCATCCACTTGTTGACATTCTGTTCTTTACTGGTATATTTACTCGCTATTGCTTGTTTTGCTTACGCTCAGTGCCTTATATTTTTAAGATAGGAAAATGAACTGCTATAATTCGACGAACGACATTGGTACAAAGAACTTCGTTGAAGTCACATGAGCTGAGGTTTTATGAAAGCTGTATAAATGTATGCTAATAGGAAGGAAGCTAACGACATGACAGACCGAAACTAGGTTTAGACCATTGACAGTATTACACTGCATTTTCGTGAGCAATTGAAATAGGAAGTGACACTTGACAGAAAAAATACTCCACATGTTTGCTTCTGCTATGATTCTTGAAGTGGTGTACACACTGTGAAACATTATGATTATTCACACTCCGTAATCGTACTTAATTACTGAGAGTTATTCGAACTAAGTCTGTTAGAGGTCAGGTATGCATTTCTTTTATTTAATGATGGACAAGGAACCAAAATGTATCTTATAATTTATAATGAGTAGAAAATTTGGGTCAGGTGGATTATACAGAGGTTGTGTGTGGACACTGTGTCTTCGGATTGTATGGGATGCTGAATTGAAGTTGCATTAGGATTTTATCTGTACTTGTTCGAGGAGACTGACTAGAGGAAAGAGTTGTGATGGAAGTGAGATGATATTGGTGCTGAGGTTTATATTTATCGACGTATTATTGAGGTATAGAGATTATATGAAGTTGAGTTGTTATGGAAGTGAAATGATATTGGTGCTGAGGTTTATATTTATCGACGTATTATTGAGGTATGATTATTGGAGTTTTTGTGGACAAGAGGTAAGGTAAATGATATTAATGATAAGACGTATTGAAGAGGTATTATTGAGGTATGATTATTGGAGTTTTGGTGTATAAGAGGTTAAGTAAGTGAGGAGCATATTTTTTTTTTTTGTTGGTCTTATGGAACAAGGAGGATGAAGAGAGCAGACTAGAACACTAAAATAGAAGGAAGATAGTCTATACACACACTTTGTTAAATAACTAAGCAGTATATACTTTTTTTTGGAGAGAGGAAGTAATTGCATATCTTGGCTCACTGACAGTTGTTCAACAACAGTACATTTTGATCTGGCTTGGCAAACATTGGTCTTGACATGATGACTATGACGTTGACTAACTATTATTGACTGTTATACATTGCTGCCAGTACTAGTTGATACACATGATGAACATCAGATTTTGACAGAATTACATTTACACAGTTAACACTATTCAATTACACAGTAGTATTTAATGTGAATGAAAGATGAGTGAGTGTGTTCTGTGTGTTTTCCTTTACTAATCCTACGCACCTATCTCCTAAATATTATTTTATTTGTTGGTAGTGGCTTGCACTGACACCCATAAATATTATAGGTTTACTGGTATTTGTGTATTGTAATAGTTAATAGGACAATTATCTGATATCATTTGTGTGTTTGTTATGATTTGTATGTTTAGTGTAAAAGCACTGTATGTGCATTCAAACTATTGTTCATGCCTGAACTGTCTGATTAGTGAAGATAAATATTCTGAACTGTTACCTGCACTTTTCAATATGATGTGTGACATTTGGTCGTGTTTAATTTCTGCTGATGAACAGTGTGATCAGTGCTAGTGAATTTTATCGAACTGCTTCTGCTGAGAGATGTGACTTTTTGCTGTCTGCACCTGCTCTCAACATTGCTGGGTGCAACTGATGGACTGCTTCTACTGAAATGATGGTCACTTGTTGGTGTCTGCACCTGCTCAACATTGCTGGGTGCCTCTGATGGACTGCTTCTACTGAACTAATGTGACTTGTTGCTGTGTGTACCTCTTGAACTTTACTGGGTGCCACACATGGAACTGCTTCTACTGAAATAATGTCACTTGTTGCTGTCTGCACCTGCTCAACATTGCTGGGTGCATCTAATGAACTGTTTCCACTGAAATGAAGTCACTTGTTGCTGTCTGCACCTACTCAACATTGCTGGGTACCTCTGATGGATTGCCTCTACTGAACTAATGTGACTTGTGCTGGGTGTACCTGCTAAACCTTACTGAGTGCAACTGATGGACTGCTTCTACTGAAATGATGGTCACTTGTTGGTGTCTGCACCTGCTTAACATTGCTGGGTGCCACTGATGAACTGTTTCTACTGAATTAATGTGACTTGTTGCTGGGTGTACCTGCTAAACTTTACTGGGTGCAACTGATGGACTGCTTCTACTGAAAAGATGTTACCTGTTGGTGTTCTTTTTTGTATAAACTAATCATTGAAAGCATTTTATGTGAACATTTGTATAAACTGATTTTTTGTATATTGTGTAAACTATTATGTAAAGTCACATGTATGAAAATAATTTGTATTGCCTTCTGTATTTCATATGTTAGGTTAGTAAAAGGTCAGTGCAAAGCCAAAATTTTTAACTAATTATGTGATGTTTAGGTATTAATATTATCTTTTATTTTTGTCTGTATTTTTCTGGACGAATTTGGTGGTATTTTCACCACCAATGCTGGCAAAAATACCATCAAATTCTGGCCTGTGGAGGAGGGGCATATGAAAGGTGGCTACACTGTGCCACTGCGCCAGAGATTGCGCCAAAGAGTACTATTAAGCCGCCTCCACAGTGCTTGTTATGAGATTGTAGTAGTCAGTGCTTGTTGTGACTTCGGAGAGGACAGTGCGTGTTGAGAACTCATAGAGTCAGTTTTGTCGAGAGCTCGTAGCAGTGTGTGCGTGGGCAGAGCTCGTGGTTGTTGTGAAGTTGGAGCAAGATGTTGTAGTAAAGAGTGTAGTTCCATGTCTTATGCAGTTATTTGATGGGAGAGATAGCAGATGTTATTGTAATGAGTGCATTTCGTCAATATATATGAAGGTAAAAATTACAATGTTTTTTTTTATTTATTGGTTGTGTATCTGAAATAATGTGTCACTACAGGTTCAGTCAACAAAGCATCTGGCTTGTGTTCTTGGATTAGAGTGTAATTGTGATTTTCTTGCGTAATTATAGTTTTTCTAAATTTTTTTTGTCACGCCAGTATAGTTGGTATTTAAAAATTCTTTTCTTGTTGGAAAAGAACCGTGCCAGATGTGGACGTTGAGTCACACTCCCACATACAGAACAGTTACATTTGTGCCAGGATTTGTAGATTTTATAGTTGCTGGGGACTTAATTAATTAACTGTGTTTACGGAAATTTTCTTACATTGTTTGTTGCAGTCAGATAGCGTAATAATTCTAGTCAGGGCCAACCGATTACGAGACACAGCGTAATCGGACATACAGCTACAAAAACCAAAAAAATATTTTCAATCAAAATTATAAATTAAATTAAGCCCCCATGCAACGTTTCAGCTAGTAATAACGAATACCCTGTTCAAGAATCACAAGAGGAGGAGGTATACTTAGAAAAGGCCGGGAGATACGAGAATATTTCAATTAGATTACATCATGGTCAGACAGAGATTCCGAAATCAGATACTGGATTGTAAGGCGTACCCAGGAGCAGATATAGACTCAGATCACAATATAGTAGTGATGAAGAGTAGGCTGAAGTTCAAGACATTAGTCAGGAAGAATCAATACGCAAAGAAGTGGGATACGGAAGTACTAAGGAATGACGAGATACGTTTGAAGTTCTCTAACGCTATAGATACAGCAATAAGGAATAGCTCAGTAGGCAGTACAGTTGAAGAGGAATGGACATGCCTAAAAAGGGCCATCACAGAAGTTGGGAAGGAAAACATAGGTACAAAGAAGGTAGCTGCGAAGACACCATGGGTAACGGAAGAAATACTTCAGTTGATTGATGAAAGGAGGAAACACAAACATGTTCCGGGAAAATCAGGAATACAGAAATACAAGTCGCTGAGGATTGAAATAAATAGGAAGTGCAGGGAAGCTGAGACGAAATGGCTGCAGGAAAAATGTGAAGACATCGAAAAAGATATGATTGTCGGAAGGACAGACTCAGCTTACAGGAAAGTCAAAACAACCTTTGGTGACATTAAAAGCAACGGTGGTAACATAAAGAGTGCAACGGGAATTCCACTGTTAAATGCAGAGGAGAGAGCAGATAGGTGGAAAGAATACATTGAAAGCCTCTATGAGGGTGAAGATTTGTCTGATGTGATAGAAGAAGAAACAGGAGTCGATTTAGAAGAGATAGGGGATCCAGTGTTAGAATCGGAATTTAAAAGAGCTTTGGAGGACTTGCGGTCAAATAAGGCAGAAGGGATGGATAACATTCCATCAGAATTTCTAAAATCATTGGGGGAAGTGGCAACAAAACGACTATTCACGTTGGTGTGTAGAATATATGAGTCTGGCGATATACCATCTTAGTTTCGGAAAAGTATCATCCACACAATTCCGAAGACGGCAAGAGTTGACAAGTGCGAGAATTATCGCACAATCAGCTTAACAGCTCATGCATCGAAGCTGATTACAAGAATAATATACAGAAGAATGGAAAAGAAAATTGAGAATGCGCTAGGTGAGGATCAGTTTGGCTTTAGGAAAAGTAAAGGAACGAGAGAGGCAATTCTGACGTTACGGCTAATAATGGAAGCAAGGCTAAAGAAAAATCAAGACACTGTCATAGGATTTGTCGACCTGGAAAAAGCGTTCGACAATATAAAATGGTGCAAACTGTTCGAGATTCTGAAAAAAGTAGGGGTAACCTATAGGGAGAGACGGGTCATATACGATATGTACAACAACCAAGAGGGAATAATAATAGTGGACGATCAAGAACGAAGTGCTCGTATTAAGAAGGGTGTAAGACAAGGCTGTAGCCTTTCGCCCCTACTCTTCAATCTGTACATCGAGGAAGCAATGATGGAAATAAAAGAAAGGTTCAGGAGTGGAATTAAAATACAAGGTGAAAGGATATCAATGATACGATTCGCTGATGACATTGCTATCCTGAGTGAAAGTTAAGAAGAATTAAATGATCTGCTGAACGGAATGAACAGTCTAATGAGTACACAGTATGGTTTGAGAGTAAATCGGAGAAAGACGAAAGTAATGAGAAGTAGTTGAAAAGAGAACAGCGAGAAACTTAACATCAGGATTGATGGTCACGATGTCGATGAAGTTAAGGAATTCTGCTAGCTAGGCAGTAAAATAACCAATGACGGACGGAGCAAGGAGGACATCAAAAGCAGACTCGCTATGGCAAAAAGGCATTTCTGGTCAAGAGAAGTCTACTAACATCAAATACCGGCCTTAATTTGAGGAAGAAATTTCTGAGGATGTACGTCTGGAGTACAGCATTGTATGGTAGTGAAACATGGACTGTGGGAAAACCGGAACAGAAGAGAATCGAAGCATTTGAGATGTGGTGCTGTAGACGAATATTGAAAGTTAGGTGGACTGATAAGGTAAGGAATGAGGAGGTTCTACGCAGAATCGGAGAGGAAAGGAATATGTGGAAAACACTGATACGGAGAAGGGACAGGATGATAGGACATCTGCTAAGACATGAGGGAATGACTTCCATGGTACTAGAGAGAGCTGTAGAGGGCAAAAACTGTAGAGGAAGACAGAGATTAGAATACGTCAAGCAAATAATTGAGGACGTAGGTTGCAAGTGCTACTCTGAGATGAAGAGGTTAGCACAAGAAAGGAATTCGTGGCGGGCCGCATCAAACCAGTCAGTAGACTGATGACCAAAAAAAAAAAAAAAAGCCACTTAGTGGCTGTTCAGATGAGGTATTTGCGTGCAACTTCCAACCTATCTTGCTTATGAACATCATCATATGAACCGTGCTGCGGCTCGCGTTATTGCTGCTGTAGGTTTCCGTCCTCTGTATCGTTTAGTTGACATGGTTGCGGTTGTTTGTATTCTTCTTGTGTTAACTGGCGCCACTTGGTTTCGCAAGCGTTGCCTGTCCGCTAGCGGCAGCAGCGGCGTTATCGATATGTAGTAACTGTGGCCCTATCTTTGGGGTGACGTCGTTGTTCATCCAGGTCGCGTGAGCAGTTCGATTCGGGACTCCGGAGGAGCCAAGAGAGCATCGCGGGAACACGCCGGGACCACTGGCGGGCCGCATGCACTGCCGGATGGAAGGGCTGTGGTTGCGAGGGTACACGACCTAGTCGCCAACCGGATCGAACAGATTGAGTGGATTTTAATCCTAGCAGTGAAACGTCAGCCGTTGTGAGCTCTCGCGATTCTCCAGTGACTCGGGTTTGTGTTGCTGCTCGCAGTGTCGCTGAGACGAAGAGCAGTGAGTGGAGTGGTTGGAGAAGGCGGATCTAATTAGCTTTCCTCGACTTCTTGTAACTAATTGCTGCATTCTATGTGTTACTATTTGTTAAGTTCAACCAGCGGTATGTTTCCTGCCTGGTGGCCGCTGACGCCCCAGTTACCTGCCCTGCAGGTTAGTGTATGTAACGCCTTGACGCTGCTGTCCGGTAAGGCGTACAGTTTTGACAGTTTCCTTGATTTGTAGGTCGGTTGGTGTTTCTTTGGTAGTAGTGGTTCCTTTCTCCTTTCGG